>NC_090450.1:688821228-689128728 GCF_031143425.1 Pleurodeles waltl
GTCTGTGCTAGTTGCACATGCATCCACAATGTAGCACCTATCTAAAAAAGCAAAAAAAAAACATACCCTCCCACCCCCACCACCACAGCATAGCACTAAATAAACATCTTTTGTGCCACCAGCTGTTCTGTGAAACACCGACGGTGTGCAGAAAAGGAGAACTGTATCTACTTTTGCAGGGGCGATCTACAGAATATTGAAAGCACACAGGGCTGATCCTATACGGGCATAATTCAGGTCAGTCCTGAAGAAATGCCTCTTCTGAGCTGCTTTGTTTCTGGTTCTTTGCTGGCAGTTCCATTAACATAACTCAGAGAAGTGCAAATGTAGAGACGTGCTTTCATTAATGTTAGCATTGTTTAAAAGCACAGACTTGGCTACGGTGTATTTTCTTCAGCACAGCAGACTCATTGTCTGCTAGTTATATGAACAATGCTTTCTGCATTTCCTATGAAGATGACCATAAGAGAACCCCATATTAATTCATCAATATGTATTTTGAAGAGTCCATCCAGTGTAGAGGAAAAAAGGAGTTCCCCTTTTCCAGCCCTGCGTCGTTAACAGTCACAAGAAATAAGCATTCTAGAATGTTGTTTTGTTTGATAATTTCATGAAGGGTTTTGCGTTGTATTGTGACATTAGTAGATGGTCCCCTTATGTGCGTTTAGTAGATGTTGATAAGGAAATAATTTCTGTTTTGTAAATGACCTCAAACCGGCTTTACTTTGTTCATCCTGTTTACTGTGATACATTGTTGTACAGTGTACTCTTTTCATTTCGTCCACTTCCACCACAATTGGTTGTGTATATTATTTGACTACTACTTCCCATAGACCAACAAAGGCTGACAGGAAGCCATTGCTTCTCTTATGAGCAGTTACTAGATCCTGTGCTTGTCGTCTTCTGCTCAGTTAAAAAATACTCTGCTTGCTGCACTTTAGAAAACTTTAACTTTCATTTTATTACTGTCCTCTATAAATCTGAAGAGGCAGGCATGCCCAGCCCGTTGAACACTGAACATGCCCATAATTTGTGATTGCAAATCTCAATTTAAAGAACCATTTTTGTTTACTCTGATAGTTGTGTTTTGTGAGTTTCATTTATAGTTCCGATAATGAGAGTTACGTTATTTAATTGTTTATCACAGGGGAAGATGTTCCGTTGCAGCGCTGAGTGCTGTGAGACTCAAGGCGCGTCGATGAAGCAGGTTCACCAGTGTATTGAAAGATGCCACACACCAATGGGACATGCACAATCTACTGTCACCGGCGAATTGGAAAGATTTCAGGTGTGTTTTAAAAAAGTGTTCCCTAAAATGGTACTGGTTAAGTGTAGCAATCCAGAGAATTGCTTCTTCACCAATAGTTTGCTTGTTTTTGGCACTCAGCAATCGCAGTATGTTCACAGGACTGACATTCTGTTCACCGACCACCACCAATTCAATTCTGACACTTGGAGATGTAACAGGTTACAGGGCAGTTCTCGCTGCCAGGACCAGTAGCTGAACGAGGTGAGAGATTCACAGCTGGGGCTATGAATTACTGTGTGCCAAACAACAGCAGAGAGATCTGTGACATACAGAGTGGCAGGCAAGGGTAGGACATTTGGGCGGGGCAGGATTACTGACACCACCAGTAGGACTCAGCAAGATTGGGCCAAGACTTTTGGTGCTGGATATTTGCAGGTGAAACCGGGTGGGCAACAGTGCCAAACACCAGCAGGTACAATAAACCCTGAGGAATGACTTAGAAGGCCATTGTGACAGACACATATTTGCTTTTCTGCCATAGTGTAATAACTTGCCTCTTGCTTGCTTACCTTATGTCACTCTTCCTGTTCTGACATGTGGTCATCTGTTCAGTCCTACTTCCTTGCTGCCCATAGAAGATTGCGACTCGTGTGGGAGAGAGGACAAGAGTGGAATGCAGGGTTTTGTAGCGCAATCACAACAGCGTCTGGATAGAACCATGTGTGAAATACATACAGTAACTGTAATATTGAGTTTACCATAATGTTGCCATCTGAGAGGGGTGCTACAACAACAGCCATACACCAATTTCCAGAACTTCACCACTTATAAAACTTTGACCAGGAGTCTGTCACCACAACCAGTTGATTGTTCTTCAAAAAATATTCAAACAGAATAACCTGTTTTTAAATTCTCCTGATTCTCTGCATCCGAAATCGTATATGCTGATAGACAGTTTGCTTTGGCCAAGATAACAAACTCTCCGCCTGGAAAAGTTGAAATTAGAGATCAAGGGCCATATATATGAAATTCTGTTTTTGCATTTCCTAAATAGCGAATTCTAAGAAATTGCTATTTTGGAAATACAAGATGGAATGTACAAAAATAGAGATTTCCTAATAGCCATTCCTAAAGAGTAAGAATCGCGATTAGGAAATCGTTATTTTGGAAATGCTACTCCATTCGTTCCTATGGGCGTAATGGCCCATAGGTACAAACGGTTTTGCATTTCCAAATTTGCGACATCCTAATAGGAAATGACAAATTAGCAATTTAAAAACAAAGGGTGCCTATGGGCCTACAGGCCCCCTTGATGCATCTCCAAAAATCGTGGTGCACATGTAAAGCGCACAAGTACCCTCGGGGCATGTGCTCACTAAATGGCACTATAAAAAAATGCATTTTGGGTGCATTTTTAAAATTTGCACATGGTTACTGTCGACTTGGAGTCCATGGTAATAGCATTTCCTAAATGCCCATTTTGCATTTAGGAAATGCTTGGTACATGTGTTTAGGAAATTGCAAATAGGAAAACCCTATTTGCGATTTCCTGTTTAGGGAGTCGCAAAATGCGATTTCTACTACGTAGAAATCACATATTTTACGATTCCCTATCTGCCTTTGTACATATGAAAAGGCAACTTAGTATTTCTTAATGGACTGAAATTGTGTATCGGTCCTTTAAGAAATGCTAAATGGCCCCCTAGTCTGTTGACTTCACAGTTTGCAATTTATCTATTATCAAGTCACTTTGATACAATGCATTTAGATATATGACTAAAATAATAAAACTAATTTAAATAATTATTCACAAACGCATTACAACATAATAACAGTGTGAGAAAATGCCACTTGTGTGGTCATCCCTGTTTCTTTGCTCAATTTTATTGCTAGTTTTCAGGATGTGCACACTGTTGCACTGCTGAGCAGTGCCCAGTGAATGTGCTGTGACCCCTAAAACATGTAGAAATTGGCTAATCCCCGATTGACGTATTGAAGTCTCCCATAAGGCCATAGTATATGGTGTAGAAACTGCACCACTGCTATGGAAAGTGAACTGTTACCTGTGACTGCAGCAAATGTTGTTCCATCCACTAGCGTGACAAGGATAACATGTCTTTAGATCTATCAATATAGTCTGACTGCTGCAGTTTAAAACTGCAGGGCAACCTGTTAAAATGACAATTTCTGTGAGGTAAAAACCTCCCTTTTAAGCATTAGCAAGTCACCCCTTGTAGTCCACGTGGTAAGGTGCACGGTATTTAAAAGTGAGGCACATAGAAAATTACTTAATGTTACCTTGTCCCTACAGTGACAAGGCCCTAAAAGCTATATTTCCAGTGGCAGGCTTAGCTGGCCTAGATAGAAAACCAGAGTACAGATTAAAATAAAATACTAATACTGCTAACTTTGGGAAGAGACCAGTTAGAGAAAGAATTAAGTCACTATTTTCAATAGTTATTAAAATTCAATTCAATTGTGAAGTCAGACTTTCAATAAATATTAAGAAGAAGGGACTTATTGAAAGTTACCCTTTACCGGCCTAAGCTTTTAGAAGGCCCACTGAAATTAACCTCTCCTCTGCCAACTCCCAGCCTGTCCTCAAACCTCCCACGAGCTACATAGTAGGTGCAGAGATGAAACCCGAGCGCTTCAGAAAATTCAGGGCAGGGGCTTTGGGCATCCTGTTGACCCTACAGTGGCATACCCTGCTTAGTTGATCTGTTTGAACCACATGTAACATTTTAATGCTCTTGAAAGGAATAAAAGAGGATTGCAAAATAATTTTTGTGTATCCTCTGTCTGGGTTCTGTAGGTCCCTGACTTTGTCCTGCCAGGCATCTTTCGCCTAATTTGTTATGGGTACAGGGCGTGCTTCAAACTAGATTTTAGTGTTCGATATGGGAGGGCATTAGTGATTATCATAGTGCACTCCCCTACACACCCACTACCCTCAGAGCCACAATTTTGTGTGGCTAAAGACTTTCACCGTCTTGAAAATACCCTGACTCGTGGCATTTTGGGCCTATTTGCAGTTAAGCAAACAGGATCTACTGAAAAAGTGTATTGGGTTGCCCCCGTAAACATTTGCCCCACTGTTTAGGGAGTGCCCAGGAATCATCCCAACATACTAGCTACTGCCAGGCATAATTGTGGCACCTCAAGAGAATACTTTATGGACCTGCTTATGAACAGAAAAGGACTGAACATACTGTCTGTGACCTGAGAGGCACCCTGAATGACTGGACTGCTCCATGTGGTACCTAGGACAAATATGTGGACCCAAGGGTCATTTGGCTGGCCCTCTTGAGTAGTTCCAGGGACACAACAAGCTTCAAGGTGCCTTTTTCCCAAAGTGCTTAGCTGACCGGTGGCAATTATACTTGGACTGGACTTTGCTGTTGGCCTTTGCTTGATACTCTTAGAGTCCATAGTCTCCCGCCCCTGAGGTTCTAAGGGCCAGAGAAGTGAAGTCCTGTGGTTGTTTGGGGACAAGAGGAAAGTTTGGAGACATTGAAGAAATTTAGCTCCAGAGCTCCCTTCCACTAAATGTATCAAACCGGCAGTGCCACAGCATCAGATTGAATTTCATATTTGTCCTGGCAGAAATCTCCACACCTCAGAAAAAAATGACAAAGTCCCTTTCTATGTTAACTGAAAAGGATTTTTAAGCCAAAACTAAAAAGTTTCAGCACATTAGCAAGATCGATCTGCAGTTCCACTGCAGTGGCTATAGCTTCAGCTTCGACCTATGCGGTCAGGATTTCAACTATTTTTTTTTTTTAAATGACAAAGTCCACTTTAAATACATTTCAACTGGACCAATCCACTTGTTGTTTCTAATCAGGTCTTCATGAAAATTGGCCTCAGATGTCACCTAGTTTCCAGTCTCATGCTACCACTTACTTCAATTGACGCTTTGCACTGTTTGGCACTATTTGGCACTATTTTCATTTAAATTTGTAAACACTCATATCTCCAGTTCCTTTTATTGGATTTGTGTTGATTTTATGTAATTTTGTTCATTAAATGTTACTCAATTCCTGTAAATTAGAGTCCGTTTTTTATTCTTTTGTGTTTTTGACTTTTATATTGTTTTGGTACTTCTAAATGCTTTACACATTTTCGTTAGGTCTATCTTCTTTCTGCCATAGCTACCCGGGGTTGAAGCTTTGGTTTAAATGACTGAAAACTATGACTGGAGCTAACAAGGCGAGTGGCTTTATTACTTGTGGCGCACACCTATCAACCCCCACTAATAAATCAATTTATCACAGATAGCATAAAAACCTTGATAATAATTCACAATAGTGCATATATAAATGTGCTCAAATGACCTCTATAAAAATCAATAAATTAACATGATTTGGGGACCCTGGCCACCACATTTTTTAGCTTGTGCCCTTGGATCCCGTGAACTTGAACAGAGGGACTCATCAATAAAAAGGGGAGGAAGGGATGTCCAGAGTTACCCATTAAGCTTTGATGGCTGTTCAAACAAGATCCTCTGTCAGCAAAGATAAACATAGAAGATGAGTATTGCAAAAGTGCATTAACCCTGATCTGAATTGTAATGAAGTTGGAAGTTTGTACACAAGTGCTCAAACCAGAATTATTGTGCTGAGATAATTCGGATAGGTATTCTTAGTCTGTTAGAATTGTTACCCACATAGTGCTACTAAAGTTTCTCACATTTGCTGAGGGTCCTTTTATTTTATTTTGTTAAAGAGATTACATGCCTGTTTTTTTCTAAAACTACTGTTATAAGTGGAGAGTGTAATCTGTGATAGTACATTAATCATGCATAATTGGCCAAAATAAAACCAAACTGTTCCTATTTCAATGTGGTTAGCTAGACTGTTCATGTTGTGAAATTTGTAATGGTTAACTGGTGCGTTCAATTTTACCATTCACTTACTAGAGGTAATATATAAAAGAGACACGGGAAATGCATTTTACAATTCCTAATATCCACATTACAAATAGCTTAATAATAATGTATTTGTTTTGTAGAGAACAGAGAGGTTATCTTTCAGCCACTTCAGAGTTGGTGGAGGGGTGCATTTGATGGTGTTTTGTGAGTGTGTATGTCTGAAGGTTTGAATGTACAATGCTGTATGTAGGCCCCTTCTTACCATCATATATGTGTGTTTTTGAGATCGTTAGGATTATTTGATTCGAGAGCCTTCTATGCTGGCACACTCGGTTAATTTGAGCTGCCTTAATGTAGTCCACCAGATGGAGTGGCTATCGGTTTGTGGAGGACACTAGAACTTTAACCCCAGAAGGCTTGTTCTCTTTGTTTCAGACCCCTACTTGACTTTCTTTCCCACTCAGCCTCTTTTTTACTCTTTCTTGCTGTACTATCTCCCTCTTCTTATAACACCCAACCTAATTCCTCTTGCCTCACCTCTGCTCATCCTCCAATCATTCATTCCCGTTTCTTAGCACCAAAACTCTTTGATGAACTTGCTCCTTTTCTCTCGGCCACCTCTCTCCTTCTCCCCCACACGTTTTGCTAAATCCTGATTCATCTACTCTCCTCTCTCCTGCTTTAAATATCTCCATGCCTCACCCAACCTCCCTCCTTTCTCACATACATAGTGGCCCACTTGTCCAACACAACAATATACCCATCACCCTGTAACCTAATTGCCTGCCCTACCCCATTGGCATACTGCTACGGTTTCCTGCTCCATTGACAACTTATCACACAACGACATACCATACCAGTCAGCTACATGCTTCATTACCACACATCTCCTGCACATTCAGAACTGTAATCATTCCTTTCTCATATGTCTAACCTAAGACACCATCCTTCACACTGTGCCACTACTAACACAGCCATCACTCCTCACTCAGTATAAAAGTGTTTGCCTAAAGTATGCACTGTACCCTCTCTTGCAGTCAAATGTATTAAACACAAACCAATCAAGATCCATATCATATCAACTGACCATCACAATAGTCAATGTACCCACACCTCTTAAAGAGCCATACATCAAAATATCTCTTAAGGTTCTCTCCATTACACATAATCCCAAGCAACTTGTCTATACACCAACACAGAAGGCCACTGTGCCCTAAACACACCACAAATAGGCAGATAATGCAATCTTCTACGAAATCTCCTGCACCCTATGCATAACAAAGACAAAAGGCTTGGTCTAACATGCCCCACCAACTTATAAACCCTGTACATAGATTAGGATAGCCAGAACTCAGAGTGAGGCTGGAATCCTCTAACGCATCTTCTTTATAGACTTTGAGTTGACTCTTGGCACCTAGCCACACATAGATCAAATTGGACAATGACCCAATTAATTATATCCCCAGAGTCGAGAAGTACTGGTGCCGGACATACACAGAATCCAAAATACCATATAGGGTTTCACTGTCTTGAAATGGAGCACCGCTCATACATTGATAAACTGGGAACAGGGAAAACTGGGACAATGGCTAATAACCAGCCACCTTATATTAACTCAAGACACTCTGGACCTCAAGGAATACCATAAGAGCATTTATTGATCTATTAGGACACTGGACAACTCATTAGGCGCTAGCCCATTGCCAGGATCTCACAGACTGCAATACAAAGTGGAACCAATACCATATCGAAATTTGTTTTGGCTGCACATAGCCTATATAAGAATAAAATACAGTCTAGCCACAAACGGTCCATATGAATCAAACATGCATGAGGGGAATGTCTGTTCACAAGACCCACCACAGAGAGACAACCCGCTACACATTCTACAGTCACATGGAGTAGGTTGGAATGGTGCAAGGCTGATACTCTCTTAAGGAAAAGCTGCTGAAAAATAACCAAAACCCTCCAGATCACCCACCCACACCAAATGTAGTTCTGGAGCGAGTTTCCGCAGAGCGAACCCTCAGCTGGATGGATCAAAACCACAGATCAAATTCTGTATAAAGTTCCAAAGAGGCCAGATAATTGGCAAATACTTCACTATACAAATGCCCAGTAGCCTTCCTGTTTCATGAATTTGCCCCTCGACTCCACCAGTAGCCACTGGCATTTTTCATGATCTGTGTAAAGTTGTTTTCAGCACAGGCATACTTTTCTTAGGTAGGCCCAAATATACAGTCTTGCAATTATCTAGTCTCAACATCACCTCTAATTCGTCAACAGCCAATGGTCCTTTCTGAGCATGGTTGTCACAGGGTGATGATGCCTCACTTCAGCATTTATTAGGGAGTGAACAAGATTTCAAGACTGGTATTCAGGCCATGTGAATGGTAGAATATTTCTGCTTGGCTCTCCTTCCACCAGCACCTCCTTCATGGAACCAATGAAAGCTAAGAAACTCTTCTCATACTGTGATGTACATAGCCATAGCAGTATCTAGTCTGTCCATTGTTGCTTTGGTTTCCATATCAGAAGGAACTTAGCATGGAACCTGGGTGACCTCTGCATATATTTGAAAATGCAAGTGGCGGTGGTCATTTACTTGGGCAAGCATCCATCTGTAAATATTGAATGATAGTGGCAACCGAGTGAACGAGTTCAGAACCTGCAGGCTGTTCGTGCTGGCTTAGGTTGGTGATAATCTAATGGATCCAAGCCAGGGTTCCTGCAGGCACGTAGTTAGGAACTTGTGGCCTTGTGAATCCTGTAGTGCACGTATTTCAAGGGGAATCCACAATGCTGCACCACACGTGTCTAAGGAGGTGAGGAAATGCTCTTTTACATTGGTCAGTGCAATCACCTTCCATCTTAGAGGCCAGGAATTTAAGCAGGAATCAGATCAAAAGTTATGGTCTTCTACAAAAGTCATGTAACCCTGCATTTCAGAATTAATTTTGGAGATGATAAAATTGAGCTTTTCAGTCAGACAGCACCTTAGATTCTGCAGTTGGTTTCTACTGTGGTGGTGTAATATGGCATGTTAGAAGGATTTGTGAAAGGTGCTTTACCAAGGGGTTTGTTTAACAGTCCTGTTGTTTCCACGAAGGAATCCTGATGTTCTTTGATGCTGATTAGCATGGCCCTATTTCCAGGACTATTAGTTTGCTTGATAGCATCAAATATATTTCAGTTGTATTGCAAGAATTAACTTAGCAAATGCACCAGTAAAGCATAAATAAAAAAGCAAACCATGCAGTATGTTGTTAGTAACAGCAAATATATCACATCATATGGTACGTTGTTGGTAGTAGAAAATATATAACTGGACAAAGTTTTGAACATGTTGAATATTAAACATTTCAACATTATTTTGATAATGTTGACCAGTACTGCTTTTAGACAATAGTTTATGTGCATTCTTCTTACCTACGTGAATACTCGGGATATGGGTTGTGGATTATAAGTTAAGGTAACTAGAAAACTCCACTTTCTCAGCCTCTTGTTTAGGTTAAACCGATACAGCGCTTGCACTGTCTCTTCAAGACATGTTGTATATACTTTCATTTGTTTCTTTCAGTGTCCCTTAAAAATCCTTGCTTTGAAGTGGTTAATCTTTGCTATTTGTCCCTCCTTTTCGTCTGTTGTTCACTCCCATGGAGCAGGACCGCAGTACTGTAGCCTTCCACTTGTCCCATTCTAGCAACTGCAAAAGGGACTACTTTTTCCTTAGTCTAAGAGCACTCCACATGAGCGCTGAATGTTTTCAGTCGCTCCAAACACTGTATTCCTTTTCCGTAAACAGGACTTTAATTTTTATCTCTTCACATTTGCTGTGGACGCCGCCCCTTCCACTTCTGATGCACCTGTGTGATTCCAGAATTGGTGCACGTTGCTCAGACGGAGAGGTGGGTCCTCACACTGTGAAGCTTATGCTAGAGCACAGGGGTCAGTTTCGATGTGAGCATGCACAGAGACTTTGATCCTTGTGTCGCCTCTTGTTTATTTTTCCCAACATTTAATTTGCGATCTTCTAACCTGAAATGACTGACGGATTTCCAGTTTGACGAAGGCTCGGAAGCACCTCACCCGATGTAGTCTTTCTTTTACCTCTATAGTGACATAGAGCGCTGCGCCTGTTCAGTGATCTGGCTGGTGATTAGTGGAGGTGCCTTCCCTGTTTCCTCTGTCCGGTCCAATGGACTCAGAGGTGGGTTTTGATTGTTAAAGTGGAAGAGAAGCCTGCATTGTTCAGGGAACTGGAGGTTTTTGCATTGCAACATGAATTAAGAGAAACGCAAGGTAAGAAATGTAATTGGTTTATTTTAGATCCTCCCCGCTGGAATGGGCATTACAGTTAGGGGTTATACAATTGTAATCGAGTTGTCTTCTGGGTGACGAAACTCAAATCACGGATTTTTGAATCCCTGTGTTTGCTAATCCCTATTGATTTCCTTATGGTCCAGGGAAATTAATCCTAATATCAGCAGTGCTCATGTAGTCAACAAGTGACGAAGGGAAGTTAGTGTTAAAACCTTCAATGATTTTAACAAATGAATTGCAGGTTCCATTCAACTGTTCGTAGTAGGTGCTTACCCCTCCCAGTTGCTTAAAAGGACTCGCACATTACCCTGTGTTTATAGGGTCCTCTGCAGCAAATGAATTATCCCACTGACATTTCTTACTTGGGGGGGAAAAAAAACCTGTTTTTCTTGCCCTGTTGTTGATGTCTCTGATGTTTCCTGTCCTCCACTTACTATGTTGCTGCTGCTTTGCTGCTAAGAAACTTAAATAATGGCCATCCGTTTGCCATGGAGTTGCATCATCAAGAAATGGAACATGTGCGCTCTAGTCTTTGTAAGGGTGAAAGGTTGTATGCTTGTGTGTTCTTGCGTATTTCTTTTCTAATGTGCTGATGTGCCTACAAGGGCCATCTTGTAGGGATTCATTGTTTGCGGGTCATACTTCATGGTAATTTTCAACACAAGTCTTGGGGTCCACTCACCCTGAAGTAGATCAGTGATTGTTTATGGCACTTATGTGCTGCCCGAAAATCGGGTACGGACTTGTGTATCTTTGTCACCATACATTTGGAATTATAAGTGGTAATTGCACAATTCCATCCTTCAGAGGCATACTGTAACTAATCTCTTTGATGTTTAGAGGTAGATTCTTTTTAGATCAGTTAGTTGAATCAAGTAGTTGTGGATATGTGCTTCTGAGAAGGATCTGGAACACTGTAATTTTTGAATATCGGTGCAGTAACCACAAGGTCCTTTGATAGTACAGGACTATTTAATTTGCTTGTTTGATATCTACTACGAAGCCACCAAAACTGAAAATTGTCGCTAAAAGCTTTTTCTGTTTCCTTCCTGGTGTCTGTCCTTCCACGGGAACCTCCCTAGTCTGTCTACAAGATACATTTATTGATGTGTGGTTTTAAGAAAACCTGTAGGGCGTATTTACAGGGTGTTCATTCTCCATAGAGGGGTTCCGTTTGTGCAGTTGTCTGATAAGGGATGGTTATTGTTAACTGTTAGACCTGGCATCTTTTGGCGGGTTTCTCCTGTCTTTTTGCCTTCTGGCCTCCTGTTTTTTACGGTATGCTGGACTCTCTTTTTGCTGGGTTGTCTCTGCGCACTTTACCACTGCTGATCAGTGCTAAAGTGCAAGTTCTCCCTATGTAAATTGTATTGGAGATTGGTTTATCCATTATTGGCATATTTGATTTACTGGTAAGTCCCAAGTAAAGTGTACCAGATGTGCCCAGAGCCTGTAAATCAAATGCTATTAGTGGGCCTGCAGCACTGATTGTGCCACCCACATGGGTAACCCTGTGAACATGTCTCAGACCTGCCACCGCAGTGTCTGTGTGTGCAGATTTAAACTGCCAGTTCGACCTGTCACCTCCCCTTATACTACCTGTAAGGTTCCCCTAAGGTAGGCATTAGGTAGCCCCGTGGGATGGGTGCAGTGTATGTAGAATGCAGGACATGTACTGGTGTGTTTTACATGTCCAGATAGTGAAATAATGCCAAATGTGGTGTTCACTATTGCAAGGCCTATCTCTATCATAAGTTAACATGGGGCTGCCTTTAAATATCTTTTAAGTGCAGTTTCCCATTGGGAGCAGATATAGATTGGAGTTTGGGGTCTCTGAACTCACAATTTGAAAATACACCTTTTGGTAAAGTTGGTTTTTAGATTGTCTGTTTGAAAATGCCACTTTTAGAAAGTGGTCATTTTCTTGCTTAAACCATTCTGTGCCTTTGCCTGCTTGTGTATTCCAGGACTGACAGTTGAGCTGTTGTGAATTCCCTCTAGATAGTGACACAAAGGGAGCAGGGGTGTAACCTGTATATCCTGATGAGTCTTCTGGGCTAGAGTGGGGAGGGAGGAGGCGACACTTACACCTGAAAGGGCTGTGCCTGTCCTCACGCAGTGCAGTCTCCAACCCCCTGGTGTGTGTCTGGGACCAGGCCTGGGCAATGCAGGATCTTGTCAACAACAGAGAATTTCCTCTGAAGTTTGTCTACTTCAAAAGGAGAACTGGGTATAGGTAGTTGACCCAAAACCCCAGACTTTTAGAACACTTCTGGATCAAGAGGATCCTCTGCAAAGGAGAAGAGCTGGAGGAGGAGTACTGCCCCTCTGCTGTGTGTGATTTGCTTGGTTGGCCTTCAGTTGCTGCTTCTGCCTTAAAGAGGGCAAAAACTGGACTTTGCTGTGTATCCTGCTTGTGAAGTTTCTCCGAGGGCTTAGAGTAGAGCATGCCTCCTGTTGGAAGTCTCGGGCTATCAAAGACTTCAGCTTCATCTGCCTACAGCACTGGAAACTGTGTGTTTTGTGCTGCAACTGAAGAAAAACCACTGTGACACCGTCAACTGTGTCACTGACTGCACCGTGACCTTACAACGCCACACGGAGCCGTGCCCCACGTCTCACCACAACCCTGGTTTTACTGACGCCATCTCTGAGCTGCTGCTTGCACCGTGAGCTGTGGGCCTCACAGTCCACATCACCTTGCTCACACTGCGGCCTTGGCATCCCGATGCCACCGCTCCACACAGACGCCTCCACCGTGGCCTGAGGACACTGCTCTTGAGGTACACAATGCACCGTCCTGTCCCGCACTGCAGTCCCAGTCCACCAATGCTAGCGCCATTGACTTCAGCATCATCAACAGATGCCCCTGTCTTCACTGCGACCCGTGGGTGCCGCACGGAGCCCACCCCATGCCGCACCACTGCCTTGGGCCTGGCGGCAACAGCGATATATCAACGGTGATGCCGCTGCCTGCACTGTGACCTGGAGTCACCGCATGTCGCTCTGCCCTGCTTCACACCGCAGCTCTGGTCTCACTGACGCCGCAAGACACAGTCATCGAGTTGCTGCCTGCACCCTGACCTATGGGCACCGCACGTCGCATCATCCTGCTTTGCACCAAAGCCCGATGCCATCCAGGCCAGCATCCTGACTTCGTCATCTACCCGGAGTTCGATCTGCAACGCGTGTGACTTCAAGGGCCCGGCGACCCCCGCACCGAACTCCAGAACCAATGCCTGTGATGCCGCACCCCGGATCTCAGCACGAGGATCACGACATCCTACATTTCTAAGATACTGTTTGCGGGTCTTCCCGACACCGTAGCAGGCCCGCGATGCCACGGCCGGCCTGAACTGTTGGATAGCTCCAGACGGAGCTAGCGACTTCAAGGAACTGTATTTTTAAGTTAGTTCTTGCTAAATTCATATCTTTATTACCGTATGTTGGATTTTTCTCATTTTGGTCTTGTTTTACATAGATAAATATTGGCTATTTTTCTAAAACTGGTGTGGTGTCCTTTTGTAGTGTTTTCACTATATTACTGTGTGTTATGTGCAAATGCTTTACACATTACTTCTAAGATAAGCCTGACTGCTTGTGCCAAGCTACCAAGGGAGTGAGCACGGGTTATCTGAGCTGGGTAGCTCCCTTATCCTGACTAGAGTGAGTGTCCCTACTTGGACAGGGTGCAAACTGACTGCCAACTAGAGACCCTACTTCTAACATTAACCAATAAAATGGTTATTTCTCGAGTTTAGTAGTGAACCAATAAGTATTAATTACAAGCATGCTTAGTAATCAGCTTCGATATGAAAGTTATGTTTTTCTAAAAGTGGATTCCTATTGCATTCATTGAAGCACTTTAACGCTGTAAATGTTGGCATTTCTTGTCTATACCTTGCCCAGTGGACTGAATGCTGCCCTATCCTCTGAAAAATAAAAAGAAATTGTAGGGAAATTGATGTACTTTTCAATAAACATTTTTCTTTGCGTAGTATCCATTTCTTAAATTGTTTTTTACTATAGTAACAAACTGAAACATGAAAGCCCATCATAATGTTCTGCTTCTGAATGTACTGGGATGCTGTGTTTCCCTCCTAGCTTCCATCCTACTATCACCCTAGAACTTCTCTAGCTGGCCTTTAATCCAGAGATGGTGAGTAGGCTGCCATGCAGTAGTTTCTTGTATATTCTGAAATCGTGCCTCACTGCTGTATCAGTAATTCTTTTTGATAAGTGGAGAGTGTAAATGCATTCTTACTGAACCGCATACTTGTGAGCAATGACCTGTACCCGAAAGAGAAAGAAAGGAGATTAATTCTGGCTATGGGTGAACTTTAGGACATCTGGTTCCCCTCTGATCTTTCGATAGCTTGGATGTATGCAGGCAGGACACTTAGTGCAACCCCTGCTATCTTGGAATAGCATTTCGGTGTCTGTTCCACAATCAGTTGCATCCAGCATGTTAGGACCGGTGTTCATTGGTTTTTAAGTCGTATGCAGGTCCCAAGTTACTTATGCTGGGGTTTAGGCCGTGTGGTGATTAGCAGTCAGTTGTTTCCAAACTGCTATCCTTCCTTAACCTAAAGCCACCTTTAATTGGTCCTTTGACTTTTAGAAGGAATCCTGCCTTTTTCTACACACAGTCTCTGCAGATTCAGCCATCTATTACTTCATACAGCAAGTAGCTGATGCAGGATCTGCTGCCTCTTTCTGTGATGGCCAGCATGGAAACAGTGAGAAGTAAAGGCTTTGCATGTTTACCATAGCTACTAGGGAAGCCACCAGAAAGGCCCTGCATGCTCTGGCATCCGTAAAACCGTTTAAATGGTTTCCGGATTCTATTACATTATTCTATTAATTTTGTTTAGGAATGTACAACACGCAGATCATCTCAATTGTGTTTGTACTGGGCACTTACAAACGAGGTGTCTTTTTGACTTAACCTCGCCCCACTGTTTCCCCAACCAGTGTTTAGAATTAATAATCTGCCCGAGGAAATAGTTCATAAAAATAAAGATGGATCCAATTAGAAAGAGGAGCCTTAAAAGGTCCGTCTGAATTTTCCATCCTTCAGGGATTTTACGGTGCATTTTGTGTTGCCTGCAGGCACTTTCATAATGCTTTGCTTGTTTTAATGTCCTGTCTATTGAACACGAGGGCAACCCAGCCTAAATCTATACTATTGTGTGCAGAGGTTTTACACCCTTTACTGCATTAACAGATTCCTGAGTGCTGGGGAGAGTGGGGGCGTTTTTTAGGGGGGTGGGGTGAAGGGGGGGGGGGGGAGTGGAGACCACTGCAGCAACTGGTTGCTCACTATTTAAAGGTTCAATCATTTTCGACGGACTTGACCCATTCGGTGAGCTTCAATCTATGCTGGCGGCAAATACAAGGGATATATTAGCTTAAATTGCTACTTATTACTAGATGTGCTACTAGTGATACCATTAAAACACTCTGAAGTCTCTTGCTGCCTGTTGGAGGAACTAGCAAACCAAATGTTCATTTGGTTAAAAAGCCAAGTCACAAAAACCTGTTGCAGGAGTGTGATTACAGTACGCTATCCAAACTCATTCTGAACTTGGGGGTGCGGCTCTGCTATTGATAAATATTATAAATCAATTGATACCCCAGCTAAAATACAAGTTAAAAACAGTGTGTAGTAATTGTAAAGCCCTTCAATCACTGGTGGCACAGCACTCCGAATAATGTGCTGCATGGCTACACACTCACAAGGTCCAAAAGGCGAAACATATTGGCTATCCTAATGCTTGTTTAGTGTGTGTTGCAACACAAACATAAACTCGGCCAATGTGCTAAGTTCCAAAAAATAAGACTACATCCCAGGTTCTAACATATACCTCCACTGCCTTTGAAAAGGAAATATTGAATGTAAAGCACATTTTCTACTCACGGAAGACAGGTGCAGCTTTGAATTCTTTTTATAGCTGCAGCAACATTGCACATTTCACAATATTATGTCCTACATGAAGTACCATTGTAGGAAAGTACCCTCTTTCTTGGCATGGTTATCCCCATTTGTCTGTCTATTGTCAGTGTGTTTGACTGTGTTCACTGGGATCCTGCTAACAAGGACCCCAGTGATTATGCTCTCTCCCTTCTAACTTGGTAACTTATACCATTTTCACCCCTCATTTGGCATACTTGTGCCCCCATGTAAGTCCCTAGTATAGGGTACCAGGGGATCCCCATGGACTGCAGCATGTATTATGCCTCCCATGGGGAGCCCAGGCAAAGTGTTCTGCAGGCCTGCCATTGCAGCCTGCGTGAAAGGGTGCATGCACCCTTTTTCACCATAGGTCACTGCACCAGGTCACTATAAGTCACTCCTATGGCAGGCCCTCCTAGCCCAGAGGGCAGGGTGCAAGTAGTTGTGTGTGTGTGGGGGAAAACCTGCACTAGCAGAGGTGCCCCCACGAACTCCAGTACCATTTTCATGGACTTCGTGAGTGCGGGGAGGCCATTTTATTCATATACTGGACAAACATCACTACCTATGTCCAGCTACATAATGGTAACTCCGAACCTAGGCATGTTTGGTATCAAACATGTCAAAATCATACCCCAGTACTGTTGCCAGTATTCGAAGTATAATTCCGTGCACTCGGGTGGCTCCTTAGAGGACCCCCAGCATTGCTACCACCGTCTTCTAGAGTTTTCCGGCCAGCCCAAGCTGCTGCCGCCCCTCAGACAGGTTTCTGCCCTCCTGCTGTTTGATCTGATCAAGCTCATGAAGGCAGAACAAAGGATTTCCTTTGGGAGGGGGAGGTAACATCCTCTCCCTTTGGAAACAGGTGTGACTGGCTTGGGGGGGGGTAGGGTAGGCTTCCCAAGCCACTGGTACGCTTTTGAAGGTCACATTTGGTGCCCTTCATGCATAAACCAGTCTACACCGGTTTAGGGACCCCCAGCCCCTGCTGTTGCGTGAAACTGGACAAGGGAAAGGGGTGTGATCACTCCCCTGTCCATCACCACCCCAGGGGTGGTGCCCAGAGCTCCTCCAGAGGGTCCCTGGGTTCTGCCATCTTAAATCCAAGGTTGGCAGGGACCTCTGGGAGCATCTGAGTGGCCAGGCAGGTGATGTCAGAGCCCCCTCCTGATAGGAGGTCACCTGGCTAGGTGACCATTCCCCCTTTCAGGGCTATTTAGGGTCTCTCTCTTGCGTGGGTCCGCAGATTCGGCTTGAATGATTCCAGCAGGACTCCTCTGCAACCTCCAATTCGACTTCTAGTCACTGGAACTGCGATTGGACCCTCCAGGAACTGACAATCTGCATCCACGAAGAAATCTTTTCTTGCAACATTGCTTCCTCAGCTCCTTCCAGCTTCTGCAACATTTCCCTGGCTGTGCATCCGCTGAGGGCAGCAAATCTTCATTCTGCACGAGAAGGAAGAAGGAATCTCCCTCTGAGTGAAGGAGTCACTCCCCTGCATCCGCAGGCACCTATTGCAACGACGACTGGCTGCGTGGATCTCCTTTCATACTGAGCTGTGTGGATCCTGCATCACGGGTGGTGGTCCGGAATAGTCCTCTTGGTCCTCCCTACCAGCTATCCAACTTTGGTGGAGGTAAGCCCTTGCCTTCCCAGGCAGAACACACCACATCTCTTGCAGCTGCCAAGGCTTGTTTGCATCCCCTGTAAGGGAGCTTCAGGATACATGCAGCGCCAGCCCTCAGCACTCCTTCCTGCCAAGCACAGCCCTCTGCGTGGTTCTCCTGCAGCATGGGACCCTTCTTCTGCGTGCTGCATGGGCTCCTTCTGCAACTTCTGTGTCCCCATCCTCTGGGACTCCTGTGGGTGCTGCCTCTGCTCCTGTGGGCTCTCTGTGTCACTGAGGGACCCCTCTGACTCCCTCCTCCTAGGCTGAGTCCTCCTGGTCTGTGCTGGTCCCCGGCAGCACCACTTTTCCACTAACATTAAATTTGCCTTTGCCAAGGCTTGTTGGTGGAATTCCTGCACCGACACCCGTCTGCAATCTTCCTTCCAGTGTGGGACCTATTCTTCATCCCTCAGGAACTCTTCCCCGGCTCCAGGGTTGCAGTGCTGACTTTCTCTTCATCACCGTCGACCAACTCCTGCAAGTACAACTGGGTGGGTAGTAGCTCCTACTCTTCCTAGACTCCACTGTGACTCTTGGTCTTGGTGCCTTCTCTCCAGGAATCCACCGCTGGTTTCTTGCAGCCTTGTCTGGGTGTCTTCTATTCTTTTTCTTCCGTTTGAGTTGTTTGGGGGAAATTCCAGTGATTTGCTCCTGCTTTCTTGGTTGCGGGGGGAGGGGTACTGTGTTACTTACCTCAGTGGTTTTCTAGAACTCCGAGCTCCCCTCTACATATTCCACTTACCTAGGTGGGGGCCTGTGTTCGCATTCCATTTTTTTAGTATATGGTTTGGGCTCCCCCTAGGGTCACTAATGGTTATCTGCATTTGCACAATTTTTCCAACCATTTCTCTAACCATTTATTTGCCTATTACTGTTTACTAGTGTATATAATTCGTGTACTACGTACCTCCTATTGGAGGGTTGTCCTTCTGGTACTTTGTGGTATTGTGTGAACAAAAATAAAGTACCTTTATTTTTGTACAACTGAGTGTTTTCTTTCATGTGTGTAAGTGCTGTGTGACTACAGTAGTTTTGCATGAGCTTTGTATGTCTCCTAGATAATCCTTGGCTACTCATACACAGCTACCTCTAGATAGCCTGGCTTCTAGACACTGCCTACATTTCACTAAGAGGGGATACCTGGACCTGGTATAAGGTGTAACTACCTTGGGTACCCACAACACACCAGGACAGCTTCCTACAACTGTTCCCTGTGAATGTAAAGTGCTTGTGCATGTAGGTCACTATTACACTGGTTGTGATAAACAAAACCACCATAATAAACAAGCATTTGCAATGCAAAGGGTCTCGTGTTTGCTCATGTTAGAGCTGATAGCGTTGTAAACTCCTAACCCGACTTTTCACCTATCAGCAAAAGTGCATTTATGTACGTAACCCGAAAAAGTGCAATTAACTATGTAAAGCGCTCGACTTCTGCCAAGTGAAATTGCGCTAGTAAATTGGAGAAAAAGTAGTCCACGAGCCGGACAGAAAACAGCAAGCCTCGCATGTTTTCTGTACTTGGTCGATGCTCTCGAGGAGGGCTAACCACCGGATAAGGCATGACGTATGCATGCCTTCGACTAATGAAAGCAAACAGATTTTATTAGGCAAGCCCACGAACCAATGAAAAACACTGACGTGATGTCGGCAGGGCTCCGAGGCCTTTTCTAAACACTAAAGCGTCTCGCTGCGATACGCATGCGAGAGCGCATGCAACGCAGGCTCGACCCTAAAAAAAGCAATCAGACCAAATGCCAAAATAAGAATTGCCTACAACTTTACCACGCCTCTCAAATATCAGCATCTGGATATTGCGATTTGTGCTTTGAATCAATGAATATTCTATCTCAAAAAGATTTTGGCTATCCCGTTTGTGTACATCCCCTGTGTGATAAGAAACTTGTGGAAAAAAGGTTCAAGCTTAAAGAACGAATTATAACTGATAGAGCAATTTTCAAATTAAAATGTATTTGTACTAGCAAACATCTACCTATTTTATACAATTCCAAATCTAATTTTAACGTCGACACATGTAGGCCACTCTGCCCCTTGTGAGCTTGCAATATTTAGTACGTGTTACCTAACTGCACGTTAAGCTGTACATGTCTGGAGCCTTCAATAAATGTTTGACTTATTGCTATTATTTGACTTTCAGAACCGGTTGGCTCGCTGTACTATGAACTGCAATGACAAGGCCAAAGATGCCCTAGACTCTGGCGGCAAGGAGCCCCAGGTCAAGCTGCAGCTAGAAAACTGTGTATCCCGGTGTGCAGACGAACACATGAACCTGATCCCCAGTATGACCCGGAAGCTGAAAGAAAGCTTGGCAACCATTGCTCAATAGCTAGGCTTCACTGGTGGAAAATGTAAGCACTGGAATGGTGCAGAACGACACAGCCACGGAGGAGTGTGCAATCGGCGGTTCAGAAAGCAAAGCGAGCTTTTAGACCATGACCTGCAAAGGGCATCTAAGATTTGTATGACCGCATGTATGCCTGTTTGGGGGAGATGATGGCGTCTGTATAATCTGGGACACCTGCACGATTTAATGTTTACTGTGTTTTAATTCATTGTTAGACCATTTACCACAAAAGCCCCTCTGAAGCTAATGACAGACCTAAGCAAGTTCTGCAGTGCCCCACGGCAAAGTGTGAGGGGAGATTTAACACCCGGGCACTTTATTATCACGCAGTCTAAGGGACCAGATTCAAAAGTTAGGAGATTAGTTTTGCCCGATAATCCCCTTCTCAGTAAATCATTCCTGCCCACCAAGTAAAAGCCACTTTCTCCACCTTTCTTACAGTGGCCAATATGGCACTACTTTTAAATCGATTTCAGTGTAATTGTTCAGCTAGTAACTGGCCTTTCCAGGTTTGGTCGTGAATTTATTGCCAGATATTCAGAGTTGGCCTATGGGAAAAAATAGCACATTTCCTACATACCAATTTCTCTGCAAGACCAGTGGTGCAGAGGTGGGTGTGTAAGGTCAGATTCAACAGGAACTTGCCCTTAGGTAAACATGGATGTTAGCCTGGCAGGTAGGTGCCTCTGAAAGGTGTGTTTGACTGGTGTCAAATAAATCACCTCACAGACTCTCTTCCATGTGACTGTATTACCCCACTCTAGTGACCTTTCAGAGACACACTCACTTTTCTGGTGAAACTGTCCGCCGTTTGAAAACTCCTGCCATAGCCCAAGTCCTAGTGGTGAACTATAGGTATGTATTATTAATGTTAATTCAGTGCAAAAATAAAATGATTCAAGGACACGAGAGTATGCTTGTACTGATCACGGGCCCTAACAGGTTTCCAAGAATGTTGATATTGAGGAACGCAGTTCCTGCTTCCCCCCCAGGATTTGGCAGGGCCCATGCTAACTCTGCCCTTTTGTTAAAAGTATTGAAGCACAAGACACAAACCTGCCTCATTTGGGAGGTTCGTCTGGTGGCCTGGAGTAAATATGAAGGCAAGAAATAGTCACGTAAATCACGGACTTCTAACAAAGGGAGACAACATTGCTTTACCTTTGATGTTTATGACATTTATGATGTGTCTTTTGTTTTATTTTATAATCTAGAGAGCTCTTTACCAAATAAAAAAAAAAAAAATCAAGTTCATTTTTGTCTGTGTGATTATTTTTTGTGAGTTTGTTATTTGAAGGTGCAGAAGTAGCATCAAAGAGAAGGCAAGTGTTCCGTTAAGTACAGAAACAAAATTGTATTGTATTGATATAGTGCTTACTACCCCTGATGAGGTGTTGAAGCACTTTATGCAAGGTAACATGCTGGTCTGGAACGAAAGGTTAGTAGTTACTCCAGTTTTATGGCCTCTATTGGTTACTGGGAAGAGTCTGTTGCGCTCAAGCAAACCATTCCATTGTTTTACATCCAGTTTCTTTTTGGTAGATTAGACTTTGTTGGTGGGATTAATAGAATAAATTAAGTATTGTTGCAGGGCTATGACTTTCAAAGAAAGAGAAGTCGTAACCTTTGAGGTGTGGGCAATTTACAGAAATACATTAATAAAGATTAAGGCAAATATGCATGTGACAGAGTAGGTTGTGTTCAGAGGAAGCATGTAGAAGATTAAAGGGAAGGAGGCCGGCCATTTGAAAATAAAAATTAAATGTGACAATCGAAGGTTTCAAGTAAAGGTCAGATTATTGTGGAGAGTGTTAGCACTATAGAGATGCCTTTTGAAATAGCATGTCATTTGAGTATGCAAGACTGTAGAAAGAAATAGTATTATTTTCTCGTGAGATAGTGCTATACTTTTTTTGTTTTTTACAGACTACAAAATCGGGCTTTTTTGGTGTTAGGTTTAATACTTATTTTGGCCGGAAGCCTAAAGTGTTTAAATCTCTGTTCATCTGGGAAAGGATCATGGACTGTCTGAAGTCTGCTGTTTGGTTAAGGCCCCACATCCAGGTTATACTTATTTTTCTGCCTCTCATAAGAAACATGTGCGGCTTGAATATTTTTCTGATTTCCTGTAGCTTACTCCAAGGTTGCAAGACTGAAAAATTCCCCCGGGTAATGTCTGATTCGGGTGGAGGGCCGATATAAGATGCAATGTAACTGGTCATTTGACAGTGCAGTGCTCAGGGACGAAGACTATATTTAGCATATAAATATCTGGATACCAGATTTTTTCAAATTTAACAGTAGAGGCAACTCAGCCGGGATTGTTTGGGATGCCCTTAGGGTTGTTGTAAGGGGCGAGACGCCTAGCTTTAGCCTGAATCTGCAAAAAAGACGCAATCAGCAGATTATGGAACTGGGGGAAACTGAGGCTCTGTTAATCTCAGCGGCTCCAGAGGGAATCGCTCTAGAGAGAGCTCAGTATAAACTGGCTTTAGATAAGGCAGAAATTAGTAACATCTCATCAAAAAAAGCAGCAAATAAATTTACTTTCTGAAGGTGCGAATGCTATGAATTGTAGTGAACGGGTGGGTCACCTATTGGCAGTTTGTACCAGGCAGACGGAGAGTCAAGGCATGATCTATGAAATCACAGATGAACAGGGGAAGGGAGGAGGGTATGGTAGGGGGTTTTGGGAGGGGGAGAGGTGTTCTATGTTTAATGTGAAAGTATTGGGAGAAAAAGCAACAAGAGGCCGGAAACAGGCAGCAGTACTTGGACTCTTCTCTTGTGAGCAAGATGGGGGTCGAAGATCAATTTTTTTTGGATGCCCCTATGTAAGGGGAGGAAATTCTGGCTATTGTCATGTCTTACCCGGGGATAGCAATAATAGAGATTGAACGGGAGGCTTTAGCATTTGGGGAATTCTCTGGATACATGCTGAATCTGGGTAAGACCCAGGTAGTGATTAACAGACATGCACAATTTAATGATGTGTGTGTCGTTGAGAAAGCCATATTTCGGGGCGTTACCATCACAGTACATTTAGACCAGATAGTGGAGGGTAACCTAGCACCTGTTATTGGGTAGGCCAAGAACGATTTCCGGAGACTGGACCATCTACATCCGTTAATAGTTGGCCGCAGTAGCATCATAAAAATGCTATTTCTGTCCATAGTTTTGTATTTCTTTCGGGCTATCCCTCCTGAATTTGAGAGCAGCTGATTTAAGTTATTAGACAAGCTTGTCTGCAGATTTATCTGGGCATATGCCAGAACCAGATGGTCTCTTAAGTCTTTGACGCCTGCCAGAGGTGAGGAGATTTTTATGACGGGTATGGCATTGTTTCCTTTGAGGAGCTGCAGATGAATTTTGAGGTCAAACAAGGATTTTTTTTTAAATATCTTCTAATCTGTGACTTTCTCTTTAGGAAGGGTGGGGGCCTAAGGGGGTTCTCTGAAGTTGGGCTAATGGATTTTTTTTTTTTTAAGAGAACGGAGCGGAGTGCTGAATTTAGTCAAATATATGGCATTTTGAACTCTCTCTAGATGATCTTGAGAAGCAGATGGACAAGTGGCACAAGAAATTAGGCTCCCCACCCTTCCATGAGTCTCTTGAATTAGCCCGACTGTGTTATGTTCAGCAGGTTTGCAAGCTCAACAATACCATACAGCTTTCAATTTAGGAGGAAGTGAGTGGTTCACAAGTGGAGGGGAGGTCGTTCTAGGTCTTGGCGGTGAGGTATGAGAAGAGTGGCTGTGGCTTTGGCGTACTCATGAGACGTGTTTGAGGGAGGCTGTCCGTAGTTCTCTGGTGGGTTGGTGGAAAGTCAGACGGTGGCTGATGTCTCTGGGTCCGATGTTGGGCAGGGCTTTGAAAGCAAGGGTTAGGACATTGAATTCGTATCTCTTTTGCACATGCAGCCAGTGTAGGCTTTTGAGGTGTGGGGTGATACTTTTGCGTCTGAGAAGATCTAGGATGAGTCTTGCTGTGGAGTTCTGTATAGTTTGGAGGCGCTTGAGTAGTTGAGTGGTGACACCGACGTAGTGTGTGTTTCTGTAGTCCAGCCTGGTGGTAATGAGGGCCTGGGTCACCATTCTTCTGGCATCTACAGGGATCCATCTGAAAATCTTTCATAGCATACATAGGCGGAGGGAACAGGTGGCAGCAACTGTGTTTATCTGACGCTTGAAGGTAAGACCACTGTCGATGCTGAGGTTGTGGGCGTGGTCCGTTGGAGTGGGGCTTGCCGAGAGCAATGGGCCACCAGGTGTCATCTTAGGGAGATACATTGTTTCTGAAAATGATCACTGCTGTCTTGTCTGTGTTGAGTTTCAGGCAGTTGGATCTCATTTACTCTGCAACTATGTCATGGCATTGCTAAAATTAGCTTCCGAGGTGGCGTGGTCTTCTGAGAGTGAGAGGATGAGTTGCGTGTCGTCAGTGTATGAGATGATGTTGAGTTCATGGCTGCTTACGAGGTCTACTAGTGGTGTCATATAGGTGTTGAAAAGGGTGAGGCTAAGAGAGAACCCCTGGGGAACGCCGCAGATGATGTTCTTGGGTTCTGAGGTATAGGGAGTTAGGCAGACTAGGTGAGGATCCATTTGAGGGCGTTACTCTGGATTCGGAGGTGGTAGAGTCTGGGGATAAGGGTGTGGGAGGAGACAGTGGGAGAAACCTTTGAGAGGTCAAAGAGGATTAAGCTGCTTCCTCTCCGCAGTCGAGGAGCACTCTGATGTCCGTTACGGCGATCAGAGCAGTCTCAGTACTGTGGTTGGTACGGAAACCTGCTTGGGAGGCATCCAGTAAGTTGTTATAGGTGTTTGGAGAGCAGTTGCTTGATGGCTGTTTCTAGGACTTTAGCAGGGAAAGGTAGCAGCAAGATCGGGCTATAGTTCTGGAGTTCACTGTGGTTGGCGGACAGTTTTTTCAGGAGTGGTTTTACATTTGCATTCTTCCAGGCGTTGGGCATGGTGATCGTCATGATGGAGGCATTGAGGATAGGGGTGAGGGCGCTACTGATCTCACTCTGTCCCAGGTTGAAGATGCAGTGGGGGCATGGGTCGTTGGGCGATCCAGAGTGGGTTGCACTCATGATGACAGAAGGTTCCTGAGTTGTTAGCATCTTCAGTCAGTGATCAGGTGGCTATGGGTTGCATCTGTCAGGTTTAGAAGGTGGTCGAGGCTGGTTGTTTGAGGGGAATAGTTGCTGTAGATGGTGACTGTTTTGTAGTGGAAGTAGTAGGCCAGAGAACCGCAGAGGGCCTGGGAGGGTTGGATTGTGTTCTCTGTGGCTGCAGGGCAGGAGAACCCTTTCACTATGCTGAAAAACTCCTTGTCGTGGTTGATGCTCATCTTGATGCGGTTAGTCAGGGCATCCTTTTTTTGCTTCCGTGAGGTGGTGATAATTGTTGAGGGCAGCTTTGAAGGTGGCTCAGTCTGATGGTTCTTGCTAGTGCGCCATCGTCTTTCTAGTTGTTTGCATTCTCTCTTTAGTGGGTGGAGTTCGGGGGGCTTGCTGGATCTTCTGGTGTTAGGATTTGGTTTTCCTACCATCTGCAGATATTAATACTGGCAAAAATTACCAAGTGGGGGGGATCTGTTGACATTTGTTGCCCGCAGTGTCAACACCTGGAAGCGGATTTGATCCACATTTTTTCTGCCTGCCCCACACTGGAGTTGGTTAAAAGGGAAACCTTAAAGTTCTTTGAAACACCCTTAGAGCTTGACATTACCTTAACCCTTCAATTCATACTCTTGAGAGTTCACAATGAGGTTGTTCTCAGGTCCTGCAAGCTGTTTATTTTTTAGGGTTGAGTGCGCAAAGCGCTCTGTCCCTGGTGTAATCTCTCTATGGGCTTTTAAGCACACCCATCAGTTTGGTTTGTTTGTGGGCTTGCCTTTTAAAATTTACTTGATTTCATTAGTGAAAGGCATGCACATGTCATGCCTCTTCCGGTGTTTAGCCCTCCTCGAGCGTACCGGCCAACTACTGAAAACATACAAGGCTCGATGTTTTCGTATGGTTTCTGGACTACTTTTTATTTTTATTTCGTAGGCAGCGTGATCTCGCTGGGCAGTAGTCAAGCACTTTGCATGACATCAACCCTGTTACATGGATAATTGCACTTTTGCCAGTTACATGGATAATTGCACTTTTGCCAGTTACATGGATCATTGCACGTTTGCCAGTTACATGTATAATTGTGCTTTTGCCGGTTACATGGATGATTGCACTATTGCCGATACGTTTCACTGAGAACGAACTTCTGTTTTCCTTTCTGTGTCTGCTTTGCCCTCATGGAGGCCGTTGGCTTGCTTATGTGAAACTGTTTTACTTTTCAGTTTATGTGGCAAGAAAAGTTCATTTAGGAGTTTAAAACGCTAATAGCTCTAACCCGAGCAAACGCGAGACCCATTGCATTGTAAATGCTTGTGTTGCTATGGCAGTGTTTTGCTTATGCATTGCATTCAGCCTGGCTCTATTCTAGCCCCCTAACCCCCCCAACCTTTCAGCAATGGTTAGCACGATTGCTAGCATTGTCTACTCTGGAAAGGTCTTTATATATGCGTAAAGTCAAGAAAGCCAGGAAAAAGGCCAAGTAGATCTGGGCACCTCTTTGTGGTTGGATTGACTCTCAGCACGGGGTTTAGCAGGGTAAAAGGTAGACGGTGTCTTTTCCTTTTGGTGTAAGTGGCCAGTAACAAGATGATTGCACCGAAGGTGATACTGCTCCTTTTAGGTGGGATGGCTACGGCCAACTTGGTAAGGGGTTTTGGAATGTGGATAGCCGACGACGACGCAGGTGTCAGTCACTCCAGTGTCCGCCACCACTATGGACTGGTCTTCATTGAAGGCCTCTGAAGAAGAAGATGAGTCAGTCGTGGCCTTTGTGCCAGTCCTCTCATCCTTTATGCCACTGGGGCCCTTGTTGTCAGTTGTGTCCACACCCAATTCCCCAGGGCCTGCTTCCTCCCCGCAGCTGTGGCCACTGTAACCTTCACCTTGCCTGTATAATGCTGAAAATACAGATAATCCAGTTTGGGGGTATCTGTGCAAACACAATTGGACATTAATGTTCTACACACAACATTTGCACAAATTACAGTAATCCCCCATGCCAGCTCACATTTCAAATATGCCTTTGTCACTTATACACTTGTAGGTCCCTCCATGAAAAAGGGTTTTGACAGCCTGAATAAACACATAGGCCTCTGAACCACTGCAGTACAGAGCTAGAATGTTTTCACATTACCCAAAGGGACAGGTGTAGGATTGGAAATTGACTTCTCAAGATGGGACACTACAACATCTATGTGATTTAACCTTCCATCTGCAAATGTCCCTTTAAGTATCACTTTGCTCTCCATCATTTATTTCTTATCTGGACAGAACTAAGGACACTCAAATGTTGTGTGAGACACATGTGACTCTCTCACCAATGTGGACATATTCCTGTCTGCTGTAATCAATACAGTTTAACATACAATTTCATGTTGTCTGACCCATGCTGGCCTACATGCTCATTTGAAGGCCTCTGGCCAGCCTGCCACTGTGCATGTGAACTGACTAGAAGTTTGCTGGACAAACTGGTTTCAAGCATGTTTCAGACTATGAATTATGCCACTATACACAGAATTCCAGTCCATTTGGTGCAAATGCACATTCTCATATTGTCATAGCACAAACTTAACAATGTCAAGTCTGATATATCAACTGCATCATAATTGCAGTCTGCCATAGTCACCAGTAATGGGACCTACATTACCTGCTCACACTTGTGATGGAGCATCCCACCTGACCTCATCATGACATGGGGCATATTTGGTGCAACTGTCACTAATGACATTGAGAAAATGCAGGTACCCGTTTGTTTGCATGCAGCCATGTGTCTGCTCACAACAGTACTTGCCTTGTGATGAGGAATATATTGGCAAACGTCTGCACAAACAAATACACTACACACTGTATCAGGCGCTGACTGACTAACTTACACCTCCAGAGATAAGGTGGAGGAGTCAGTTAGCGAGATAAGGATGTACTAGACTGATGTTTATGGTACAGCAGAGAACGGTTTTGTTTTGGGAAAGACACCTCAGGATTATGGCCAAGTCCCGACGTGTTTCTTTCAAAGCTGACCTAAAATAGCCAGCATTTTTTAATACTTCTTGCGCAGCGAGATGGTTTTTTCCAGAAAGCTCCTTCCTCATTCGTTTAAAAATATCTAAGATATCCAGGTCGACAGTGGGAGATTCAGAGACCTCAATCAGGATTTTAGACCTCGAATCCCTGATTTATATTTCCCGTGAGGGTAGAGTTCTCTCTTTCTCATCTCAGTCGAACGGGGTCATTGGCTTGCTGGTAGGAGAAAGATGAAGCACCATCAGGCCCTACGGTGATGCATTTTTATTGATTTGCTTTGCATTGTGTATGAATATATATACATATATCATATATCAGTGTGTTTCTATCCTTGCATGTATATATTTGCTGTTTATAGATTGAAGAGTCTTTGTACATGGTCTTACTTCATTGTTGCACATTTTAAAAGTACGCTTTGGCTATTCAAGCCTTCCTTCACGAGCCTTGAGAAAAGCTATAATAAATGTCTTCTTCAGATTAAGAAGTGCATTCCAGAGAATATTTTCGACTCCTTTCAATGTTTGTATTTTGGCTTAGTCAAAAGTAAAGCAAAACAACCCCCAGGGTCTGCACCTTCTTTGCAATGGCCCTCCGTATCTCACCCTTCTGATAGGCGTTGACCTGTATGGATGACAGAAAAGAGCAAGTAGAGACATTTTGAGTGATTGTTGTTTGCCAGTACTGCTGTGACATAAGTAATTGGCATTGCACACATCCATTTACCAAACAGTAACTCAATTTTTTCACAAACAATTTAGAGGTAGCTTTGAAATTCTGAGTTCTATGAATCTTATGTGCACCCTCAACACTTTCTTGTTTCTCATGTTACCAAATTAGGCCTACAGCTTAAATTAGGCCTACAGCTTCATATAGGCCAGGGCTATGAAATCTGTCCTGTTGTGAAAGCCACCCCTGATTACCCAAAATCAGTGTGAGCTACTAAAGGCTAAGCAACCTGTGCAATCCATGCACATAACCCCATGCACAGCTAGATTTGCTGCATGCCCTAAACTCCCAAGAATCAGACCTCTTGGTCTGCATCGCAGACAGGGACGGAAGGAGGGCAATATAGAAGGGCAGCTATGTGTGAGAGCAGGGATTTGGGGGGGTGCATGAACAAGTGTGTGTTGGAATGGGACATACTGAGATGGATGATTGTGAGTCACTGTCATCTGAATTGGCAGCACTGGGAATAAATTTACCTCCATGGCTCCATGACATTGAAATCATAGAGAGGACCCTATTAAACTATATGAGCTGGAATCCCACTTGACGAGTCATGATCAGACCACTCCAAACCCTAAAAATATTTTTTTATACATCACTATCATTTTAACAGTGGCTTTATGTTGTAAATTTAGTACTGCTACACTGTCTACTGGCCACTGGTAGTGAGTGGGCTGCAGCTGCAGTTTGTGTGATGAAACGGGAATTGTGAGTTACATGGACACGTATTACAGCTTCTCATCTTAGGTGACTTAACACTCCCATGCACAGACACGTCAACCAGTGGAAAAAAAAATTCTGGCACAGCTAAATTGTTCTGTCAGTTCCAATCACAACACCACCCCCATTAACAGCAAGGAACAAACTAGCCTATGGATCAGAAAGACATTACTCAATCAGATGTGCCTGTTCCTCTGGGGTCCCATAGCGCTGGCTGTACAGGGACAGGACCTCGCTGGCAAGGGGCGCCAGCTCCTCTGTGCTGAAATCAGGGGACCTGTCACCTGTTTTGCCCAGCTTCGTGGCTCCAGGTGGTCGGTAACAGCAGCAAAATTATTGAGGAGGTCTTGTTGGCTGCAGTTGTAGGAGGCAAGTGAGCTTTTTCCACTACGCTGCGTACAAGTACATGGCGGAGATGGACACAGCCGTTGGCTTTTGTGTGTAGCCGTCACACCTGTTAGCCTATGGCAGGGACTGTCATGTAGGATACCACCTACTATGCAGTCAACTTCCGCTGACGGCCATCAAGTAGCCAATGGAAGGGTCAGGCAGCTGCCATTTTAGGGTGTGAAGCTGTGCATTTTTCAATTGTTAGTGCCAGCACTCAAAATGGAGACTTGAGTATTTCTAAATGTCCAATATGAACAACAATGTTCTTGGCAAGATACGACACAATAAAATGTGAACTGTGACAGTGCTTGACACAGATGCTGCGGGGAAAGTTATACGTCGGTTGACGATATTTTTATGAAAAAAACTTTTTAAAATGTGCAGATAGCACATTTCGGATGTATTATTTGCACATAATGTAAAAAAAAAAAAAAAAAAGAAGAAGAAGAATTTGCCAATGATATTCCTACAGTTACCAAGAATTCAGATGTGTGAGGTCTACCGCAATCATAAGAACTACCATTCCATCAATGTGCAAGTTGTCTGCTTCCCGGATTTAGTATATATCAAGTGTGTGTGTGTGCGCCCCCCTTCCCTGGGTCAAAACGTGATTCGTTTGTACTATAGAACAGCACCATACCTGTGCTGATGTCACAACTTAGACCAGAGAGGGCCAGACTTATTGGTAAGTACGATATGACATGATGATCTGTTGTCTGAATGGTAGTTTAGGAAGGGGCAGTGTCTTCATATGTAAGTAATCTGTTGTTGTGTTGCTTCCATGTAGGAGACTCAACGTATCCTAACAGACCATGGTTACTGGCACCACTGAGGAACCCAACAACGCCAGGGGAAGTCCGCTTCAATGAGGCCATTGGAAGAGCACGGAGGCCAGTGGAGCAGGCTTTGGGGCTCCTGAAGGCAAGGTTTAGGTGCCTGGCCAAGACCAGTGGAGCCTTCCTCTACTCAACCTCTAAGGCAGAGGTCTCCAAACTTTCTAATGCCTCCCCCCTGCCCCCTGTTGAAAAATAAAAATCATTGAGCATCCCCTCAGAATTTTTCACAAATATTTTATAAAGATGGTAATGTTTAAATATGTCTAGACATATTTAAACATTGCAGTTAAGTACTGTTACCTTTTTAAAAATGCAATTACATGTTTCTGCCTAAAACAAAACACTTATCTGTGTAATGCTTCTTTTGGCCAGAGCCTTGGGCCCCCCTGGGATCACTTGATGTCCCCCTAGTGGGGCCCACCCTCAAGTTTGAAGACTCCTGCTCTAAGGTGAGCCAAATCATGGTTGCCTGCTGCATGCTCCATAACATTGCCCTGTGATGGAACATCCCTATTATCGCAGAGGAGGGAGACTGTGATGAGCCACCGGGTGAGGATGTTGAACCGCCCAGCGAAGATGGCAGTGGTGAAGAAGGAGTTGACTTGCGCCAAGATGTGATTGATCACTTCTTCACCTGAGTGTAAGTTTACCTTTACAAATTGTATCCTCCAATGTAAAAACAAACTTGTGCCATAGGGAATATATCAGTCTGCAATGGTGATTTGTTAGGAATGGTCACTGCAGGAACGTCCAAGACAAAGATGTTTCCCTATGTTGAGTACTGTGGTCATTGACAGAGATGACGTTTTCTTGTGCTAAGTATGTGTGTCCTCATAACGTGTCATTTGAGTCAGAGTTAATATGTGAAATCATTAATTATCCCTTGTTGTTCTGTTTTAGGTTCCTTTACTATGTCCTCTTCAATTGTACATTACAAAGTCGTGACACTTGCAGTGATACGTTGCTGTTTGAAAGTACAAGGTGGTCATGTGTTGATCCTGGGACAGACACCCACTTGGGATGGACAAATCTTGTACAGAGACAACTTGCGCTGTAATAGTATGGAAGTTCAGAATATTGTATCAGACCTGTTTTCTGCGTGATGTTGCCATCAAGACAATATGTGACATTTAACTTGCTCAAACCACATGTGTTTGTCAAGCCCTAGCATACTGTTCCTCCATCACATTGGCTAAATCTTCAGTTTGTGGACAGTGGAGGTAGCTGTTGATGTGTCTCCTCATAGTTGATATAACTTTTTGTTTGCACACCACTGAATGGTGAAAGTGCGATTGCACCAGATACTTCCACAGTGCCCTGTACTGGTCATGTGGCCTCAAATGTTGTTACTGCCATAATTTAGATTGGTGTTATTGATCAAGGATCCCTGTTGTGAGGGCAGAATGTATGGCTCCAACTGAATTTATGCATCAGTGGTAGTTGCCTATTTAATTCAGTCCCATTATATATTCCCTTTCCTCCATGGTGTCAAGGCCGTGGAGCACATAACCCCGAATAGCAGAGCATATTGGGGTTAGGCCTCGTTATTGAAACCCAGATTTCATTTTTTCAAGGACTTGTTGTCAACATATGTATGTTCCAAATACATAATGATTTGTGTTTGTTTTCTTTGAACAAAATGTGTAACACTTTACCTTTTTGTCATTACAAATAGCATTCTTTGGCAAATAAATGTTCAGAAGAAATGACTACATGATGGTGGAAGACAGGCATAACAAATGAAAGGCCACAAAAATACAACAATAATCTTGTAGTCTGTGCCCATACCATTTATTAACATGACACAAAACAACAGAATTGTCATTCACAAAATGTGGAAGTGAAACAAATGAGCCCATCATGGTGGATGGAAGTATGGTAGTAGAGCCAAAAACAGTTTGGAGTCCAATGTACAAAATACAGATGTCCTCAGAAAAGGAAAATGTGTCTCTGAAACAGCCCACAGAGTGAATGCTAGACACACACTAGAAGAAATTAGGATTTGCGTCTCTTGGAGGTGGTGGCAGTGGTCTTGCCATTCTCTCCTAGTGGTCTGGATGACTGTCTCCTCTGGGGAGGAGACAGGTGCAGAGTCAGGTAGGAGTAGAAGACTCCTCAAATGGCAGGGCCTCTCTGTCTGTGGCTGGAAGTGATGCAATAGTGCCGGATGTAGAGGGTACACAGATACGGGCAGATGGAATAGGAAAAGCCCCGCTCACATGATAGTATATGTCATAAAGCACTCCAGTCAGAGAGCTCATATTTTCATTATGATTGTGTATTTCCAATATGAGATCTCTCTTCACCTCCTTGATTTCCCTGATCTCAGTTACTACCTGGCCCATCACTTCTTGGGACTGTTGTACTGCTCCTAAGACTTGGAGAATGGTGGTCAGGCTGACGAAGACCTCAGTAGTTTCACGTGGCTGACCCATAAGTTCCCTCCCAAGACCCCTACCCCCACTACACTGTACCCTTGAAGAGGTGTGCCACATCCCACTAGTTCCTTACAGAACTGGAGGCAGTGATGATGTGTTCTCAACAGCACCAAGATTGGTGTGATGTTCCTTTTACACGGGAAGTGTAGGTATCAATTGGTTGAGGTGTTGTTTCAGCTGGGGTGGGAGGTGTAGGTGTGTGCTGAGTGTGACTCACTAGAGCTATCTGGCCAGTCTGAACAGATGGACCAGGTGGGTCCTGATCATTCAGTTTTGCAGGAGTGACGTCCACACCGAAGGCTTGCTCCTGGTCTGGAGTGGAGGTGTATTGGTTGGCAGTAAGTGTTCCACTCGTCTAGGGTGTGGACCTGAGAAGGATGTAGAGAATATGTAATTAATATCTAGTTTGTGCATTTTATGTGTCTTTAGCTACAAATGGGGCAACCTAAAAAAGTAAAATAAGACTGATAGAATGATTAGGCTTTTGTGTGATTTTCATTGTTTTACGCATGCAGGTTGATTTACACAGATGATACCACCTCCAGGGATGCGGTTATAGAGATGTCCTGAAATGCAAAAGTGTTATTTCAGGCTACAAGACATTAGAAGCAATGTGGCTCAACTTAAAACTGTAACTGTCATTGGTCATCATATGGACAGTACAATGTAAATTGTGTGAGAATACTACTGTTATTCAGCATTTCTCACGACAATGTAGAAAATATTTGATGCAGAGGCCCATGAAATATTTGAGCATTTCTATCACTTCAACATAGCTGAGGAGGTGTGAACATGCTTGAGATACACAACAACTTACAGTTTAAACCATAGCTTGACATAGTGTAGGAAAGTACCATCTTGCCTGGCATGTTACCCCCATATTTCACTGTATATATGTTGTTTTAGTCTATGTGTCACTGGGACCCTGCCAGGCAGGGCCCCAGTGCTCATAAGTATGTGCCCTGTATGTGTTCCCTGTGTGATGAATAACTGTCTCACTGAGGCTCTGCAAACCAGAACCTCAGTGGTTATGCTCTCTCTGCTTTCCAAATTTGTCACTAAGAGACTAGTGACTAAATTTACCAATTCACATTGGCATACTGCTACACCCATATAATTCCCTAGTATATGGTACTGAGGTACCCAGGGTATTGGGGTTCCAGGAGATCCCTATGGGCTGCAGCATTTCTTTTGCCACCCATAGGGAGCGCTGACAATTCTCACACAGGCCTGCCAGTGCAGCCTGAGTGAAATAACGTCCACGTTATTTCACAGCCATTTACCACTGCACTTAAGTAACTTATAAGTCACCTATATGTCTAACCTTCACCTAGTGAAGGTTGGGTGCAAAGTTACTTAGTGTGTGGGCACCCTGGCACTAGCCAAGGTGCCCCTACATCGTTCAGGGCAAATTCCCCGGACTTTGTGAGTGCGGGGACACCATTACACACGTGCACTGTACATAGGTCACTACCTATGTACAGCGTCACAATGGTAACTCTGAACATGGCCATGTAACATGTCTAAGTTCATGGAATTGTCACCCCGATGCCATTTTGGCATTGGGGGGACAATTCCATGATCCCCCGGGTCTCTAGCACAGAACCCGGGTACTGCCAAACTGCCTTTCCGGGGTCTCCACGGCAGCTGCTGCTGCTGCCAACCCCTCAGACAGGTTTCTGCCCTCCTGGGGTCCAGGCATCCCTGGCCCAGGAAGCCAGAACAAAGGATTTCCTCTGAGAGAGGGTGTAACACCCTCTCCCTTTGGAAATAGGTGTGAAGGCTGGGGAGGAGTAGCCTCCCTCAGCCTCTGGAAATGCTTTGATGGGCACAGATGGTGCCCATCTCTGCATAAGCCAGTCTATACCGGTTCAGGGATCCCCCAGCCCTGCTCTGGCGTGAAACTGTACAAAGGAAAGGGCAGTGACCACTCCCCTGACCTGCACCTCCCAGGGGAGGTGCCCAGAGCTCCTCCAGTGTGTCCCAGACCTCTGCCATCTTGGAAACAGAGGTGTCTGTGGCACACTGGAGTGCTCTGAGTGGCCAGTGCCAGCAGGTGACGTCAGAGGCTCCTTCTGATAGGCTCTTACCTCTCTTGGTAGCCAATCCTCCTTCCTAGGTAGCCAAACCTCCTTTTCTGGCTATTTAGGATCTCTGCTTTGGGGATCCCACCAGATAACGAATGCAAGAGCTCATCAGAGTTCCTCTGCATCTCCCTCTTCACCTTCTGCCAAAGGATCGACCGCTGACTGCTCAGGACGCCTGCAAAACCGCAACAAAGTAGCAAGACGACTACTAGCAACCTTGTATTGCTTCATTGTGCCGGCTTTCCCGACTGTTTCCAGGTGGTGCATGCTCTGGGAGTAGCCTGCCTCCTCTCTGCACCAGGAGCTCTGAAGAAATGTCCAGTGGGTCGACGGAATCTTCCCCCTGCAACCGCAGGCACCAAAAGACTGCATCACTGGTCCTCTTGGTCCCCTCTCAGCACAGCGAGCGTGGTCCCTGGAACTCAGCAACTCTGTCCAAGTGACTCCCACAGTCCAGTGACTCTTCAGTCCAAGTTTGGTGGAGGTAAGTCCTTGCCTCCCCACGCTAGACTGCATTGCTGGGTACCGTGTGATTTGCAGCTGCTCCGGCTCCTGTGCACTCTTCCAGGATTTCCGTTGTGCACAGCCAAGCCTGGGTCCCCGACACTCTAACCTGCAGTGCACAGCCTTCTGAGTTGTCCTCCGGCGTCGTGGGTCTCCCTTTTGTGACTTTGGGTGGACTCTGGTTCACTTTTCTTCTAAGTGCCTGTTCAGGTACTTCTGCAGGTGCTGCCTGCTTCTGTGAGGACTCCCTAACTTGCTGGGCGCCCCCTCTGTCTCCTCCTCCAAGTGGCGACATCCTGGTCCCTCTTGGGCCACAGCAGCACCCAAAAACCTCTACCGCGACCCTTGCAGCTAGCAAGGCTTGTTTGCGGTCTTTCTGCGTGGGAACACCTCTGCAAGCTTCATCGCGACGTGGGACATCCATCCTCCAAAGGGGAAGTTCCTAGTCCTCTTCTTTCTTGCAGAACTCCAAGCTTTTTTCATCCGGTGGCAGCTTCCTTGCACCCTTAGCTGGCATTTCCTGGGCTCCTGCCCACTCTCGACACTGTCGCGACTATTGGACTTGGTCCCCTTGTCTTACAGGTACAGGTCTGGAAATCCACTGTTGTTGCATTGCTGGTGTTCGTTCTTCCTGCAGAATCCCCCTATCACGACTTCTGTGCTCTCGGGGGGTAGTAGGTGTACTTTACACCTACCTTTCAGGGTCTTGGGGTGGGCTATTTTTCTAACCCTCACTGTTTTCTTACAGTCCCAGCGACCCTCTACAAGCTCACATAGGTTTGGGGTCCATTCATGGTTCGCATTCCACTTTTGGAGTATATGGTTTGTGTTGCCCCTATACCTATGTGCTCCTATTGCAATCTACTGTAACTTTACATTGCTTGCATTACTTTTCTTGCTATTACCTGCATAATTTGGTTTGTGTACATATATCTTGTGTATATAACTTATCCTCATACTGAGGGTACTCACTGAGATACTTTTGGCATATTTTCATAAAATTAAAGTACCTTTATTTTTAGTACTTCTGTGTATTGTGTTTTCTTATGATATTGTGCATATGACACCAGTGGTATAGTAGGAGCTTTACATGTCTCCTAGTTCAGCCTAAGCTGCTTTGCCATTGCTACCTTCTATCAGCCTAAGCTGCTAGAAACACCTCTTCTACACTAATAAGGGATAACTGGACCTGGCACAAAGTGTAAGTACCCCTGGTACCCACTACAAGCCAGGCCAGCCTCCTAAATTGGTTGTGCAGCAGTGGGATAAGTACTTGTAACTACTTACCACTTTGTCATTGTGTACTTTTCATAAGAGAATAATATACAAAACAAGTTCAGTAAATGTACACCTAACCAAAAAGTTTTGCTTTTCTTCTCTCAAACTTTTTACGAAGCTCTGAAAAGTTTCTCTAAACTTCTCAAAAGTTTCTAAAAGTTAGAAAAAGTTTCTTCTCTGTTCTTTAAAAAGTTCTGAAACTTTTTCTTTCTTCTCACTGTCTCTAAACCTTTTACTATCATGTCTGATATAGAGTCTGCTCTTAAAATGGTCAATACTACTTATGACAATTTGAATTACAAGAGCCTAAGGAGTCTCTGCTTAGATAGAGGTTTAGTGATAGGAACGAACCCTACAAAAAGAGTTTCTATATAACATGCTTATTGTGAATGATGAGTCCCTAGGAGGCACTTCAAATGAGAGGTTAATAGAAGGCTCCCATTCTGACTCAGGGGATCTCCTTGAGGGAGGTGGGGAGGGTTCTGTTCCAAATCTGCCCCTTAGCAGGCCACCTAGTAATGCTGGTAGTAATGGAGGTTCCCATCATAGTAGGGGTGTCTATATTCCTGGAGGCCAGGTTATTAGGGTTCAGTCAGTTAGGGACAGAGCTCCCTCTGTTGTTTACAATGTATCTTCTGTGTCCAAGCATTCCCAACCCACCCACCCTGAAGACAACATGTTAGAAAGGGAACTAAAAAAGTTGAGAGTGGAAGGGACCAGACTGAAGCTTAAACAGCAACAGCTGGCCTTAGATAGGGGATCCCTAGACCTGGAGAAGGATAGACAGAGATTGGGGTTTGGACCCCGTGGTGGCAGCAGCAGTATTCCTGATAGTAATCCTGTTAGAGAGCATGATTCCAGGAATCTGCACAAGATAGTCCCCCCTTACAAGGAGGGGGATGACATCAACAAGTGGTTTGCTGCACTTGAGAAGGCCTGTATGGTACAGGCCTGTATGGTAAAGGCAGTACACTCAAAGGCAGTGGGCTGCTATATTGTGGCTATCTTTCAATGGAAAGGGTAGGGACTTACTGTTAGAGAAAGTGATGCTAACAATTTTGCAGTTTTGAAGGATGCACTCTTGGATGGATTTGGCTTAACCACTGAACAATACAGGATTAAGTTCAGAGACACCAGAAAAGAGTCCTCACAAGACTGGATAGACTTTGTTGACTGTTCGGTGAAGGCCTTGGAAGGGTGGTTACATGGCAGTAAAGTTTCTGACTATGAAAGCCTGTATAATCTTATTCTGATAGAGCATATTCTGAATAACTGTGTGTCTGACTTGCTACACCAATATCTAGTGGGATCAGATCTGACCTCTCCCCAAGAATTGGGAAAGAAGGCAGACAAATGGGTCAGAACAAGAATGAACAGAAAAGTTCATACAGGGGGTGACAAGGATGGCAAGAAGAAGGATGGTAAGTCTTCTGACAAGGGTGGGGACAAAGGTAAAACTGAGTCTTCATCAGGCCCACAAAAATCCTCTGGTGGGGGTGTTGGGTCCAAATCCTCTTCCAATAATCAAGTTATCCAAAGAAAAACACCAAACCTCCCACTACCACAACCCCTACTGCAAATCCTAGTGCCCCTAGTAATAGCAGTGGTGGTGGGAGCAAACCTACTAATAGCCAATCCAAGGGAGTAGCTGGGCTCACTTTTGGTAATTTAGTTGGGGTTGATCTTGTTAGGGAGACCACAGAGGCTGTGTTAGTCTCTGAAGGTGCCATTGATTTGTCCACCTTGGTTGCTTGTACCCTTAATATGGATAGGTACAAGCAACTTCCCCTAATAAATGGTGTTGAGGTTCAGGCCTACAGGGACACAGGTGCCAGTGTTACCATGGTGATAGAGAAATTGGTGCGCCCTGATCAACACCTACTTGGTCAGCAGTACCAAGTGACAGACGCTCATAACAACACTCTTAGCCACCCCATGGCTGTTGTGAATCTCAACTGGGGTGGGGAGGGGGTGGGGGGTTACTGGTCCAAAGAAAGTTGTGGTTGCCTCAGATTTACCTGTAGACTGTCTACTAGGGAACGATTTAGAGACATTAGCTTGGGCAGAAGTGGAGTTGGAGGCTCATGCAGCAATGCTGGCCATATTTTTGCTTTGACAAGGGCTCAGGCCAAAAAGCAAAAAGGACAGGGTAACTTGGATCCTGGAACAATGGACCAAGTGCTCCCTAAAGCTAGGGGTAGCAAGGGTAAATCCCTACCCACTATCCCTCCCCCTACAGATGATTCTCCTTCTGAGGAAGAAGAATTTCCTCCCTGTGCAGAACCTTCACCAGATGAGCTGGCAAAAGACACTGCTGAGCTTTTGGGTGGAGGGGGGCCTGCCAGGGAAGAGCTGAGTGTGGCACAGCAAACCTGTCCCACATTAGAGGGTCTCAGACAGCAAGCTGTCAAGCAGCAAAATGGGGATGTCAGTGACACACATAGAGTTTACTGGGAGGACAACCTCTTGTACACAGAGGCAAGGGACCCAAAACCTGGAGCAGCCAGGAGATTGGTCATTCCCCTGCAGTACAGAGAGTTCATCCTAACTCTGGCACATGACATTCCTTTGGCTGGGCATTTGGGCCAGATCAAAACATGGGAAAGGTTTGTCCCCCTGTTTCACTGGCCTAGGATGTCAGAGGACACTAAAGATTTTTGCAAGTCTTGTGTGACCTGCCAAGCCAGTGGCAAGACTGGTGGCACACCAAAGGCTCCCCTTATTCCACTACCTGTGGTTGGGGTCCCCTTTGAAAGGGTAGGGGTTGACATAGTTGGCCCCCTTGACCCTCCTACTGCTTCAGGCAATAGGTTTATCTTAGTGGTTGTGGACCATGCCACAAGATATCCTGAAGCAATTCCTCTAAGGACCACTACAGCGCCTGCAGTGGCAAAGGCCCTCCTGGGTATCTTTTCCAGGGTGGGTTTCCCAAAAGAGGTTGTATCAGACAGGGGTAGAAACTTTATGTCTGCATACTTGAAAGCTATGTGGAAGGAATGTGGTGTAACATCCAAATTCACCACTCCTTATCATCCACAAACTAATGGACTGGTAGAGAGGTTTAATAAAACTCTCAAAGGTATGATAATGGGACTTCCTGAAAAACTCAGGAGGAGATGGGATGTCCTGTTACCTTGCCTCCTTTTTGCTTACAGGGAGGTACCCCAGAAAGGAGTGGGCTTCAGCCCCTTTGAACTCCTCTCTGGACACCCTGTAAGAGGTCCACTAACACTTGTGAAGGAGGGTTGGGAACAACCTTTAAAAGCTCCCAAACAGGACATAGTGGACTATGTACTTGGCCTAAGATCCAGAATGGCTGAGTACATGAAAAAGGCCAGTAAAAACCTTCAGGCCAGCCAAGAGCTCCAGAAGCAATGGCATGACCAGAAGGCTGTTCTGATCCAGTACCAACCAGGACAGAAGGTGTGGGTATTGGAGTCTGTGGCCCCAAGAGCACTCCAGGACAAATGGAGTGGACCCCATCTAATTGTTGAGAAAAAGGGCGAGGTTGCCTATCTGGTAGACCTGGGCACTGCCAGGAGTCCCCTTAGGGTGATTCATGTCAACCTCCTAAAACCGTACTATGACAGGGCTGATCTTACCCTGCTCATGGCAACAGATGAAGGACAGGAAGAAGAGAGTGACCCTCTCCCTGATCTCTTCTCCTCCACTGAAGAGGATGCTTTAGTGGAGGGAGTAGTGTTAGCAGATTGTCTGACTGCAGAAACGAAAGACAACTGCATAAATCTCCTTGGACAATTTTCTGAACTCTTTTCAACTGTGCCAGGCACCACATCTTGGTTTGAACACACAATTGATACTGGAGACAGCTTGCCTGTCAAAAGTAAAATCTATAGGCAGACTGACCATGTCAGGGACTGCATAAAACAAGAGGTTCAGAAAATGCTTGATCTAGGAGTGGTTGAACCTTCTGAAAGCCCATGGGCGAGTCCTGTGGTGCTTGTACCAAGCCTCACTCAAAAGATGGAAAAAGGGAGATGAGGTTTTGTGTAGACTACAGAGGTCTCAATCAGGTAACAAAAACTGATGCTCACCCTATACCCAGGGCAGATGAGCTCATAGATACACTGGCATCTGCCAAGTATCTAAGCACCTTTGATTTGACTGCAGGGTATTGGCAGATCAAATTGGCTGAGGATGCTAAACCTAAAACTGCATTTTCAACTATAGGAGGGCACTACCAATTTACAGTGATGCCCTTTGGTTTGAAGAATGCACCTGCCACTTTTCAGAGGTTGGTGAACACAGTCTTGCAAGTGTTGGAGGCTTTTAGTGCAGCATATCTTGATGATATTGCTGTCTCCACCTGGGATGGATGCAAAAGGCAGGCCTCACTATCAAGGCCTAAAAGTGCCAGATAGGGCAGGGAAAGGTGGTTTATCTGGGACACCTGGTAGGTGGAGAACAGATTGCACCACTGCAGGGGAAAATCCAAACAATCATGGATTGGGTTCCCCCTACAACACAGACCCAGGTGAGAGCCTTCCTAGGCCTCACTGGGTATTACAGGAGATTCATTAAAAACTATGGCTCCATAGCAGCCCCACTTAATGATCTCACCAGTAAAAATATGCCTAAAAAGGTATTGTGGACAGCTAGCTGTCAGAAAGCTTTTGAGGAGCTCAAACAGGCCATGTGCTCTGCACCTGTCCTAAAAAGCCCATGTTACTCCAAGAAATTAATTGTTCAAACTGATGCATCTGAATTAGGGGTAGGGGCAGTCTTATCACAACTGAATTCTGAGGGCCAGGATCAACCAGTTGCTTTTATCAGCAGAAGGTTGACCCCTAGAGAAAAGCGTCGATCTGCCATAGAGAGGGAGGCCTTTGCTGTGGTCTGGGCACTGAAAAAGTTGAGGCCATACCTGTTTGGCACTCACTTTATTGTTCAGACAGACCACAAACCTCTACTTTGGCTAAAACAAATGAAAGGTGAAAATCCTAAATTGTTGAGGTGGTCCATATCTCTACAGGGAATGGACTATACAGTGGAACATAGACCTGGGAGTACCCACTCCAATGCAGATGGACTCTCCTGATATTTCCACTTAGACAATGAAGACTCATCAGGTCATGGCTAGTCTTATTGTCCTTCGTTTGGGGGGGGGGGGGATTGTGTAGGAAAGTACCATCTTGCCTGGCATGTTACCCCCATATTTCACTGTATATATGTTGTTTTAGTCTGTGTCACTGTGACCCTGCCAGGCAGGGCCCCAGTGCTCATAAGTATGTGCCCTGTATGTGTTCCCTGTGTGATGCCTAACTGTCTCACTGAGGCTCTGCTAACCAGAACCTCAGTGGTTATGCTCTCTCTGCTTTCCAAATTTGTCACTAACAGGCTAGTGACTAAATTTACCAATTCACATTGGCATACTGGTACACCCATATAATTCCCTAGTATAGGGTACTGAGGTACCCAGGGTATTGGCGTTCCAGGAGATCCCTATTGTAGGAAGTTGGCTCTGTATGTGCTATTTCAAAGTAAGGAATAGCATGCACAGAGTCCAAGGGTTCCCCTTATAGGTAAAATAGTGGTAAAAATAGATAATACTAATGCTCTATTTTGTGGTAGTGTGGTCGAGCAGTAGGCTTATCCAAGGAGTAGTGTTAAGCACTTGTTGTACATACACATAGACAATAAATGAGGTACACACACTCAGAGACAAATCCAGCCAATAGGTTTTGTATAGAAAAATATCTTTTCTTAGTTTATTTTAAGAACCACAGGTTCAAATTCTACATGTAATATCTTGTTCGAAAGGTATTGCAGGTAAGTACTTTAGGAACTTCAAGTCATAAAAATTGCATGTATACTTTTCAAGTTATTGACAAATAGCTGTTTTAAAAGTGGACACAGTGCAATTTTTACAGTTCCTGGGGGAGGTAAGTTTTTGTTAGTTTTACCAGGTAAGTAGGACACTTACAGGGTTCAGTTCTTGGTCCAAGGTAGCCCACCGTTGGGGGTTCAGAGCAACCCCAAAGTCACCACACCAGCAGCTCAGGGCCGGTCAGGTGCAGAGTTCAAAGTGGTGCCCAAAACACATAGGCTAGAATGGAGAGAAGGGGGTGCCCCGGTTCCGGTCTGTTTGCAGGTAAGTACCCGCGTCTTCGGAGGGCAGACCAGAGGGGTTTTGTAGGGCACCGGGGGGGACACAAGCCCACACAGAAATTTCACCCTCAGCGGCGCGGGGGCGGCCGGGTGCAGTGTAGAAACAGGCGTCGGGTTCGCAATGTTAGTCTATGAGAGATCTCGGGATCTCTTCAGCGCTGCAGGCAGGCAAGGGGGGGATTCCTCGGGGAAACCTCCACTTGGGCAAGGGAGAGGGACTCCTGGGGGTCACTTCTCCAGTGAAAGTCCGGTCCTTCAGGTCCTGGGGGCTGCGGGTGCAGGGTCTCTCCCAGGCGTCGGGACTTTGGATTCAAAGAGTCGCGGTCAGGGGAAGCCTCGGGATTCCCTCTGCAGGCGGCGCTGTGGGGGCTCAGGGGGGACAGGTTTTGGTACTCACAGTATCGGAGTAGTCCTGGGGTCCCTCCTGAGGTGTTGGATCTCCACCAGCCGAGTCGGGGTCGCCGGGTGCAGTGTTGCAAGTCTCACGCTTCTTGCGGGGAGCTTGCAGGGTTCTTTCAAAGCTGCTGGAAACAAAGTTGCAGCCTTTCTTGGAGCAGGTCCGCTGTCCTCGGGAGTTTCTTGTCTTTTCGAAGCAGGGGCAGTCCTCAGAGGATGTCGAGGTCGCTGGTCCCTTTGGAAGGCGTCGCTGGAGCAGGATCTTTGGAAGGCAGGAGACAGGCCGGTGAGTTTCTGGAGCCAAGGCAGTAGTCGTCTTCTGGTCTTCCTCTGCAGGGGTTTTCAGCTAGGCAGTCCTTCTTCTTGTAGTTGCAGGAATCTAATTTTCTAGGGTTCAGGGTAGCCCTTAAATACTAAATTTAAGGGCGTGTTTAGGTCTGGGGGGTTAGTAGCCCATGGCTACTAGCCCTGAGGGTGGGTACACCCTCTTTGTGCCTCCTCCCAAGGGGAGGGGGTCACAATCCTAACCCTATTGGGGGAATCCTCCATCTGCAAGATGGAGGATTTCTAAAAGTCAGAGTCACCTCAGCTCAGGACACCTTAGGGGCTGTCCTGACTGGCCAGTGACTCCTCCTTGTTGCTTTTTTTGTTCCCTCCAGCCTTGCCGCCAAAAGTGGGGGCCGTGGCCGGAGGGGGCGGGCAACTCCACTAAGCTGGAGTGCCCTGCTGGGCTGTGACAAAGGGGTGAGCCTTTGAGGCTCACCGCCAGGTGTCACAGCTCCTGCCTGGGGGAGGTGTTAGCATCTCCACCCAGTGCAGGCTTTGTTACTGGCCTCAGAGTGACAAAGGCACTCTCCCCATGGGGCCAGCAACATGTCTCTGGTGTGGCAGGCTGCTGGAACTAGTCAGCCTACACAGACAGTCGGTTAAGTTTCAGGGGGCACCTCTAAGGTGCCCTCTGTGGTGTATTTTACAATAAAATGTACACTGGCATCAGTGTGCATTTATTGTGCTGAGAAGTTTGATACCAAACTTCCCAGTTTTCAGTGTAGCCATTATGGTGCTGTGGAGTTCGTGTTTGACAGACTCCCAGACCATATACTCTTATGGCTACCCTGCACTTACAATGTCTAAGGTTTTGTTTAGACACTGTAGGGGTACCATGCTCATGCACTGGTACCCTCACCTATGGTATAGTGCACCCTGCCTTAGGGCTGTAAGGCCTGCTAGAGGGGTGTCTTACCTATACTGCATAGGCAGTGAGAGGCTGGCATGGCACCCTGAGGGGAGTGCCATGTCGACTTACTCGTTTTGTCCTCACTAGCACACACAAGCTGGCAAGCAGTGTGTCTGTGCTGAGTGAGAGGTCTCCAGGGTGGCATAAGACATGCTGCAGCCCTTAGAGACCTTCCTTGGCATCAGGGCCCTTGGTACTAGAAGTACCAGTTACAAGGGACTTATCTGGATGCCAGGGTCTGCCAATTGTGGATACAAAAGTACAGGTTAGGGAAAGAACACTGGTGCTGGGGCCTGTTTAGCAGGCCTCAGCACACTTTCAATTGTAAACATAGCATCAGCAAAGGCAAAAAGTCAGGGGGCAACCATGCCAAGGAGGCATTTCCTTACACAACCCCCCCCCAAACGAAAGAGGATGAGACTAACCTTTCCCAAGAGAGTCTTCATTTTCTAAGTGGAAGAACCTGGAAAGGCCATCTGCATTGGCATGGGCAGTCCCAGGTCTGTGTTCCACTATAAAGTCCATTCCCTGTAGGGAGATGGACCAGCTCAACAGTTTAGGATTTTCACCTTTCATTTGCATCAGCCATTTGAGAGGTCTGTGGTCAGTTTGAACTAGGAAGTGAGTCCCAAAGAGGTATGGTCTCAGCTTCTTCAGGGACCAAACCACAGCAAAGGCCTCCCTCTCAATGGCACTCCAACGCTGCTCCCTGGGGAGTAACCTCCTGCTAATGAAAGCAACAGGCTGGTCAAGGCCATCATCATTTGTTTGGGACAAAACTGCCCCTATCCCATGTTCAGAGGCATCAGTCTGCACAATGAACTGCTTAGAATAATCTGGAGCTTTGAGAACTGGTGCTGAGCACATTGCCTGTTTCAGGGTGTCAAAGGCCTGTTGGCATTCCACAGTCCAGTTCACTTTCTTGGGCATTTTCTTGGAGGTGAGTTCAGTGAGGGCTGTCACAATGGATCCATATCCCTTCACAAACCTCCTGTAATACCCAGTCAAGCCAAGGAATGCCCTGACTTGAGTCTGGGTTTTTGGAGCTACCCAGTCCAGAATAGTCTGGATCTTGGGTTGGAGTGGCTGAACTTGGCCTCCACCTACAAGGTGTCCCAAGTAAACCACAGTTCCCTGCCCTATCTGGCATTTGGATGCCTTGATAGAGAGGCCTGCAGATTGCAGAGCCTTCAAAACCTTCTTCAGGTGGACCAGGTGATCCTGCCAGGTGGAGCTAAAGACAGCAATATCATCAAGATAAGCTGTGCTAAAGGACTCCAAGCCAGCAAGGACGTGATTCACCAACCTTTGGAAGGTGGCAGGGGCATTCTTTAAACCAAAGGGCATAACAGTAAACTGATAATGCCCATCAGGTGTGGAGAATGCTGTTTTCTCTTTTGCTCCAGGTGCCATTTTTATTTGCCAGTACCCTGCTGTCAAGTCAAAGGTACTTAAGAATTTGGCAGCACCTAATTTGTCTATGAGCTCATCAGCTCTTGGAATTGGATGAGCATCTGTCTTGGTGACAGAATTGAGCCCTCTGTAGTCCACACAAAACCTCATCTCTTTCTTTCCATCTTTGGTGTGAGGTTTGGGGACTAAGACCACTGGGCTAGCCCAGGGGCTGTCAGAGCGCTCAATTACTCCCAATTCCAGCATCTTGTGGACTTCCACCTTGATGCTTTCCTTAACATGGTCAGATTGTCTAAAGATTTTGTTCTTGACAGGCATGCTGTCTCCTGTGTCCACATCATGGGTACACAGGTGTGTCTGACCAGGGGTTAAGGAGAAGAGTTCAGGAAACTGTTGTAGGACTCTCCTACAATCAGCTTGCTGTTGGCCAGAGAGGGTGTCTGAGTAGATCACTCCATCTACTGTGCCATCTTTTGGGTCTGATGACAGAAGATCAGGGAGAGGTTAACTCTCTGCCTCCTGATCCTCATCTGTTACCATCAACAGATTCACATCAGCCCTGTCATGGAAGAGCTTAAGGCGGTTCACATGGATCACCCTCTTGGGGCTCCTGCTTGTGCCCAGGTCCACCAGGTAGGTGACCTGACTCTTCCTTTCTAGTACTGGGTAAGGGCCACTCCATTTGTCCTGGAGTGCCCTGGGAGCCACAGGCTCCAGAACCCAGACTTTCTGCCCTGGTTGGAACTCAACCAGTGCAGCCTTTTGGTCATACCAAAACTTCTGGAGCTGTTGGCTGGCCTCAAGGTTTTTGGTTGCCTTTTCCATGTACTCTGCCATTCTAGAGCGAAGGCCAAGTACATAGTCCACTATGTCTTGTTTAGGCTCATGGAGAGGTCTCTCCCAGCCTTCTTTAACAAGAGCAAGTGGTCCCCTTACAGGATGACCAAACAGAAGTTCAAAGGGTGAGAATCCTACTCCCTTCTGTGGCACCTCTCTGTAAGCGAAAAGCAGACATGGCAAGAGGACATCCCATCTCCTTTTGAGTTTTTCTGGGAGCCCCATGATCATGCCTTTTAATGTCTTGTTGAATCTCTCAACCAAGCCATTAGTTTGTGGATGGTATGGTGTAGTGAATTTATAAGTCACCCCACACTCATTCCACATGTGCTTTAGGTATGCTGACATGAAGTTGGTACCTCTGTCAGACACCACCTCCTTAGGGAAACCCACTCTGGTAAAGATACCAATGAGGGCCTTGGCTACTGCAGGGGCAGTAGTCGACCTAAGGGGAATAGCTTCAGGATACCTGGTAGCATGATCCACTACTACCAGGATATACATATTTCCTGAGGCTGTGGGAGGTTCTAGTGGACCAACTATGTCCACACCCACTCTTTCAAAGGGAACCCCCACCACTGGAAGTGGAATGAGGGGGGCCTTTGGATGCCCACCTGTCTTACCACTGGCTTGACAGGTGGGGCAGGAGAGGCAAAACTCCTTAACCATGTTGGACATATTGGGCCAGTAGAAGTGGTTGACTAACCTCTCCCACGTCTTGGTTTGTCCCAAATGTCCAGCAAGGGGAATGTCATGGGCCAATGTTAGGATGAACTTCCTGAACAGCTGAGGCACTACCACTCTCCTAGTGGCACCAGGTTTGGGGTCTCTGGCCTCAGTGTACAGGAGTCCATCTTCCCAATAGACCCTATGTGTTCCATTTTTCTTGCCTTTGGACTCTTCAGCAGCTTGCTGCCTAAGGCCTTCAAGAGAGGGACAGGTTTCTTGTCCCTTACACAGCTCCTCCCTTGAGGGTCCCCCTGGGCCTAAGAGCTCAACCTGATAAGGTTCAAGCTCCAAAGGCTCAGTTCCCTCAGAGGGCAGAACTTCTTCCTGAGAAGAGAGGTTCCCTTTCTTTTGCTGTGTTGCAGTTGGTTTCCCAACTGACTTTCCTGTTCTCTTGGTAGGCTGGGCCATTCTTCCAGACTCCAGCTCTACTTGTTCACCCTGTGCCTTGCACTGTGCTCTTGTTTTCACACACACCAGTTCAGGGATACCCAGCATTGCTGCATGGGTTTTTAGTTCTACCTCAGCCCATGATGAGGACTCCAGGTCATTTCCAAGCAGACAGTCCACTGGGATATTTGAGGAGACCACCACCTGTTTCAGGCCATTGACCCCTCCCCATTCTAAAGTAACCATTGCCATGGGATGTACTTTTCTCTGATTGTCAGCGTTGGTGACTGTGTAAGTTTTTCCAGTCAGGTATTGGCCAGGGGAAACCAGTTTCTCTGTCACCATGGTGACACTGGCACCTGTATCCCTCAGGCCCTCTATTCTAGTCCCATTAATTAAGAGTTGCTGTCTGTATTTTTGCATGTTAGGCGGCCAGACAGCTAGTGTGGCTAAATCCACCCCACCCTCAGAAACTAGAGTAGCTTCAGTGTGGACCCTGATTTGCTCTGGGCACACTGTTGATCCCACTTGGAGACTAGCCATACCAGTGTTACCTGGATGGGAGTTTGGAGTGGAACCTTTCTTGGGACAGGCCTTGTCTCCAGTTTGGTGTCCATGCTGTTTACAGCTATGACACCAGGCCTTTTTGGGATCAAAGTTTTTACCCTTGTACCCATTGTTTTGTGAAGAGGCTCTGGGCCCACCCTCCTGTGCAGGTTTTTGGGGGCCTGTAGAAGACTCTTTACTATTTTTAGTTTTGGTTGTCTCATCACCCTTCCCCTGGGGATTCTTTGTGACCCCTTTCTTTTGGTCACCCCCTGTTGAAGTCTTGGACACCCTTGTCTTGACCCAATGGTCCGCCTTCTTTCCCAATTCTTGGGGAGAAATTGGTCCTAGGTCTACCAGATGCTGATGCAGTTTATCATTGAAACAATTACTCAATAGGTGTTCTTTCACAAATAAATTGTACAGCCCATCATAATTACTTACACCACTGCCTTGAATCCAACCATCTAGTGTTTTCACTGAGTAGTCTACAAAGTCAACCCAGGTCTGGCTCGAGGATTTTTGAGCCCCCCTGAATCTAATCCTATACTCCTCAGTGGAGAATCCAAAGCCCTCAATCAGGGTACCCTTCATGAGGTCATAAGATTCTGCATCTTGTCCAGAGAGTGTGAGGAGTCTATCCCTACACTTTCCTGTGAACATTTCCCAAAGGAGAGCACCCCAGTGAGATCTGTTCACTTTTCTGGTTACACAAGCCCTCTCAAAAGCTGTGAACCATTTGGTGATGTCATCACCATCTTCATATTTAGTTACAATCCCTTTAGGGATTTTCAACATGTCAGGAGAATCTCTGACCCTATTTATGTTGCTGCCACCATTGATGGGTCCTAGGCCCATCTCTTGTCTTTCCCTCTCTATGGCTAGGATCTGTCTTTCCAAAGCCAATCTTTTGGCCATCCTGGCTAACTGGATGTCCTCTTCACTGGGGCTATCCTCAGTGATTTCAGAGGTGTTGGTCTCTCCTGTGAGGGAACCAGCATCTCTGACTATTATTTTAGGAGTCAGGGTTTGAGGGACCCTGTTCTCCCTAGATAGGACTGGTAGGGGGGAATTTTCCTCCAAGTCACTATCCTCTTCCTCTGAGTTGCCACCCTCAGAGGGGTTGGCCTTTTCAAACTCTGCCAAAAGCTCCTGGAGCTGTATTTTGGTAGGTTTGGGGCCCATTGTTATTTTCTTTATTTTACAGAGTGACCTTAGCTCCCTCATCTTAAGATGGAGGTAAGGTGTGGTGTCGAGTTCCACCACAGTCACATCTGTGCTAGACATTTTGCTTCTAAAAGTTGGAATACTTTTTAAGAATCTACAACTGGTTCTAGGTTCTAATTCAAACTTTTACAAACTTTTAAACTCTAAAAGAAATGCTAAACAGGATCTAACACAAGGCCCTAGCAGGTCTTTTAAGAATTTAGAAAACTTTTCAAATTGCAAAAATCAATTTCTAATGACAATTTTGGAATTTGTCGTGTGATCAGGTATTGGCTGAGTAGTCCAGCAAATGCAAAGTCTTGTATCCCACCGCTGCCACCAATGTAGGAAGTTGGCTCTGTATGTGCTATTTCAAAGTAAGGAATAGCATGCACAGAGTCCAAGGGTTCCCCTTAGAGGTAAAATAGTGGTAAAAATAGATAATACTAATGCTCTATTTTGTGGTAGTGTGGTCGAGCAGTAGGCTTATCCAAGGAGTAGTGTTAAGCACTTGTTGTACATACACATAGACAATAAATGAGGTACACACACTCAGAGACAAATCCAGCCAATAGGTTTTGTATAGAAAAATATCTTTTCTTAGTTTATTTTAAGAACCACAGGTTCAAATTCTACATGTAATATCTTGTTCGAAAGGTATTGCAGGTAAGTACTTTAGGAACTTCAAGTCATAAAAATTGCATGTATACTTTTCAAGTTATTGACAAATAGCTGTTTTAAAAGTGGACACAGTGCAATTTTCACAGTTCCTGGGGGAGGTAAGTTTTTGTTAGTTTTACCAGGTAAGTAGGACACTTACAGGGTTCAGTTCTTGGTCCAAGGTAGCCCACCGTTGGGGGTTCAGAGCAACCCCAAAGTCACCACACCAGCAGCTCAGGGCCGGTCAGGTGCAGAGTTCAAAGTGGTGCCCAAAACACATAGGCTAGAATGGAGAGAAGGGGGTGCCCCGGTTCCGGTCTGTTTGCAGGTAAGTACCCGCGTCTTCGGAGGGCAGACCAGAGGGGTTTTGTAGGGCACCGGGGGGGACACAAGCCCACACAGAAATTTCACCCTCAGCGGCGCGGGGGCGGCCGGGTGCAGTGTAGAAACAGGCATCGGGTTCGCAATGTTAGTCTATGAGAGATCTCGGGATCTCTTCAGCGCTGCAGGCAGGCAAGGGGGGGATTCCTCGGGGAAACCTCCACTTGGGCAAGGGAGAGGGACTCCTGGGGGTCACTTCTCCAGTGAAAGTCCGGTCCTTCAGGTCCTGGGGGCTGCGGGTGCAGGGTCTCTCCCAGGCGTCGGGACTTTGGATTCAAAGAGTCGCGGTCAGGGGAAGCCTCGGGATTCCCTCTGCAGGCGGCGCTGTGGGGGCTCAGGGGGGACAGGTTTTGGTACTCACAGTATCAGAGTAGTCCTGGGGTCCCTCCTGAGGTGTTGGATCTCCACCAGCCGAGTCGGGGTCGCCGGGTGCAGTGTTGCAAGTCTCACGCTTCTTGCGGGGAGCTTGCAGGGTTCTTTCAAAGCTGCTGGAAACAAAGTTGCAGCCTTTCTTGGAGCAGGTCCGCTGTCCTCGGGAGTTTCTTGTCTTTTCGAAGCAGGGGCAGTCCTCAGAGGATGTCGAGGTCGCTGGTCCCTTTGGAAGGCGTCGCTGGAGCAGGATCTTTGGAAGGCAGGAGACAGGCCGGTGAGTTTCTGGAGCCAAGGCAGTAGTCGTCTTCTGGTCTTCCTCTGCAGGGGTTTTCAGCTAGGCAGTCCTTCTTCTTGTAGTTGCAGGAATCTAATTTTCTAGGGTTCAGGGTAGCCCTTAAATACTAAATTTAAGGGCGTGTTTAGGTCTGGGGGGTTAGTAGCCCATGGCTACTAGCCCTGAGGGTGGGTACACCCTCTTTGTGCCTCCTCCCAAGGGGAGGGGGTCACAATCCTAACCCTATTGGGGGAATCCTCCATCTGCAAGATGGAGGATTTCTAAAAGTCAGAGTCACCTCAGCTCAGGACACCTTAGGGGCTGTCCTGACTGGCCAGTGACTCCTCCTTGTTGCTTTCTTTGTTCCCTCCAGCCTTGCCGCCAAAAGTGGGGGCCGTGGCCGGAGGGGGCGGGCAACTCCACTAAGCTGGAGTGCCCTGCTGGGCTGTGACAAAGGGGTGAGCCTTTGAGGCTCACCGCCAGGTGTCACAGCTCCTGCCTGGGGGAGGTGTTAGCATCTCCACCCAGTGCAGGCTTTGTTACTGGCCTCAGAGTGACAAAGGCACTCTCCCCATGGGGCCAGCAACATGTCTCTGGTGTGGCAGGCTGCTGGAACTAGTCAGCCTACACAGACAGTCGGTTAAGTTTCAGGGGGCACCTCTAAGGTGCCCTCTGTGGTGTATTTTACAATAAAATGTACACTGGCATCAGTGTGCATTTATTGTGCTGAGAAGTTTGATACCAAACTTCCCAGTTTTCAGTGTAGCCATTATGGTGCTGTGGAGTTCGTGTTTGACAGACTCCCAGACCATATACTCTTATGGCTACCCTGCACTTACAATGTCTAAGGTTTTGTTTAGACACTGTAGGGGTACCATGCTCATGCACTGGTACCCTCACCTATGGTATAGTGCACCCTGCCTTAGGGCTGTAAGGCCTGCTAGAGGGGTGTCTTACCTATACTGCATAGGCAGTGAGAGGCTGGCATGGCACCCTGAGGGGAGTGCCATGTCGACTTACTCGTTTTGTCCTCACTAGCACACACAAGCTGGCAAGCAGTGTGTCTGTGCTGAGTGAGAGGTCTCCAGGGTGGCATAAGACATGCTGCAGCCCTTAGAGACCTTCCTTGGCATCAGGGCCCTTGGTACTAGAAGTACCAGTTACAAGGGACTTATCTGGATGCCAGGGTCTGCCAATTGTGGATACAAAAGTACAGGTTAGGGAAAGAACACTGGTGCTGGGGCCTGGTTAGCAGGCCTCAGCACACTTTCAATTGTAAACATAGCATCAGCAAAGGCAAAAAAAGTCAGGGGGCAACCATGCCAAGGAGGCATTTCCTTACACCTATGGGCTGCAGAATTTCTTTTACCACCCATAGGGAGCTCTGACAATTCTTACACAGGCCTGCCAGTGCAGCCTGAGTGAAATAACGTCCACGTTATTTCACAGCCATTTACCACTGCACTTAAGTAACTTATAAGTCACCTATATGTCTAACCTTCACCTAGTGGAGGTTGGGTGCAAAGTTACTTAGTGTGTGGGCACCCTGGCACTAGCCAAGGTGCCCCCACATCGTTCAGGGCAAATTCCCCGGACTTTGTGAGTGCGGGGACACAATTACACGTGTGCACTGTACATAGGTCACTACCTATGTACAGCGTCACAATGGTAACTCCGAACATGGCCATGTAACATGTCTAAGATCATGGAATTGTCACCCCAATGCCATTCTGGCATTGGGGGGACAATTCCATGATCCCCCGGGTATCTAGCACAGAACCCGGGTACTGCCAAACTGCCTTTCCGGGGTCTCCACTGCAGCTGATGCTGCTGCCAACCCCTCAGACAGGTTTCTGCCCTCCTGGAGTCCAGGCAGCCCTGGTCCAGGAAGGCAGAACAAAGGACTTCCTCTGAGAGAGGGTGTAACACCCTCTCCCTTTGGAAATAGGTGTGAAGGCTGGGGAGGAGTAGCCTCCCCCAGCCTCTGGAAATGCTTTGATGGGCACAGATGGTGCCCATCTCTGCATAAGCCAGTCTACACCCGTTCAGGGATCCCCCAGCCCTGCTCTGGCGCGAAACTCGACAAAGGAAAGGGGAGTGACCACTCCCCTGACCTGCACCTCCCAGGGGAGGTGCCCAGAGCTCCTTCCGTGTGTCCCAGACCTCTGCCATCTTGGAAACAGAGGTGTCTGTGGCACACTGGACTGCTCTGAGTGGCCAGTGGCAGCAGGTGACGTCAGAGGCTCCTTCTGATAGGCTCTTACCTCTCTTGGTAGCCAATCCCCCTTCCTAGGTAGCCAAACCTCCTTTTCTGGCTATTTAGGGTCTCTGCTTTGGGGATCTCACCAGATAACAAATGCAAGAGCTCATCAGAGTTCCTCTGCATCTCCCTCTTCACCTTCTGCCAAAGGATCGACCGCTGACTGCTCAGGACGCCTGCAAAACCGCAACAAAGTAGCAAGACGACTACTAGCAACCTTGTATCCTGCCTCCTCTCTGCACCAGGAGCTCTGAAGAAATCTCACGTGGGTCGACGGAATCTTCCCCCTGCAACCGCAGGCACCAAAAGACTGCATCACTGGTCCTCTGGGTCCCCTCTCAGCACAACGAGCGTGGTCCCTGGAACTCAGCAACTCTGTCCAAGCGACTCCCACAGTCCAGTTACTCTTCAGTCCAAGTTTGGTGTAGGTAAGTCCTTGCCTCCCCACACTAGACTGCATTGCTGGGTACTGCGTGATTTGCAGCTGCTCCGGCTCCTGTGCACTCTTCCAGGATTTCCTTCGTGCACAGCCAAGCCTGGGTCCCCGACAATCTAACCTGCAGTGCACAACTTTCTGAGTTGTCCTCCGGCGTCGTGGGACTCCCTTTTGTGACTTCGGGTGGACTCAGGTTCACTTTTCTTCTAAGTGTCTGTTCAGGTACTTCTGCGGGTGCTGCCTGCTTCTGTGAGGGCTCCCTAACTTGCTGGGCACCCCCTCTGTCTCCTCCTCCAAGTGGTGACATCCTGGTCCCTCCTGGGCCACAGCAGCACCCAAAAACCTCCTCTGCGACCCTTGCAGCTAGCAAGGCTTGTTTGCAGTCTTTCTGCGTGGGAACACCTCTGCAAGCTTCATCGCGACGTGGGACATCCATCCTCCAAAGGGGAAGTTCCTAGTCCTCTTCTTTCTTGCAGAACTCCAAGCTTCTTCCATCCGGTGGCAGCTTCCTTGCACCCTCAGTTGGCATTTCCCTGGCTCCTGCCCACTGTCGACACTGTCGCGACTATTGGACTTGGTCCCCATGTCTTACAGGTACTCAGGTCCGGAAATCCACTGTTGTTGCATTGCTAGTGTTCGTTCTTCCTGCAGAATCCCCCTATCACGACTTCTGTGCTCTCTGGGGGTAGTAGGTGTACTTTACACCTACCTTTCAGGGTCTTGGGGTGGGCCATTTTTCTAACCCTCACTGTTTTCTTACAGTCCCAGCGACCCTCTACAAGCTCACATAGGTTTGGGGTCCATTCGTGGTTCGCATTCCACTTTTGGAGTATATGGTTTGTGTTACCCCTATACCTATGTGCTCCTATTGCAATCTACTGTAACTTTACATTGCTTGCATTACTTTTCTTGCTATTACCTGCATAATTTGGTTTGTGTACATATATATTGTGTATATAACTTATCCTCATACTGAGGGTACTCACTGAGATACTTTTGGCATATTGTCAGAAAAATAAAGTACCTTCATTTTTAGTACTTCTGTGTATTGTGTTTTCTTATGATATTGTGCATATGACACCAGTGGTATAGTAGGAGCTTTACATGTCTCCTAGTTCAGCCTAAGCTGCTTTGCCATAGCTACCTTCTATCAGCCTAAGCTGCTAGAAACATCTCTTCTACACTAATAAGGGATAACTGGACCTGGCAGAAAGTGTAAGTACCCCTGGTACCCACTACAAGCCAGGCCAGCCTCCTACACATAGTGACTGTGTAATGCACAATTTGTCGAGATGTGTGCACATATGGAAGTAAAAGGAGGTGGAGCAACATTACACAGCACTATAGTTTTGCAGATACAAAAACTGCATCATTGTAGTTGTAGTCATCTGATCACACCATAGACAATACTTGTTTGAAAATGAGTTGCACTTATCTGTTTCAATAACTATAGTGGAGATGAACACACATTTACAACATATACACACATATGGGTATAGGTTAAAATACCACTTACAGACTATACCTTCCTGTGCAAATAGATGAAGTTTATGGCCTATTTTGGGAGAATAACATACATTGATAGTACACAAGGAACTGTGCAACTGCAAGGGATGATCCATAGGGGCCAACACACAATCTGACTACACATATTGTATATTGTTAATGAGAGAGTTTCAACCATGAGGCTAATAACAGGTAAGGAAGAAGATATTATGTGTAGTCAAGTTAAGTTATATCTGTTTTGCTAAGGGTGTTGAAACATTCTAAATGTCTAACTTAAGGACAGAATTCCATTTGTGACTGTTAAGGCATTGTTAAGTGCCACGTGCCACACTCCACTCCACCAGGGATTCCAGTCAAGTCTTCAGGATGTAGGATCTGCAAGACCTTTTCCTTCCAGGGAAATAGTTATAATGGGGGCTGGGTAAACTACCACCAGTCCTCAGGCTCTCCAGGTGATGCTTGGAGGCCAGGGAATGGACTTTCCCCTGCAGGTCGTTCCACCTCCTCCTAATCTCCTCCTGTGTGTGCTGATTGTTAGATAGAGCATTCACTCTGTCCACTATTCTGGACCACTTTTGCCTTTTCTAGGAAATGATAGTATTTTGTACTTGTACTCCAAACAATATGGCTCTACTCTAATTATTTCATCCACCATGACAGTCAGCTCTCCCTCTGTGAAACTGTGATTTCTCTTCCCTTGTGTTTTTTGGTGCAATATAAATGTTGTTTTGTAAAAAAGAGTAATAAAATTAAGTAGAATAGAACACAAAATACCACAGAGGGAGAGGAAAAAAAAAATAAAACGTACTCCTAGCCTGACGTTTCTGGTGCCTGAATGGCCTGCTTTATAGGGATGGCAAAGGATCAGGGTCTGGAATGGAGTATGTTTTATAGTATGTTTTGCAGGTGTTCACAATGGTCTAATGTAAAATAGGTGTGGGCTACTTGAATCCTACCAGTAGCCACAGCCATAGTTCTATACTGCATGGGTCCCGCAACTGACTCCCACCGCCAAGGGTCTGCTGCTGAAACACCGGCAGCACAACTGTGTGATGCCGCCAAGATGGTAACAGAGGGCTTACCTGTCGGCATTGGAGTCTCCCCCCCCCCCCCCCACCCCCCTGTCAGCTGTGGGATGCAGCTCCCGCCACGGAGTCCATCATGGTGCTCTTTGGCTTAGCCGCAATATCTGTCCGCCAACTTGATGGTCTTTTCGGGCCTGCCGCTGATGTGGCTTGGCGGTAATACCATCAAGATCTAAATCAGGCCTTTAGGCTTAAGGTTGTGCTCAAATAAGTAGTAACCTTTGGATCCTAGCAGTGATGAAATATATATGGGTAAATAATACCTACACTGAAAGGGAGATTCAGCAAATGCCACGATGGATGTCTTCTGATGTTTATCCACAAGTTGGGCTCACAGTATTAATTGCAAAGCAAAGTGGAGTTCAATTTGAATTCCTCTAGTTTGACATGACACAAGAGGGAGGGTGAGGACTGCATTCTCACACAGTGGAAGTGTATTGTCTGCATTCCTGCGGCTGGTGATCTGGACATTGAGGTGAGGAGGGGAGAGATTAGGCTCTACCTTTCAAAATTCTCTGAAGACTTTGTTAGTAATGGGCTGCAGACTAGACTTTCTTCCCCACTACTTCTTGGTAGATGGTAAAAGTGGGACTGCTTTGTGCAAGGTGAAGGGGAATCTGGGGGAGACCCAGAATTTTGTCTGTCTTAATCACACTTTCATTTTAGCTGATGACAGCCATATGCAGAAACCTCACAGCTCTTTGTACCTCGGTTATGGGTTCACAAGACTTGATACTACACTGCTGTGAGGAGCATCACTACACAAACGCTCCCTGGAGGACAGCCTTGTAAGGGCCTTTATGGAACAATTCTGTTTTATTAGGTTATCCAAGGAGAAGGTCAACCGCCCCTTTTAAGCAGTACACAGCATCTCGCCTACAACCCTGTGGGCTGGCTGTGCATTAAAGGAAAATCAGAACATAGCACTGTACACAGCCAGATGCCATAATGTAAACACAATGAATTCATCAAATAAAAAAGCCAAACCCTGCCCCAGTCCCATTCCGTGCATTGCTGATGTAATGACAGACAGACAGTGAGTACAAGTAGGCTGCATTGGTGAGTGGTCACTGATCCCCACCTGCAACCTACCCCTATGGTGGATCCGGAAGTAAACGGAAGACCCAAAGATATGATGGGCAGGTTAGCTCTTGGAATTTATGCGAAACAATGTTAATAAAGGTGGCCCACGTCAGTGTATCTAGAAGTATCCGGATCCACGGCTAGACATAATTTCTCCTTTCCAAAGGTGAACCATAACCTGTACAGCCATTGAGTGCTGTCAGAGATATGAGGAGTGCCCCAATGGGAGAGTATGACCTGGTAAGAATCCTTATTGGCTTGTGCCATCTGTTGACCCTTCTGTGAACGCAAAGGGTATGTCAGTGTATTAGGGAGCCCTAGTATAGCATAGGCCGGGAATTGCGGTATGGTGATCCCAAAGGCCTGATCGATATCATCAAGGACCCGGTACCAGAATCAGGTGAGCCTGGGGCAATGCCACAGTAAGTACAGTAAGATTACAGTGTTGCCAAAGCCCCTCCACCACTCTGTAGTCACATGCGTTGTCCACTTCTGTAACCTCTGAGGGATAAGGTATCAATAGGATACAATCTTATATGCCATTTCAGTCCCTGCTATGTTATGGGCTGTGTGGTGCACTCTATAATATATATCAGTCCAGTCATTGGTGAAGAGAGATCTATCCAGTTCCCTTCCCAATGCACCTGACTTTTGGTCTTAGTCAAAGGCCCATTCCCACCCAGTAAGTTATATAAGTCTGAGACTAATTGTCGGTAATTCGTCTTAAGGACGAACCATGTTTCGAATGGAAGAAGCATACATCCTCCCCCAGTGCGAGTCATAGGTTTTAGCGCTCAGTGGCCAAGCTGGAGGTATTGTAGACGGTCTGTGTCCTGCAGGGAGTTGTCCACCTGCAGTCACTCGAAAGAAAGAAACCTGTCTGCATCAAAGAGGGAGCCCAGGCGTTTACAGTCGCCTTCTCGCCAACATTTAAAGTGTTCGGAGTGCAAGCCAGGTGCAAAGTCAGGATTGGCTATGATTGGTGTCATGAGTGAGGGGAAGGTTGTGAGTCTGGCCTTTGTTGCCACAGCATCCCAGACGGGCAACATCGCACTGATAATTGGTGAGGAGTAGAGGCCCTTAGATACATGATGGCGCTGTAACTACATCTTCTGCCAAATGTGTGAGTGGATTGGTCCATAAAAGTCCAGTGCTTCCCCTTGTAAGGGTAATTAAAAGAATAATTACCCCAAAATGGTTCAGCAGTGAAACAGTGAATGCACTCACAATGTGAATCAAGTTCAAATTCAGTTTGTATAATCACCACTTCCGTGTCACTCACTATTTGTGGCAAACACTGGATCTACAAACTGGTGAAGTTCAATCAAGAATATGGTGCTGCGGAGGCAGCATAATGTAAACCTATCACAATCATGATGAAAAGTCAGGACACCAAAATCCCACAAAGTATATTATGGAAAGGATGACCTGGTTTCTGTGCAATAGAAGGTGGCACTGTATTAGTGACAACCCAAGAGCGATATAAAATTTTCTTAAATGCACAAGCTTTGGTACGTTGTCCTGAAAAAAATAATTTGACAAATATCCCATGAGAATTTTAATCAGCAAGAAAATTAACAATAAAAAGGAGTCCCTGAATTACTACTGAGTCTCAGTCATGAATGAATGAAGAGACTTGCAGTGAACTCAAGAGCTTCTTGACCGTACTGCAACTGGCCAAATTCTAATTATGTTTTTAAATGTAACATTAAGAGGTATTTTAGGCAGGTGCAGGGAATCGCCAGGTAGACCCCATTCTATGTGAACAATTTACATCAGATTTTCTCTTGGGGAGGTAGGAGGATCAAAATCTGCAACTGAAGTGGTATCAGTGGGGTGCATAGCTTTAAAGGGGCAGACAAGCGGAGACCGAGGATAAGACTTATTTGTAGCTGAAAGAGTTCATTGTGGCACCATGACTTTTCAAAACCTTCACAACGTCCCATAAAAGTCAAGGCAAATTAAGGTTGTATTAGCTATTTCAGCACATTCTGCCTCAGTGAAATACTACAAGATGAGAGCTTGGGGGGGGGGGTTTGAGGAACTTATTTTGGTGCCCACACTGTACCAGAAGTGTACGAACTGCTCAGGCTGGTGGCAATGGCAAACATGTTTCCACAAGCAGACTGGAAGCAGCAGGGTGGATTCACAATAGTAGAGGCTCTGGTCATTTCCCAGGTTCCAGACCGCAGTCTCCTGGTACCAGTCGCCAGTGACTGGCAGCCTCCTACATGGTGCACAGCTTCTCTTCCACCACTCCTGTCTGGACTCTCCAATACACACCTGAGGTCACACAGCTTTCACAGTTCAGATGGTACGAATGAAAGTCAGAGAAAGTCCTGCCCTCAGTATAAGTAGTTGGGCACCCTGGGGGTGTTCACTCACAAACCTGTGTTTTGCAGTGAGAGGCGTCCTTTCTGCTGGATTTTTATTTATTTTTAAGAGTTTTATATAATGCAAATTAGACCCTTTCGGGTGACCGAGCACTTTACAATAATAATGAAAAGATGTTGTGAAGAAACAATATGCTATGTACATAAAAGTGGAGTAGGCCATGCAGTAGGCAAAATAATGGGAGGAACAGAACAGGCACACATAGGCCCTCATTTTAACATTGGCGGTAAATCCCGCTTACCGCCACAGTGACGGCCGTCAACATACCGCTGCAGTGGCGAATATCCGTTCCTCATATTATGACACACACTCACCAGTCCGACAGAATACTGGCACATACATAAATCCACCAGCCCAAAGGTCAGTGGTAAACTGTCGGTACTAACACCCATACCGTTACGCCAACAAAACAACGCCCACCACATCATGAACCACGAATCACCACGGCGGACATTCAATGGCGGTAAACCAGAATGGACACCCAAATACAAAACAACACTACATTGGCCCATACTAAAAACACACACCTGACACTCATACACACACACCACATCCACCCACCCACCCACCCACAGCACCATAAAACACACACCCACATTACCCACAACCCTTTACGAACAACAATTACTGTCAGGAGATTGACACGAACAGCATAGAGACAACTAGACACACACGCCACATACACCCATACATCCCTCATGCACCCCACATCACACACCCCACCACATTACTCAACACACTCTCACCTACACACAACACCCATTTCCCCACTAAGGCACCCCCATTTCACTGATGAGGAGTTAAGGATCATTGTTGAGGAAATAGTCAGGGTAGAGTCACAGCTGTTTGGAGCACAGGTACAGCAAATATCCATTGCCAGGAAGATGGAGCTATGACGGAGAATCGTGGACAGGGTGAATGCAGTGGGACAGCATCCAAGAACAAGGGACAACATCAGGACGAAGTAGAATGACCTCTGGGGAAGGTATGTTCCATGGCAGCAAGGCACCAGCTCGCCATACAGAGGACTGCCGGTGGACCCCCACCTCCTCCCCCACAGCTCACTGCATGGGAGGAGCAAGTCTTGGCATTACTGCATCCTGAGGGACTCGCTGGAGTAGCCGGAGGACTGGACGCTGGTGAGTCAATATTTATTACACCCCCATACCTGCATGCCATCACACCCCCACCCCCTCACCCCCATCATTCCACCCCACACACTGCACCTACACATATGACTAACCTCAATGCCAAATCCTGCATGCCATACCAATGCATGGACAGCCCTCCCAGACCTGCATGGACACCAATCATTAAAGCATGCACAGCATAGGGAAACTAACAATCCCACAATACATCACCATACACAAACAAAGGTGGCAGGGCAACAGCAACGTTAGAGGGAAAGCCAGGGGTGTACAATATGTCACAGACATCAACCATAATACACCACTTATTTTGAAGCATAATACATCCCTTATTATGTGCCCCAGCCATTCACAGCAGAGAGGAGGTGCCACGACTGCCCAGTCCCCCAACAGTAGATACCTCCAGTGATGACAGTAACTCTGGACTTAAGGATATGGACCAACAACCTGGCCCATTAGGGACCACTGGACAGTTGGCCACCCCAGCCCACTCCCAGTCCACCACAGAGCCTCCCCCCTCAGTATCCAACTCCATTGCACCCACCCAGCATATCCACACCTCTGTCCCCAGGATATGTCACTCAGCAGTGTACCCACCTGTACAGGGACCCCAGTCCACACCTCACCCGCCCCCAAGACAATCAGGGACCTGGGGTCATTGGCAGTGGGCACACCGTTCAGGGGACACAGGCACAGGGCAACAGGGACACTGGGAGGACTGCTATGCGCCAGGGGGAGGACAGGCCCAGGGAACCGACTCTTGTGGAGGCACTCACCGAGATTCTGGGAACCTACCAACATTCCCAGGACACGATGGGCCAGATCCTTAACAAAGTGCAGGAGAACAGGCGGCTGCAGGAGGAACAGTATCAGGGGATCAGAGTGGACTTGCAGGCCATCAACATCACCTTGATCTCCATAGCAGGGGTGCTGGCAGACATGGCCAACATCATGAGGGAAGCAAAAGCACAGCAGCAGGCCCCTACCACTAGCCAGTCCATTGACCAGCCCTACACTTCCTCTGCAGCTAGTGGGCAGGAGGCCCCCGCCACAGGACCCACAGGCCACCAACACCCCTTCCCCTGCAGAAGGTGAACCAGCCCGCAAACGTTCCCTGCGACCCAGAACAGAACACCTTTTCCACTTTGAACTGCCTTTGCTCCCCTTCCTATGGCCCCTTGGACACTGGACCTGTGCTACAAGCAGACTGGAACAATACCCTGGACTTTCCTCTAACATCACCCCATTCCATTGCACTTTTCTCTCAGTTTCATAGCACTACAATAAACACCCTTCAACACAACTGACTAGTAGTATTTTATGTGTTGAAAATGTGCATTTATGGAAACAGTCACATCTAGTGCAAATGATCTGAACACCGTGAGAGCATAAAAATAATGACCTGTAGCTGTCCGTAGTCATCACATCAGTACACAGTTGTTATCTTACCTACAGCTGTAAAATGACAAGCCATCGGTGACAGTAAGTTGAGATGCAAAGGAAGTTAATGCCATCATGCTACAGCCACACAGAAAACATCAATAGTCAGAGGAATGGTCAGTTGCACTGTCTCATCTGTGTTTCATTGGAAGTATTGACGTACAACTGATGTTCGGTTGTCCTCATCCTCATCCTGTGCTTCCTCATCCTCACTGTCCTCAGGGTCCACGGCTGCCACAGGGGCATCTCCAGTCTCCTCCTCCTCCTGCAGAAAAGGTAAATGCGTCTGAGGGCGAGGTTGTGCAACATGCAGCATACCACTACTATCTGGCAGACCTCCCCGGGTGAGTACCACAGGGATCCACCTGTCAGATGGAGGCATCTGACCCTGGCCTTTAGGAGCCCAAAGGTCCTCTCGATGATCCTTCTGGTTCGCCCATGTGCCTCATTATAACGTTCCTCAGCCCCTGTCCTGGCATTCCTCACAGGGGTCAGCAGCCACAATAGGTTTGGGTAGCCAGAGTCACCTGCAAGTATTGAGGGACAACATTTAGCCTCACACAATGCTATGGGGATGACACCTGAAGGCATACATTAACATACAGTGGGTGGGGACCCTGGCTCACCTACGAGCCACACCCTGTGCCTCTGTAGTTGGGCCATCACATTAGGGATGCTGCTATTCCTCAGGACAAAGATGTCATGCACCGACCAAGGATACTTGGCAGTGACGTGGGAGATGTACTGGTCTGCCAGTGAGTGGAAACTCTTACGTTTCCTGAACACCTGTTCATTCTGGCGGGGGGGACAAATGCTATATGTCTCCCACTAATCGCCCCAACAATATTTGGGATTTGTCCCATTGCATAGAACCCGGCCTTCACAGTGGCCAAATATTCCACCTGGGGAAAAGCTATGTAGCTGCACATGTGTTTCAACAGGGAAGACAAAACTCTTGGCAGGACGATTGAAAACATTGGCTGTGACATTCCTGCTGCCAAGCCCACTGTCACTTGGAAAGAACCAGTTGTCCGGAAATGGAGCACTGATAGCACTTGCACAAGAGGGGGGATCACAGTCAGATGACGGATAGCAGATATCAGATCAGGCTCCAATTAGGCACACAGCTCTGTGATTGTGGCACTGTCCAGTCTAGAGGTGAGTATAATGTGCCTGTCCTCCAGTGTAGCCAAGTCTACAAAGAATCTGTACACTGGGTTTGTATCCTGCTCCTATTCATCAGCAGCAGTAGGTATTTAAAGGACACAAGAGTGAGTAGGCTGTCACAATTTGAACAATGGATCCAGCACCTCAGTGTACATAGTGCATTTATGTGATGGCACAGTGGGAATGGCGAGGTATGTGCTAATCTTGGCTGTGACGCAATTAAGGTTGATATGATTGTTTTCCACCACCATGAAATGGCGACCGTCTGTCTTGTATGTAGGGACTTGTGGAAGTGAGATAACTCCCCCGACGCTGGGCGTCGTGGCAGTAGGCGGTCTTGCAACGCCGTGCAATTCCTCATTGGATAATATGGGGCTCTATGGAGTACACTGGCCAATGGGGATCAGCACTGGCGGTGACTGTGTACACCGCCACGGACGTGACTGCCATTTTCCATCAGATTCCTCACTTGTTTCCTAACCTTCAACAGGAGAACACCTACACTGCGTGTGCTGCTGTGACCTGGGTCTGGAACCTACCATGGCCCGTGTGACCGGAGAAAGGGCCCCTGCCTTCACTGCAGAGGAGTTGGAGCGATTGGTGGATGGGGTCCTACCCCAGTACAGACTGCTGTATGGGCCTCCAGACCAACAGGTGAGTACACCTTGGACACAATGCATGTGTGAAGGATACATGGAAATGTGTGTGCAAGCATTGTGTCATCAGGGGGGGATGTCTTGTGGTGGTGTACATGGTGTGCGCAGGCAATGTGTAATGGAAACGGGATTGGTGGGCCTTTTGTCTGACAGACTGGATTGTATGTGTAATGGTGTCCTGTCTGTATTACCTCTGCAAGTCAGCACCCATCAAAAGAAGGTATTATGGCGTGTCATCACCAAGGACGTGCGGACCCTGGGGGTGTATGGCAGGCGAAGCACCCACTGTCGGAAACGGTGGGTGGACCTGAGACGTTGGGCATGGAAGACCGCAGAGGCCCAGCTGTAGATGACCTCCCAACGAGGAAGGGGGTGCCCATCGGAACCTGACCCCCCTGATGGCCCGCATACTGGTGGTGGCCTACCCACAGCTGGATGGGCACTTGAGGGCATCATAGCAGCCACAAGGGGGTGAGTACAGTGGCCGTTACAACTATAATTGCTAGGTAGCATGGGATCCTGGTGGTGGGTGTGAGTTAGTGGGTGCCCCTTAATGTCAGGTCAGACATTGCAGCGTGATCCAGCTCAAGGGTAATGGGTGTATGGCAAATGCAAGTAACCTACCTTGTTAGCATTCCATGTCAGTCAGGGCTTTGTGGGTCCCAGGAGTGGTGCAGTTGGTGGTGTGTGGTCCCTCATCTTGCCATGGCATTTAGCCAAATCACTGGCAGCGCAATGCATAGTGTTCAATCCTGATCCCTGTGTGTGACGGTGCTGTGCATGCCAACTGTGGTGTTGGTGCAGTAACTGACCCAGTGTTTCCTTTCTCTCTCTCCTCCCCCTTTTTTCTTCTGTCATCCTGTCCATGTGTGCATTAGCATCATTTGGCGGAGGAGCAGGGGCACCGGCGATAGAGGAGCTGCATCCCACAGGACCCTGGAGGCAGAGTCCGCCAAGGGAACCAGTGGGACAGAGGGCGAGGGGAGCATCACGGCAGAGACAGGAGGTGACAACACAGACTCAGATACCTCCTTCGATGGAAGTTCCCTGGTGGTGGCGGACACCTCTGTGACCCCCCGAGCTGCAGGTACAGCCGCCACCCCGCAACAGCACCGCCCTCCAAGTAGCACCTTAGCAAGTTGCCCGTGCCCGCTCACCCAGGAGGGTGGGCATCTCCTTTGTCCCAGGCACCTCAGGCCCTGCCCCAGTGAGCCCTGCTGCCCTGAGTGAGAAGGCTATTGACCTCCTGAGAGCCATCTCTGTAGGGCAGTCAACCATTGTGAATGCCATCCAGGGGCTGGCATCCCAGATGCAGCAATGCATTACTGGAGGGCATCCATGGTGGATTGGCGGCCCAACAGAGATCGATACAGGCTCTGGCCTCCTCTCTGATGGCAGCCATTGCCCCTGTTCCTACTGTCCCCCCTCCAACTACCACTTCCCAGGCCCAGTCTCCTCAACCCTAACCCATCCCATGCACACATACAGACGAGCATGCACATAAGACAACACACGAGTGGCACAGTCAAACACAGGCACCACACTTCATCCCACAAGCACTCACGCAAACACCAGACAGTAGCAGACACAACCACATTCACTGCCTCCACTGTCTCCTCCTCCTCCCTCACAGTCACGTACACGCTCACACCTGCATATACTGCATCAACATCCACTACCAGCATCACTACACCAAGCAGCACACACACCTCACCAGCAGACACCTCCACTACATCCATCCACGCGTCCCCTGTGTCCTTTCCCACCCTGTCTGTCCCCCCTCCTAAAGAGCACAAACGCAAGCACTCAGATACCCAACAGCTATCCACCTCACATCAGCACACTGCCCATGCACCTGTACCCAAGTCCAGCAGACATACATCTCCAACAACCACTCCCTCAACCTCCACTCCCATCCCTCCTCCCGCCCCACTGTTCCTAAGAAGCTCTTCCTTGCCCAACTTGACCCGTCCTGCCCATAAGAGCAGGGTCCCAATGACCCAGCCCAGCACCTCAGCCAAACAGTCCACGCGGACAGTGGAGGCACCTGCTAGTCTTGGTGCCAAGACAGTGAAGGATCCCACTCCACCAGCCAGAAAGGTTAAGGATCCCACACCTCCTGCCATAAAGGGGAAGAAGCCCTCGACTCCTGCCAGGATATTGTGGGTGTCTGTGACCCATTTTTAGGGTTTCGTAGGTTAGCCCTTAGAGTTAATTGCGCTTTCAGATAGGAAGAAGGTGATGCAATTAGTCTAGAGCTCTGACATCAGAAACCCGTTTGCAAGATATCAGACACAGAAGCATGGCTAACTCTGCCAACATTTATTTGCAATTGAGGGACTGAAATAGTCTTAGGACCAGATTGACATCCCATAAGCCGGAGTATATGGGTTGTGGGGGGTTGGATAAACAAATACCCATCATCAGCTTGCACCCCCATGGATGTTCACCCACTGGTAAGTTATTGATGGGACAATGTCCCGCTGAAATGGCTGACCTGAATGAGTTGACTGTGCAGTAGGCCAAACCAGATTGCGCTATCTCCACTAGGAAGTTGATGATGTCTGTAACCTCTGCGCCCATGGGCTTGAGATGCCTTTCCACACACCAATGCATCTATTGTGTCCAAGCCTGAAATTCTCCAAGCCATAAGCCTGAAATGTCCCTGGAGAACTAGAGGATGTTGATGGCTGTGGGGATGCAGAAGGATGTCTGGGAAGGATGGAAGTTCTATTGGGCTGCCCAGGACATCTCCAACATCTCCATACTGGCGTTATCAGCACTATTGATGCCTTCTGACGCCGGACTAGGGCTGTCATTCTGGGAATTAGAAGGAAAGGAGGGAAGGTATACGGCTGACCTATTGTCCAATCCTGGGGAAGCACATCCACCGCCATGGCCCCTGGATCTAGTCGCCAGCTTACTAAGAGAGGAAGCTGGGTGTTCAGTCTGGATGCAAATAGATCCAGGATGCACGGGCTCCATCTGTCCATCAGAGTTTTGAAGACTGAGGGAAGTAGCTTCCAGTCGCTGGAATCCTTGAAATAGCAGGAGTTTCAATCTGCCACTGAATACCGTACCTCCGGCAAGTACTCCACTGTCACCGAAAATCTGGTGTTGCAGACAATAATGCCAGAAGTCCTTTGCCATCTCCGTCAAGGCCCTGGATCTCGTTCCTCTCAGTCAGTTAATGTACAGTACCACTGAGATGTTGTCCAGCCATAGAAGGACACTGCATTAAACTTTTTCTTGGGTGAGGGAGCGAATGGCAAATGAGCCAGCGACTAGCTCCAAGCAGTTGATGTGTCGGCTGAGTTCCTCCTGTGTCCATTTGCCCTTCAAGGATATTTGTCCACACCTTGCTCCCAGCTCACATCTGACTCTATAATCCGATCCGGGGCTGCCACCAAAATTGCTCTGCAGTTCCAAGCCTCCATGTGGTCGATCCACCGCTGGAGTTCTGTTCTGGCTTCCGTCATCAGGGAATCAACTCCGAATACATGAGTCTCCTCTGAAGGTGAGCTGCTTTCAGGCGTTGCAGAACCCTGTAATGCAGGGGGACCAGAAAGATCACCTGGATCAACAAGGATATTAATCCAACAATTCTGGCTCGTTGGTGCAGAGAAATCCTGTCTCTACTCAGTACCTTGGAGAGCTCCTTCCTGATCATGTGTACCTTCTGCGTCGGCTGACTCATGGTCGCTACTCTGGAGTTGATGCAAAACACCAAGAAAATCAGTTTCTGTGCTGTTGTCAGCTCTGATTTGTGGCTGTTGATCACAAACCCAAAGCTCTGGAGCAGTATAATAGTCAGGGTCAAATGAGTAAGTAGCTGAAATACAGACTGGTCCAAGGAGATCGTCCAGGTAGCTTATCAATCTGACCCCTTTAGATTGCAGGACCTCCACCACCGGTCTGAGAAGGTTTGGTGAAACAATATGGTGCTGACGAAAGGCTGAACTGTAGTGTATGGAACTCATATTTGTCCCCTCCAAGCAAAGTGGAGGAAGTGCCGGTGTGGTGGGAAAATGGGAACTGTGAGGTATGCATCCTTGAGGTCCGCAGGACCGTCCAGTTGTCCTGCAGGAGGAGGTCCCTCAGCAGATTAATCCTCTACATTTTGAAGTGACGGTATATCAGCCACTCGTTTGAGGTTTATCACTGGACCATAACCCTTGTCCTTCTTTTACACAAGAAAGAGGTTGCTGAGAAAACCACAAGGATGGATTACCGACCTGCCAGTTGCTTTTTTCCATAACAGTTCTTGGACCACTGCATTGCTGAGGTTTGTTTCCTCTTTTGAGAAGTACAAAGTGGGAGGGGGGTCTTACTACCTGTACCGGAGTCCAGTAGAACTCTACGTGTTACCCGCGTACCATTTCCAGTACCCATGGGTCTGTTGAAATCTCCTCCCATTTTTTAACAAAATGTCTCAGTCTCCCCTTGAGGTGTTGAGGAAAGAAAGGGTATTCCTTACCATTAGAACCTCCAGGGGCGTTTGCTCCTCCTCTCACCATTCACCTGGCTCTGCCTCCACCTCGCTCGGGGAAGAAAACCCCTTGACAGCCATCATGCATCCATTGTTCCTCTTGAGCTGTCCCCTTTAGGAGCCTTGGAAATCTGGACCACTGGAGGAGCAGCCCCTGCCTCTTCAGGCCCCGGTGAAAACCTTACTGGGGAAGATCTTTTTTTTATGGCGGTCTAGGCCTTGTCCAGCGCCGAGAAGGTAGCGAGAAATTTTCCCAATTCCTTTACGAATTAGTACCCTTGCACGACCACTCCTGCCTCTGATGAGGCAGGCTCGCCCAGCTTGGGGTCGATTTTTATCAACAAAGATCTCGAGAGAGAAAAGGCACAGTTAGGATTACCAAGAAGGCACACTGCCCACTGTGCCCATCCCACAACAGTGTTGATTGGGAGTGGTTCACCAATCTGCCATTTTTGCCATTTCAATTATCTTGGTCAGCGGTCCAAAGACATCAAGTAACTTATCCTGACTCGCCCGCCAAGATCTATCAATTCTCTTCTTAGGGTCTCTCATATACTTGGAAAAAAAGGGGCAAATTTTTGGGTCGGTATCTGGTGTTAGAGCTACACTCCCATCGAGAGAGGTTCGTGAGCATTCCGCTCTCAAGCGAGCATGTACCTTCCTGTCCCAGGGTTGCCTTAATTTGCGGGTTCCGGGAGCCACTGAGATGGCCTGGGATGGAAAATCCCCTCTGGATCGAACATATCAGATGCGCCTGCCTCTCCCTCCAAGGAATGTGAGGCGGCAGATTAGGGATGCCAAGAACGTCTGGTATCCTGGTCCTCCTCCGAGGCACCACTGTTGTCAAATTTGCCCTCTCTATCTTTGGGTCAATATTTGGGACGACTAAGTCAGATTTTTCTCCAGGTATCCAGATCGTCCGCGTCCATGGCACCAGGCCAGGGCTGGTAGGGCTTGAGGTACTACAGAGGTCCACAACGTAGACCCTCTATAGTAAGCCCTATCGCGTGTCCCTGGTCTGAGGAGCGCGACAAAAGTTGCTCACCCAGAGCGCGATACACCCGACGACCGCTAGGATCATGAAAGAGTGCCGTCTAGTGGACCTGCTGTAGATCGAAAAGGAAGCGGGCTCGGGCCAAAGCTTACCGCGCAAATGCTTCTGCAAGTGAAAACAATCAGAATGACGAATGACAATCAGAACAGACACAAAGCATGCAAAATCACGAGTCAGTAGTCGCTTCTACTCCCACTAGAAACACCAACCACTAGAGAGTTAAGGAACTTAACTGACAGAGCAGTGAAGAAGAAGGAAGAGGAAACGACGTCATGGACATATATACATTAGGGACTACACTATGATTGGTTATTGGTCATTATGGATAACTAAGACTGTGTGCTAATGGGAAATGTAGTAAATGTTTTTTTCTTTGACTTTGAACCTGGTGTTGATTAAAGTGAAGAAGAGAATGCATAATCCTCGCCTCCGGTCCTGACCTGGAGTGTCAAACGATTCCCAGCTGCCGAGTGAGGTGAGCAGGCGTCTCAAGTCCACGTTACGCCAAGGTATCAGTGGGAAGGTCGACAGTGGTCCCTCCATAACAGACTACCTCCTTATTAACAGTGCCACCGCCAGCTGTAGTCAAGCCCGCAACCCAGTCTGGAGATCAAGGAAAGGAAGTCATGAGAGATCTCAGATGAGCATATTGCTGCTTGGTCAGCCCGGTGGTCTTCTAGGGAGTCTGAAGGTAATCCTTGGCTAAAGGTGCTCGGGGGTAAGGATCCGACACTCAGCTAGTGCTGCGCCGTCATCTTGTGATCACTATCCTTACAGAATACTGAGTGCTAACAGAAACAGCTGCCCATTCCAGATCCCTTCAATTGGTAGGAGGAGATACTGTGGCCACACTGAGTTCTCCTCCAATATGTTTGTCAGCTATTTGTCCACTTACTGAGGTTTTGGTGTTATTCTATTGTTTTTTTTTTTTTTTTTTTTTTTTTTTTTTTACTCATCTCACTGATATTGCTTCCTGTGTTGTCACTGATGTCAAAGTATGTGTGACACCATTTGCTGTGATTCCAATTATGTCTCAGTTCTAAAAATAGCCAAAACATAAGAGATCTGTGTGTACAAGGTGTTTTTTTTATACTTCTCAACTCACCTGACTTTGGCAGGTGACACACGACCTGGCCGGTTTCCCACATGCACTGTTCACATCCTCTTGTCTCCATCCACCAGGGCTGCTTTGTGTTATACATAATTCTGAGCAGACTGCCTGCCGACATACAGTTTTACACCACAGAGATAAATGCAGCAGCCAGAGGTCATTGATGAAAATAGTGTTATTTTGAAAAGTGCAACCTCCCAAAAGTAAGCATGCCAGTAACGCCAGTTTAAAAAAAATCTCTTTCGCAGCCCAGTGTGCATTAAACGCAGTGCTTCAAATATGATAAAACATGTGAAATGTAATCTTGTAGTTCCTACCTAAAGTCAGGACATACTTAAAGCTCACCTGCCAACTTGCTGTAGTGTCCTATAAATTAGCAAGGATGGGACCGTTTTGGTTCCAGATGGACTCCGTAGAACAGTGACGTAAGTGTTAGAGTGTGGTGAATAGATTTCATGTTCAGAATGTTGAGCTCATGATTGTACTCAGAGGAATAAAGATGTGTTAGACCAAGCTCTGGGTGTGGTGTATTCATTTACAATTACCCAGGCTTGGAAGCATGCTACAACTGATGACGAGCTAGGGAATACATAACCCGAAGAACTGACAGTGCTCTCCCAGAGAGTTTGCCATGGACCAGCAAACTGCTTGTGTTTGCCACACACTCTCAGTCCAAGTGAAGATCGATGTTTGGCATATGTGGAGTCAAAGCGCCACTCCAGCCAGTGCCAAGCTTTCAAAGAAGATGAAGCCCTACAAAGAAATTTGTGTATCATTGGCCAGGAACCTGCTGGTGAGGCTGTGAATGAGGTACTGCACTTCAGAAAAATGTGTGCATGTTGGACTGGCCACATGCAAGGAAAAATATGAGCCAAAGAAAAGTTGATGAGAAAAATCACAAAAGTCAATCAAACTTCCAAAAATTACACTAAAGATGAATGGCTGCTCCATACCTTTTATTATTGACAGTGGTGCGTCGATAAACATTACGCCTGAGGAGAAATACAATGAGCCATCTCTATTGGCCTAGCTCACGCTGTTGAAGACCAAAGTGTATACATGGGCTGCCTCAGCATCATTAAAGAGCCAAGGATCACTCATAGCAACCATGAAACACAAAAAGGCAAAGGTGCAAGCACCCATTCACGTACTTCAAGGTACTGCATCAAATGTATGTTTACTCAGTTTCAATACTACTGCTGAAATGGAACTGAGATGTGTGAACCACAAAATGAATACTCATCATGAAATAAGTCAGTTCCCTTTATTGTCTCATGGATTAGGAAAGCTTAAGACCATGAAAGTGATACAGCATATAAATGAGGACATTCATCCTGTTGCTCAAAGACATAGACAAACTGCATTTAATTTACAAGAACCTGTTGAGAAAGAGCTTGAGACATTACTAAAGCATGATGTTATTGAGCAATTTAGTGGTCCAGCTCTGTTGGTTTCGCCCATGGTGTTAGTTCCCAAAAAGGACAGTGAGGGAGCTGCATGCTTCTGTGCTGATACGCGTCAAGCTAACAAGGCAGCTGAAAGAGAACGACATCCCGGTCCGCACATTGCCAAAATGACCACACAATTAAATGGTGCCAAAGTCTTTTCTCGCCTTGATCTGAACAAAGGGTATCATCAATTGGAACTCAAAGAAAATTGCAGGTACTTTACCACCTTTTCTACTCACATTGGGTTGTTCAGATATAAAAGATTAAGTTTTGCTGTGTCATCAGCTGTAGAACTTTTTCAGTATGTCACTTGACGTATTATACAGCCTGTCAGAAATGCTTTCAATTACAGTGATGACATATTAGTATTTAGGGGCCAATGAAAAGAACATGATAAAGCGCTTGCACAACTTTGTTGACTACTTGCCGATAAGTCGAACCTTGAATGCAGAGAAGTGTGAGATCCAAAAAAGTAAACTCAAATTCTTTGCTATATCTTTTCTGCTAGTTGTATGATGCCGGATCCAGCTAAAGTACAAGCCTAGTGAGCCACCAATCCCCTACAAGATGTTACCATGTTACGTTCATTCCTTGGCATGCCCAGTTACTGTTCTAGATAAATACATGGCTTTGCCACAGTAAGTGCTCCCTTAAGAGACATAGCTAAAAGAAATGATCCATTTTACTGGTCACACAAATGTGAGCAAAGGTTCAAGAAAATTAAGCATGCAATTAGGAACGCCACTGAAATGGCCTACTTTGATCCAAAGTTGCATACAGAGGTTGTTTTTGGCACAAGCCCAGTCGGTTTGGGCGCGTTCCTTGTCCAGCACAATGGACACCCATGTTCTTGAAGGCATATTTTGTCATACACTGAATGTGACTATTCACAAACTGTGGAAGAAAGTATAGCAGTAGTGTGGGCTTGTGAACATTTCCTTGTATTCGTATATGGAAAACATCTCATTGCCTACCATCTTTGGCAATCCAAAATGACTTCTAAAATTGAACGTTTGGTGTTTGAAACTACAGGAATATGACTACACTCATGGACGTCATTTAGGGGTCATGAGGCGTCGCAGATGCGACCCCTAGCATTCCCCTGACAGCCCCCTGATAGTACTTTTGTGACCCCTGGACTCAATTTTTTATTGTGTCGCAATGTGTTGTAAGGGATCGGGTCTCTGAGTTTCTCTCAATTGCCTGCTTTTGTCTGGTCTTTAAACCTATGTATATTCCAGTAACTTTTATCACTGTTACATGTGAAGGTGTGATATGACCTCAGCTACAGAATGCAAGAGATTTCCTCAGCTTCTACTGTGCATGTCTGCTGTTACGTGTTGTAAGGAAATGCCTCCTTGGCATGGTTGCCCCCTGACTTTTTGCCTTTGCTGATGCTATGTTTACAATTGAAAGTGTGCTGAGGCCTGCTAACCAGGCCCCAGCACCAGTGTTCTTTCCCTAACCTGTACTCAAGTCAGGGCATTCCTTGGCTTGACTGGGTACTACAGGAGGTTTGTGAAGGGATATGGATCCATTGTGACAGCCCTCACTGAACTCACCTCCAAGAAAATGCCCAAGAAAGTGAACTGGACTGTGGAATGCCAACAGGCCTTTGACACCCTGAAACAAGCAATGTGCTCAGCACCAGTTCTAAAATCTCCAGATTATTCTAAGCAGTTCATTGTGCAGACAGATGCCTCTGAACATGGGATAGGGGCAGTTTTGTCCCAAACAAATGATGATGGCCTTGACCAGCCTGTTGCTTTCATTAGCAGGAGGTTACTCCCCAGGGAGTAGCGTTGGAGTGCCATTGAGAGGGAGGCCTTTGCTGTGGTTTGGTCCCTGAAGAAGCTGAGACCATACCTCTTTGGGACTCACTTCCTAGTTCAAACTGACCACAGACCTCTCAAATGGCTGATGCAAATGAAAGGTGAAAATCCTAAACTGTTGAGGTGGTCCATCTCCCTACAGGGAATGGACTTTATAGTGGAACACAGACCTGGGACTGCCCATGCCAATGCAGATGGCCTTTCCAGGTTCTTCCACTTAGAAAATGAAGACTCTCTTGGGAAAGGTTAGTCTCATCCTCTTTCGTTTGGGGGCGGGGGGTTGTGTAAGGAAATGCCTCCTTGGCATGGTTGCCCCCTGACTTTTTGCCTTTGCTGATGCTATGTTTACAATTGAAAGTGTGCTGAGGCCTGCTAACCAGGCCCCAGCACCAGTGTTCTTTCCCTAACCTGTACTTTTGTATCCACAATTGGCAGACCCTGGCATCCAGATAAGTCCCTTGTAACTGGTACTTCAAGTACCAAGGGCCCTGATGCCAAGGAAGGTCTCTAAGGGCTGCAGCATGTCTTATGCCACCCTGGAGACCTCTCACTCAGCACAGACACACTGCTTGCCAGCTTGTGTGTGCTAGTGAGAACAAAACGAGTAAGTCGACATGGCACTCCCCTCAGGGTGCCATGCCAGCCTCTCACTGCCTATGCAAGTATAGGTCAGTCACCCCTCTAGCAGGCCTTACAGCCCTAAGGCAGGGTGCACTATACCATAGGTGAGGGTACCAGTGCATGAGCATGGTACCCCTACAGTTTCTAAACAAAACCTTAGACATTGTAAGTGCAGGGTAGCCATAAGAGTATATGGTCTGGGAGTTTGTCAAACACGAACTCCACAGTACCATAATGGCTACACTGAAAACTGGGAAGTTTGGTATCAAACTTCTCAGCACAATAAATGCACACTGATGCCAGTGTACATTTTATTGTAAAATACACCACAGAGGGCACCTTAGAGGTGCCCCCTGAAACTTAACCGACTGTCTGTGTAGGCTGACTAGTTCCAGCAGCCTGCCACACTAGAGACATGTTGCTGGCCCCATGGGGAGAGTGCCTTTGTCACTCTGAGGCCAGTAACAAAGCCTGCACTGGGTGGAGATGCTAACACCTCCCCCAGGCAGGAGCTGTAACACCTGGCGGTGAGCCTCAAAGGCTCACCCCTTTGTCACAGCCCAGCAGGGCACTCCAGCTTAGTGGAGTTGCCCGCCCCCTCCGGCCACGGCCCCCACTTTTGGCGGCAAGGCTGGAGGGAACAAAGAAAGCAACAAGGAGGAGTCACTGGCCAGTCAGGACAGCCCCTAAGGTGTCCTGAGCTGAAGTGACTCTAACTTTTAGAAATCCTCCATCTTGCAGATGGAGGATTCCCCCAATAGGGTTAGGATTGTGACCCCCTCCCCTTGGGAGGAGGCACAAAGAGGGTGTACCCACCCTCAGGGCTAGTAGCCATTGGCTACTACCCCCCCAGACCTAAACACGCCCTTAAATTTAGTATTTAAGGGCTACCCTGAACCCTAGAAAATTAGATTCCTGCAACAACAACAAGAAGGACTGCCTAGCTGAAAACCCCTGCAGAGGAAGACCAGAAGACAACAACTGCCTTGGCTCCAGAAACTCACCGGCCTGTCTCCTGCCTTCCAAAGAACTCTGCTCCAGCGACGCCTTCCAAAGGGACCAGCGACCTCTGCATCCTCTGAGGACTGCCCTGCTTCGACGACGACAAGAAACTCCCGAGGACAGCGGACCTGCTCCAAAAAGACTGCAACTTTATCCAAAGGAGCAGCTTTAAAGAACCCTGCAATCTCCCCGCAAGAAGCGTGAGACTTGCAACACTGCACCCGGCGACCCCGACTCGGCTGGTGGAGAACCAACACCTCAGGGAGGACCCCAGGACTACTCTACGACTGTGAGTACCAAAACCTGTCCCCCCTGAGCCCCCACAGCACCGCCTGCAGAGGGAATCCCGAGGCTTCCCCTGACCGCGACTCTCTGAAACCTAAGTCCCGACGCCTGGAAAAGACCCTGCACCCGCAGCCCCCAGGACCTGAAGGACCGGACTTTCACTGCAGAAGTGACCCCCAGGAGTCCCTCTCCCTTGCCCAAGTGGAGGTTTCCCCGAGGAAGCCCCCCCTTGCCTGCCTGCAGCGCTGAAGAGATCCCTTGATCTCTCATTGACTTCCATTGCGAACCCGACGCTTGTTCTAACACTGCACCCGGCCGCCCCCGCGCCGCTGAGGGTGAAATTTCTGTGTGGGCTTGTGTCCCCCCCGGTGCCCTACAAAACCCCCCTGGTCTGCCCTCCGAAGACGCGGGTACTTACCTGCAGGCAGACTGGAACCGGGGCACCCCCTTCTCTCCATTGAAGCCTATGCGTTTTGGGCACCACTTTGAACTCTGCACCTGACCGGCCCTGAGCTGCTGGTGTGGTAACTTTGGGGTTGCTCTGAACCCCCAACGGTGGGCTACCTTGGACCAAGAACTGAACCCTGTAAGTGTTGTACTTACCTGGTAAAACTAACAAAAACTTACCTCCCCCAGGAACTGTGAAAATTGCACTGTGTCCACTTTTAAAATAGCTATTTGTGAATAACTTGAAAAGTATACATGCAATTGAAATGATTCAAAGTTCCTAATGTACTTACCTGCAATACCTTTCAAACAAGATATTACATGTTAAATTTGAACCTGTGGTTCTTAAAATAAACTAAGAAAAGATATTTTTCTATAACAAAACCTATTGGCTGGATTTGTCTCCGAGTGTGTGTACCTCATTTATTGTCTATGTGTATGTACAACAAATGCTTAACACTACTCCTTGGATAAGCCTACTGCTCGACCACACTACCCCAAAATAGAGCATTAGTATTATCTCTTTTTACCACTATTTTACCTCTAAGGGGAACCCTTGAACTCTGTGCATGCTATTCCTTACTTTGAAATAGCACATACAGAGCCAACTTCCTACACGTGTCCATGCGCCTCACATCGCTTGTTCAGCTGGGGCAAGGAATGTGTGCTGCAGTTTGACTCTAACTGCTTGACCAGCGCTGCACTTATTTACAGCCTCTTGCCCGCTCTGAGTGCAGCCTTGGCCCTGCGCTCTTCTCAGGAGTTGCTTCTGGCTACCTGCACTATTTCTCAGCTACCTGATTCAAATGCCTGCACTTAGTTTCCTGCGGCTGCCTCAATTCCAAATCTGGAGCCATGCCCCACAGGCCTTACCAATGCTGTCCTTTCCAAACTGCAGGTAAGGTTGGCGACACTGCGTGTTTTGGGGGGCCTGCCTTCGGTGCAACATCACAAAGTGTTGACTGTGGTCCTGGAATGAAGAACAAAAACTTGGTGTGCAGCTTTTCAAGATTTCAGTCATTAAGTATTGCCATTTGAATGTTAATCCGAAATAAGTGGCATGACTCAATCGTCTTTTTTGACTCATAAAAAGCTTGTGTGCCCCATACGTTTCTCCTGCACATTGCTTTGACTGGGAGAGATCCCACTGAAGACGTCCTATTAGATATGATAGAATGTTTTGGCTGAGTCGAACTTCGTCTGTTTGGTACTTTATAGGTGTGAACTACTGCCCTTTCTTGAGGTTTATGTAATCATATTGTTTGGATTTCTGTGCTGTGTCTTTATTGGGCTATATTTCTGTCCTCTTACTGAACCATACAGAAGCACTTCAGGAACGCATTGGGCATATGCAGTATGCAGCACTACACAAATACCACAATACCATACAATATGCTTCTATGTGTAGTATTTCCCAAGGCCGATAAATCAAAATTGCTATGTTCATGATTCACCTCTGAAGTCTGTGGCTCTTCCTGTTACACAAATGGCTTTTTGGAGGGTACCTTTTTCTGCGCAAGGTGATAGGCAATCCAAAAGCAAGGGGGTCACACAGAAACCACGATAAGGTGTCAAACAATAAGGGTCATAGAACAGCTTTACATTGTGTATCACATAGAACTCAGGAGGGAGCATGTAACTATTTCTGCACTATCATTTAAGTAATCTAAAACAAATTAACAAAATAAAATAAATATTTTTTTTAAAACGACATTATTTATAATGGAAATTACACTTTAAATTTGCAGTTCTATTGTTCAGAAGAATACTGGAAGTATACATCATGGAAAACATTTTGGACATCCGTGTACTGCTTTAAAATTGCAATTATATTGCACATGTAATGTGATAGCAGTGTTCCACACACTTGGACCAGTTTATCTCAGTACTTTATACATAAGGAGAAGACCTAGTCAAGAGCCTAATTCCTCTTGAAACCTTGGCAGAGGTGTTGTGATCCCAGCTTTAGCACTTCACCCAATCAGTAGAGAATTGTAGACAAATCGCCTTGTTTACCTGTGCCCAAAACTGTGAATATGTGTGATTGTGAGATATTACCACATACAGGGTCACTATTACTTCTTTCCCCTTTAATTCATATTATATCATGGTCTCTGAAATCCAGTCCCAATCTCATCACAAATATGATACAGTTCTATTAATGGCAACATTAGCTAAGCATAAGAGAGTGTTTCTGGGGACTGTCTCTGGTATAGCAGTTTTTCCACCAAAAAAGGCTGCTGCAGGCTTATACTATTGTGAGTTGCAGGTGCTTGTACATGTATCTTTCCTCTGTACACAGCATTCAGCGTCAATGTGATGGTAATGGACTAAGGAAATGAGTGTGACAGTCAGATTTTTCAGTTCTGGTATTGCAGGGTGGGCAATTGTGTTTATAATTCAAAGGATCAGAATGACAGGCAGGAATGGATGGTGCTGAAGGCATAAATCACGAATCTGCGGTGCCAAGAGTTTTCTTCGTGTATTGTCTGATTTTGCTCAAATTAATTGTTGATTGTATTTTTCCCAATTTTTGTTTTTTATCACATAATAAATATGTAAGTATAATCTTTTATTTGAACTTGTGGAACAAATGATACAGCTCTTTCTCACATGATTGTCCTGCCCCAAAATGTAATATGAAAGAAATGAATATTTCATGAGTGTCCTTTCAGAACTTGTGGCTCGCTATCAAATTTAAGTGTAAAATTGGATTGAAAAGCACGATTTCGCCCTATTTTGTAAACATTTTTGTGGATGAGAACCCCCGCCTTCAATCTCACTAGAAGAGATCTGGTTCACTCGCTACAATTCAGGACAAGTTTTATGCCTCGTCACTTTCAAAAACCATGTCAGTGACCCAGTATTGATGGCATCTAAAATAGATATTGGTTGGTGGTGTTGTATTAACCATGTTGTTATTTTGATGCCATCAGTTTTAATGTCATGTAATATCAATTCCTGGAAGATTTAGGATCATAGGTCATATGATGTCACTTTCTGTGATGTTGGTAAGGTCAAAGGGTAGATTATGTCACTTCCGCTACCTCTGGCATTTTGGTAAATTGACGCCCATGACTACACTATCATATACTGACCAGGAAAAGATCAAAAACCTGTTGACTACTTTTCACGAGTGCCAGTACAGTGTCATGGTGTTAACGCTGAATTTTTACTAATGAATATTCATGTATTCTGAGTATTGAATCTGCATTGAAAATTAGTTAACGTAGAAAGATAATAATACACACATTTGAAAATGTGCCTACTTGAGTCACACCAATATTCACGAAGCTTATTAATGTAAAATGATGAGCTCATGTTTGGATTGATGTAGTAGTATGTCACATTAATCGTCATGTATTATGTATTAGCTTTATTAATCATAAACCTTCATTTAGCGAGGTCTTGGGCCTAATTCCACGGCCTCATGTCAAGTCGCATTGCTTAGGCAATTTATAAAATGGCTGCTTAGAGAATTAAATTGTGGTTTTCCATTTTATGGACCGAATGTTAGTAACTAGAATTCTTTCCCATGAGAACTGCTTGCTAGAACATGCTGTACTAGCTAGGGATACATTGTATAACTTAGTGTGTGTAAAGACGACTTTCCCAGGAGCAGACAATGGATGCACTGACTGGAGTGTAAGCTGATACAAATTTGTTATCTAACAAGCCCAAAGGTGAGAACAGGAGAAGAAGAGCCAATCATCGACATGTGAACAGTGGTCTAGTAAATTCTTAGATTTGGGGTTCTACTTTCATTGGACTAAACGTAAAATGTACGATTAATTTAACCAATGGCAACGTGGGAAGTAGTTTTAGGAAATCTAACTTAGCCAGACTGCACCGAGAGGAGATACGCCATTTCCCCTTTCTTTCCTAATCGTCCCGAGACGCTGTTAGCTATTATTCTTTCCGAACTGCATGAAAAGACTTTGCTTTCTTAAACTTTAATGCTGAATTCTGATGCCTTGCTGACCGAACCAATGCCCAGTTGACAAAGATTGTCACAGCTTGCTGCATCATACTGAGGCCAGGTATAAGACGATGTTACTGATTATTATGTCTATTTGCTTTTGTCCCTAGGTACCAACTGCTAATTTTGAAAGAGCCATAATTAGATGGTTTTTTTCCAGATTTATGCTGACTAAACTTGTTTTGCATGAAGCCCAAACATGCTATTCTAATCTGAAGGTTAGTTAGGGTACTCACTGACAATGCTCGCTACATGTAAAAACAGTTGATGTCTTTTCTTTGCTGAATCTAAATGTATGCCATTTCGGTTGCACAGCTAATCTTGCTATTAATTTGTACTGTAACCTTAGAATGTGTAGTGGTCCTAGCCTTGATTAAATTGTGATTCGTTAGGAGACTTGGGCAGCCAGGATTGTTTCTGTATGCTTATCATTTGATTTTGAGACTAAGTTACGTGATATTAGCATTTTTAATATAGGGAAATAAACAGTTTAACTTTTACATAAAGGTGTGATTATTCATGGCCGAGAGGTCATGGTGTGTGGAAATTACTGACTCCGATGATTACTGATGCTGTTGATTGTCATTGATTTGTACTGATAAGGAGTCTCATGGTGGGAACTACTCTAAGCGCAGTCAAGAGGTCCGTCGACCTACAAACACTCCCCCTTATAAATTAATGTAAATTAACTAAATAAGGTCAGACGCGCTAACAGATGGTAGCAGAGGATGGTTAATCTTCTTAAGAGACCATCATAGAGTCCCCCTATACGAGTGGCCCTTAAAGAGAAAATGCACCCAAAGTTGGATTTTTCAGATTCGATGATACAAAGTGGAGAGAAAATGTTCCCCTAAGTTCTTAGAATGACTTTCCCAGAACCTTGGAGCTTGCCAATGATTGTTTGAGGATGTTCTTGGTGTTCTAGTGACAGTGTGAACGAAATAGGTTTTGCGCTTGCACAGCTTATGCAAATCGCGGTGAATTGTGATGTCTGTGAGGGTTTAGGGAGTTTACGTACTCCAAATGAAGTTGTAGAAGGAGTGTGCGTACTCCGAAGTGTGAGAGTAGGGAAGTTGTCGAACATCACATGTGTATGGCACTTTGTGCTCACAAATTGTCCATGTGGTTGTTGGTATACGGACCCTGTGTGGTCTAAGACTCCGGAGTATATTGATAAGTGTATGAGACACTTGGTTTGTGTTGTAATTTGTTTGGTTTAATAGGTCGATGGGGCTTGGTTGACAAGTCAGATTGTGAGTCAAAGTGAGTGAAAGAGCTTTTCGAGTGAGATCTGGTGAGTCCTATGTGCACCAGGACAGGCCCACTGATCAGTTGAGAGTAAAATTTGCGGTTCAAATTTTACTTACGAATCAGGGAAACTGAGAAAGAAAGAGTAGCTGCTAGAGCAAAGTGCCGTCAGTGAAAAATCCGTAAGGTTTCTGAAGTGATTGTGTTACCCTACCTGTAGTAAACGGACAAATTGGGTTTTGATTTTTGTTCAGTGCTCGCGATAAATTTGCATTAGTCTAGTGTGAATCTGAGTTTAGGAGGACAAGCCCCAAGACCTTGTCAGCCATAGTACGTGTGAGTGTGACGTCATTGAAGCAGCACTGGGATATGCTGGTTAGGGAGAAGGGTCGTGCACAGATTGGCAGACAACCGTGAAGCGTAATTGGTTGAGAAGGTTGGTGAAAAGGATTCTGGGATTGAAAGTCACTTCCTGATTTGATTTAGAATAACATAAAGGTCGCTGAAATTAAATTTTTCAAAGCTTGAAAGAGTGCTTTAAGGGGATATACTTACATTACAACAAGTATAGGGGATGTTGCATTGCACAGGATACGCCAGCTTACATTGTGATCAAAGAAAAGGGTGCTGCGCCATGTATGTGGCATGAAACAATTGTGCAAAGTGACAGAGAAAGATGGGGGCTTAGCGTGTTCTGCCCATGGAACATTTAATTTGAGGAGCTTAGAGAATCTGAGGAGGGTGCTCTATGACTTGAAACCTCCTCTGAGCCCAGCACAATTCGAGGCATTAGCAATTTGGGAATTAGTAGCCAGACAGTAACAGAAATTTTAGAGGAGGATGAGAAAGGCAGAGAAGACACTAGCGGAGGCTAGATGAGACAGCGATCAGAGATTCTGAAGAACAGAGAGTTTACAGGGGATTAAATTGTTTCCTGCAATTTCTCGGGACAGCGAGAGAGAAGGAAGGAAAGCCACTAAGAACACAAACCAAAGCCCTTCCAAGAGAAGTAAGCAGAGATCTAAAGAGTCTAGGAAATCTTTTACACTTGAGGAAGAGTCAGATGATGATGAGTTCATCTTACAGTTATTGAGAAATCGTCCCCCACCATATGCAGCACACAAGGGTGGTGCGAGCACTACCGTAAACTCTTTGGCACCAACACCGGTTAACGGGACGACAAGTCCAGTACAGATTAATCCTAGTATGACACAGAGCCCAATGCAGAGCACTCTTAATCTGCCTACTACACCGAAAGCACAAAATCAGATGCCACAGTCAAATGTCCCAAGAATTTAACCTGATGTACCCATTGTGGAAACTGCCACAAACCTGATAGTGCCAACAGGACAGGTTTTTCCCGAAACTGACATTGGTTCAGACAGAACCAACTCCATTCTTACTGCCTCACATGCAGCCACAAGTAATGCCAAAGTACACTCCTATAACAGGGACACAGACACACATGTCCGTAATGATAAGTCAGAATACGGGAATGATGCACCCACAGAACCCGAATGCTAGACCAAGCCCAGATGCTGTATCTATACCCGTCACCATTGGTCCAGTCATACCCTTGTTTGCACAGGAAAATAATAGTGCAAAGTGACAGGGAATCCTGAGTCAGAATTCAATAAGGGGAAAAACTCAATGAGAATACTCAAATAGTCTCTCCACTAGGACAGACCTTTGATGGAACCAGATCATTGCTAGAACTTAGTCCATTCGGAGTTCCTCCAGGTACTGTAACAGAATCGAACGTCAGTCATAGCCTGAAATTACTGACACCGCAGTCTCCAAATCTAGTTGTGCAACCATTGCCAAATACTCAGCCCAACAACATTTCACTACAAGGTTTGACTGCCCAACAATTGACTGAGTGGTTAGATAAGCTGAATACCGTGCAGAGTGCCCCAAAGGGAGAGGAATACTTGAACTATACTAGACTGGGGATGGAAGCGAGTGAGCTCATTGAAGGAACTATGGGTGTGAACAGACTTGAATCTTACACCGAAGCAGAACTGAGATACTTGTGCCCAAAACTTACAAGGGAAATGAACAATGTGCATCAAAAGCTAGCAGACCTGACAGAGAAGTACGGCATAGAGATAGACAAAACAGATAGAAGACAAAACATTTGAAAAGGAGTTACAGGTTAGATTTTGACACAAAAGAATATATGAGATCTGCAGGAATGAAGGCACAACTTAGAGAACTACTCCAAAGTGTCCAGACAATGGGGAGTATTAGACAAGTGGGAAGGAAGATGGGTAAAGAAGAGAGACAAAAGGAAAAGGGATTCTGCAAATCTTGCTGCGAATGTGCAGCAGGGAGAGGAACCGGTAAAAATGTTACCCAGGAGAGAGATTCCAGGTGGGAATTTTGTACATGTCTCTTGGAGCAGAAGTGACATTTTGTCCTTTGCAAACAACTATCCCAGGTTGAGAGAGAAACCAGTAGAATGGTACCAGCAGACAGACAGGTTCGTGAAACATGCAAAATGCTTGTGGGAAGACTTGAACACTCTTTTAGAGATAGTAGTTCCAGCTGATTTATGAATGGAGTGTAAGAGGAGTATAGAGTGGCCATCAAAAGAACCAGAAAGTGATCCAATTACTGGTGCATCATCTCCTGAGGTAATGAAATACTACTAAAAAGTGATTACATTCTTGAAAATGAGAATTTCGCCCAAAAACATTGACTGGCAGAGAATAGACAGGACAGTCCAGGAAGCAAAGGAATCAATGCATGCTTACTATGAAAGATTGCTGCAGGCATTTAAGCATTACAGTGGTACAGAAACGATCAAGCCAAAAGACATGATTCATTTTGTGTTTAGATTTGTGGAAGGACTGAGATCTGAAATTAGCCAGATGATTAAGAGTCATTTGATTTGCTGGCAAGCAAAGTCAATTGATGAGGTATTGCAGTATGCAAAGTGTTGTAGTGACAAGACTGAGTTGAAGCAGAGGAAGCTGAAAGAAAAGGCAATGGTGATGCAGATTAGAGCGGCACAAACAGGGATGCAGGGAAATTTTCCACAATAGCAGCAGCAGGGAAATGTGGTATTTGAAAATCAGTCGAGAGGCAGAGGTCGCGGAGGAATGGGAAACGGAAACCATAGTCCTGATTTGGGTACTGTAGTGGTTTAGAATAATGTGCAGGGAATGAACAGATTGTTGCCTTGTCACGCTTGCGGAGCAGCCGACATTGGAAGCGGGAGTGTCTGATGATGGTACAGGAAGGTGTTGTTCAGCAAACAAGTGACATCAGTTTGTTCCAAAATATGAGAGGACCGAGAATGAGAGGTCATAATCCAAATTTCCATAACAATATTAATCAGGTGCAACATTTTGAACCCATGCAGCAGGTGCAAATGCCAGATGACACAGTCGCAGCTAATGCCACAGCAGGTTCAAATAGTACCTAGACAGCAAATCTAAATACCTCAAGCCCCAATGGAACAGCAGCAGGTGATACTTTCTCAACAGGTCACAGGCCAGAAGTATAACCAGAGTAATAACACAGTATACCAATTCCCATTACACAGTGAGAATGGAATAAACAATGATTGGGTGAGCGAGAGTTCAGCGGAAGAGGAATGTGTGCTTGCAGCTTCTTTGGAGGTAGATCAGAAAGGTCCATATGTGAAGGGAAAAGTAATGGGTCATAAAGTTTCCTTCTTGGTTGACACAGGAGCAACACACTCTACAGAGAGAACTGAAGAAGTTCCAAACCTGCCCCTTTCAGGAAAAACAGTCCAGACTGTGTAATCCTTTAAAGTTGCCAATTTTAACCTGAACCGGTTCTGTGATTGGATTGGTCAAATATTGGTTTGCTACTCCTACAAATTCATAGTCTGTGATTCAAGTCCAGTATTCCTATTGGGAAGAGACTTGCTGTGTAAAACAAGATGCTCGATTACTTGCTCAAATGATGGAATCGAGTTACAGATGAACAGTGATGATGAGGATGACCCAGCTCCAGAGACAGAGTCTGAAATAATAAATGAGGAGTACCCCTGATTAGTTTCTGTCCAGTTTTTTCAGAAAAGGATCTTCCTTCGAACTTGCAAAGAACAGTTAAACAGAGAGTGTGGGATTTGACAGGGAAAGACATTGGCCTGATAAAGGGAGTTGTGCCAGTTGGGGTTTCGGTAAAGCTGAATGCAATTTTTCCCCAGATTCCGCAGTACCACATGCCACAGGACATCATTGAGAAGATTGCTCCCATAATTGCAGAATTTGTAAATCAAGGGGTCTTGAAAGAAGTGTTGAGCATCCCATGTAATTCACTGATAATGGGATTGCGAAAGCCCTGTGAGAAAGTTCGGATTGTTCAGGATCTGAGAAAAATAAATTACATTGTGGTCAAATGTTGTCCTGTATTACCAAATCCAGCTGTGATTTTGTTTCAGATTTCATGTGATGCTGAACGGTTCACCGTTTAAGACTTGTCGCAAGCCTTTTCAAGGGTTTTCAGAATCACCTTCCATATTCAATCAGATCTTGAAAAAGAACCTGGAATCATTGGAAATGCCTTTCCAATCAACATTGGTACAGTACAGTACATTGATAATTTGTTGATTGCATCCAAAATGAAGGAAGAGTGCAAGTATGCCACGATTGCCTTACTGAATCATTTGGGAAAGAATGGTCTTAAAGTGTTTCCACTTAAATTACAATACTGTCAAAAGGAAGTGACGTATTTGGGTCACCAGATTGAGAAGGGAATTAGGAAAATATCCAGAGAAAGGGTCACAGACATATTGCAGATGAATCCCCCTGCTACACAGAGAGATGTCAGGATGTTTTAGGGATAATAGGCTACTATCGCCTTCGGATTCCTAACTTTTCAGTCAAATCGAATCCATTACAGAAGCTGACTCGCAAAGAGGTCACTGATCCCCTAATGTTAGATCAGGCTTGTACAAAAGCATTTTCTGAACTGAGAGAGAGTTTGCGCAATGCTCTGGCTTTGGGAATGCCTGACTACACAAAGCCCTTCATGTTGTGAGGAAATGCGATTTTTAATACGATCGTATCGACCTGTCATTTTGTGGCCCGCCGCCATTTTATGTTGCCTTCACTCAGGCAGCACAGCGAACGAAGTCCATTCTGCCTTTTCTGCTTATTCTGCAACATGGTGTTCAAAACAGCCTTCTGCCTCTATCTTTACAAGGCTGGTATTAAGGTCTGACCGAGTACACTAATCCCTGTCTGGTTTTCTAATCCTTGTTTCAACTATCTGTAGGCTCACACTATTCTCCGCCGATCTTATCTTATCGTCTGGCCTTCGCTGTCCTTTGCTAGTATTCTCTCATTTCACAACTGTCCTCCAAACGCACACAAACTTATCGCACCACATGCAACTTCGTTGTGGATCGGTTAATGAATTAGTTCAAGGGAGGGGTGACAAACACAGCTGGAGGGGAGGCAACCTTAAGTCACTTGATACTTTGTTTTCCAATTCCTTCTATTGGTGCTGTCTTGTTTTCCGACATTTCTATTGGCTCTGTTCTATCTTTACATTATTCTTACTGGCTCCTTTCTATGTGTTCTGGGAGTGTATGTAGTTAATAAATGGTTTTTATACGGTATATAAGATTGTGCGCCACAAAGTAAAGTGGCAGTCTCCTGAGAACATACCTTGTGTACTTCTTGGACAACTGTACTAGCTGCAGCTAATAAAATCTGATCTTTTACGCCTGACAGAGTGTCCCGTGTCTCTGTTAGTTGAGGCAGGTGAATCCAAGGAGATTTCAGGCGTACCCTGCGCCGCCAGGCCCATAAGGTTCTGGTTCTTCAACTGGCGCCCAACGTGGGGCGGCTTCAGCGGTACCGGTTCTGCCTGAAGGTCGTGAGGAATCCCGCAAGAAAATTCTGGAGGAATCGCGAGCCACGTCAAGCGACCCCTGTATGTCGAAGTGGTCCGAAGGTCTTTTTCAGCGCGGTTACTCCTTCCTGACGGCTACTGACGACTGCTGCCCTGACTGCCGCCCTGCCTTGGCCCTTTCTTTGATGATGTATGGTAAAGCGAGACGATAGACGGGCCTCTGTTGGTGTAAGAAGACATCCTTAGTTAAGTATTTGGTGGGTCGCGCCCACAAATTTTGGTCTTTGTTTTGTCCTTAGGTCCTTAGATTTGGCCATTGCAGTGGCCAAAGCCGAGGGGTAAGTGCATTTGTGCTGTGTAAACTGAAAGTTTTACCCCCTTGATGTTTGTGAACAGCCAGTAAAAATCGTGAGATGTCTGGTCTGACTAAGTTTGGAAAACTTTGTTGCTTTGGTTGTAATAGGGACTCCCAGCTTGAGGACTCCTGTCCGATTCCTTCGGTTGGAACTCCCACATATGAGCTCTATTCTAAACATGGTGTTGGTCCTATTGCCTTTGATAAGACATGGACCCGATATACAAAGAAAGATGGTGTTTTAAAATGGCCAGAAAATGGTAGTTTCGAAACTGATGTGCTAGATAATTTAGAAGCAACGTTATTTAAAAGAAAAGCCCGGCCGGCAATGTTTGACTCTTTTCGCCTTTGGCGTAAGGAAGCCAAACAGAGAGAAATTAAACAAGCGAAACGAGATAGGAAAACACAGGGAATGACGATTATACAGGCTGCTCAGCAATTCAAAGATGATGAAATAGATAATGCAATGGAAATTTCAGACAGACAGCATCGAATGGCAATAGATAAATGCTATCCGACGTTGCCTATCTCTTCCCTTGATAAGAGAAAAGATTTTGAGGAAGATTCCTTAATGTCCCACTTATTGAAATTGCCTCCGCCCTATGTACAAGGTGCTAATGCACCCCCGATGTTACAGCCTGTTCAGCCGCCAGTTGTGCTTCCGCCTGCTCCAGCTTTTCCACATTTGCCTCCTCAAGTATTGCCTATGCCAGCTTTGCCTTTAACTCCTTTGCCTTCTGCTCCTTTGGCAATTCCTAATGCTCCTTTAGTTAATTCACCTAATACCTTGTCCCCTATCCTTATGTCAAATTCTCCATCTATGCGTAAGCGATTTGCAGATACTGTCTCTGGTCTCTTATCACCTTTCTTTGAAGCTTTAAACGTGTCTCCAGCTTTTTCTCGAAGACAGTCTCGTAGTCAATTCCCAGACTCCGAAGAGCGAGAAAAATTGGACTCACTTGCTTGTAGATGGATCAAGAAGGGTCCCCAATATAGTACGTCTGATATTATGTCCACCTTTCTGCAATGGAATGCACCTACGCAGAGATATGTTTTTAAAGTTATGTGCGATACTCTCGCTAAAGAATGGGAGGATATGAATTTGGGTTCGGTCCCACAGGATCTGTTAGATGTTCAGGCTGACTTTGACAAAGGACTTATTGTGGGTCCTAAGGTTGAAAACGCTGTCAGAACACTTATTTCTTTCAGATCCCTATTGTTCTCACAGACTTTTCCTGATTCTGATCCTTCAGTTAGGACAGCACTGAAAAACTATCCCATGAGAGAGGTTTCTCCAATATGGAAGGAAGAAGTTGCAGCAGCAGGTGCTAATCCAGCTATTCCTGCGCATTTTCAGCGCATATGGATACATGTCCCCTGGAAAAGGTCTGAAGTTTTAGCACTTAAACAGTCACTACCAGATCCACGCAAAAATCCTGCTGGTTACTATAAAGAGTTGTCGCAAACAGTTGATGCATGTACTATGAATCTAGCAGATATTGACATGTTGATGGGAAATGTAGTTCCACAGACAATATGGGCTAAAATTCGTAGAGAGGATCACGCTCAAGAATTAGGCGGTGATTGGAACGCTATTATTGCCGCAGATAGAGGTCAAGTAGGTGGTGCAAAGCCCGACGCTTTGATCTCAGAACTCCCTGGTAGGATTATTACATTAATGAAAACAATGATGCCTGCTTTGAGAGTTAATTGGGATAAGCTAGCAGTATGTAAACAAAAGAAAGATGAAAGTGTTTCCGATTTCTTTACCCGATTCGAGGAGACATTCATTGATCACAGTGGTCAAGATATGGCTACAGAAGGGGGACAGCGATTATTTGTGGATAAGTTCGTATATAACTTGCTTCCTGAACTATCACACAAGCTAAAAGACTCCGAGAGTTCATGGGCAGTTTCTTCTTCCGCCCAGATATTGGCTACTGCACAATATTATGAAAATAGAGACAAAGAAGAAAGGGAAAAACAAGAGAAAAAGACGAAAGAATTAAAAACTAAAGTTCTCTTGCAACAGGCTTATCCTCCTCGTTATGCTCAGCCTCAGTTTCAACAGCCTCCGCAGTTTCAGAGGTTGTATCAAAAGCCTGAACCATTCATTCCAAGACCTTTGCTAGGTCCCAATCAATGTGCTTATTGTAGGGAGGAAGGTCATTTTAAGAACAGTTGTCCGGCATTGTTGCAGCGTAATGGAGCAACATCTGCTTCACGAGGTCGTGGTGGTCTTCAGTCAGCAAATAGAGGTAGAGGTCGAGGTGTGTTAACCCAAGAGCAGCGTTCTTTTGTTCCTCCAAATTCCGGAAATTACTTTGACCAGCAAAATGTTAGGTCTACACAGTATTACAGTGAGGATCAGTATATTGAAGGAGGGAATGAAAGTCTTCATTTTGAATAGGACAGCCATGGACAAAGTAAGGGGGTTACGTCAATTCCAGTGGATCAGAATGGACCTTATGTTAATGTCACTACAATGGGTGTTTCAGAGCCATTTCTTTTAGATACTGGTGCCATGAGAAGCTCCATCATTCATTCTAAACTCCCTGGCGCACCTTTGTCTGGCTTAACGAATGTATCTGTAGGATTTTCTGGCGCCCCTGTTCGCAATCCAGTTTCTTGCCCTTTGCCTGTTTCAATAGGCCCTTATGATTTAGAAGCTCTGCTTCTTCTGACGAATGGTTGTGGTGAAAATCTGTTGGGTTTAGATCTATTAAAAAGAATGCATGCTACGATATATTGTTCACCTTCTGGTGTATACCTCACTCTAGGACAGAAAATGATTAGTCCAATGTACTTATCAAAAGATCAATTCCCACCTGAATTGCTTTCTCTTCCCGAAACGCTTTGGGCTACGGGTCCGAATGACGTTGGTTGTCTTGAGATCCCACCTTATGTTGTTACTCTTAAGCCCAATGCTGAAATGCCACGTATTCCGCAATACAGAATCTCTACTGAAGGTGAGAAAGCACTTCTGGAAATTGTCCATGATTTGATTCAGAAGGGTGTGGTTGAGGAAACGAGAGGAAATACATGTAACAGTCCTGTTCTTCCGGTTCTTAAACGCACTGATCCTTCTCAGCCTCCTGTTTATCGTTTTGTAATTGATCTTCGGGAGGTAAACAAGATTGTCGTACCGCAGTTTCCTGTAGTCCCAGATATCACTGCTCTGTTGACGATGATACCTTCTACAGCGACTTGGTTTTCAGTTATTGATCTAAAGAATGCTTTCTTTAGTATTCCCATCGCCGAAGAGAGTAGAGATATTTTTGGTTTTTCCCTCGGAGGCCGAAGCTTCCGGTTTAAACGCGCACCTCAAGGTTATTGTGAAAGTCCCTCTATTTACAGTCAAGCTCTAAAATGTCATCTTGATGCCTTTTCCTTACCGTCCGGTGCCGCTCTCATTCAGTACATGGATGACTTATTAGTTGCCGCTGATTCAGAGGAGATTTGCAAAAACGTGACCGTTGCACTGTTGCGTCATTTGTTTGATCTAAATCACAAGGTTTCTCCTTCTAAATTACAATATGTCTGTCGCGAGGTGACTTATTTGGGTCATCTCTTGTCAAAGGAGGGACGACGATTGACCCCCGAACGAATTCAGGCAATTGCACAAATGTCGGTGCCATCCACACAAAGAGAGGTACGTGCTTTTTTGGGCATTACTTCTTATTGTAGACAGTGGATTCCGAGTTTCTCTTTATTGGCTAAACCGCTGTTGGCGCTAACTTTAAAAGATACGCCTCAGCCTCTTCCGTGGACTGACGAATGTCAGAAGAGTTTTACTGATTTGCGTATTGCTTTGTGTTCTGCTCCTGTATTGGGTACTCCTGATTACAGTAAGCCCTTTACGCTCTATGTCCACGAAAGAGAGGGTTGTGCATTGTCAGTCTTAACGCAGCGTTTTGGAGATCAACAGCGACCATGCGCATATTTCTCAGCTACGTTAGATCCAGTAGCTAAAGCATTGCCTAGTTGTCTTAAGGCGACAGCGGCAGCAGCAATTTCTATTCGACAGTCTGCTGGAGTAGTGCTAGATAATACTCTCATTGTTATGGTGCCACATGCAGTGGATACTTTACTAAATAGGACAAAAACGCAGCATCTTACGAGTGCTCGGTTGTCCGGATATGAGCTGACGCTTTTGGCTAGTCACATACACATCAAACGATGTAATACCCTGAATCCAGCTACTTTGTTGCCTCTTCCACAAGAGAGAGATGTCTCTGAACAGCATGATTGTTTTCTCCGTACTGAAGAAGAGACTAAGGGTAGAATTGACCTAAAAGACACGCCATTAGCGAATCCAGATGGAACACTATGGGTAGATGGTTCTTGTTTCAAGCTCCCGAATGGAGATACAGTTTCAGCCTACGCTATTACTACTTTGCATACGATTGTGGAGACAGCACGCATTAGACATAATTCAGCTCAGGCAGCTGAATTGATAGCCTTAACTAGAGCGTGTGTGTTATCCAAAGGAAAAAGAGTAAACGTGTACACTGATAGCCAATACGCTTTTGGTGTAGCGTTTAACTTTGGGCGCTTATGGAAGGAAAGAGGATTCTTTACTTCCCATGGTACTAAGATACAACATGGTCAATTAGTGACTGAACTTCTTGAGTCACTTACAATGCCTACTCAGATAGCGATCGTGAAGTGTAGTGCACACAAAAAGATTGTGGACGATGTTGGTCGAGGAAATGCATTTGCAGATGAGGTAGCGAAAAAGACAGCCAGAGACAACACAAGTCGAATGTATGTTGCAAGTCCCGCAAACTGCGTAAGAGAAAAGGGAATGTGTGAAGATACAGTAGAGAGTGTGAAATCAATTCAAGGAGAGGCTACGGAGAATGAGTTGAGAAAGTGGAAGGAAAGTACAGGAATGTTAGATGGGATGGGATGTTGGGTTGAATTATCAGAACATCAACGTTGGCTGTTACCAGATGCTTATGTACTACCTGTAGTTACTATGGCACATGGTCCAGCTCACCTAAGTGCAAAAGGAATATGTAAACTTCTGGCTCCAGTGTGGCAAAATGAGGGGATCCCAAAGTGTGCAAACAATGTAGTAAAACATTGTATTGTTTGCTTGATGTACAATCCGGGAAAGGGAACCCCAACTCCAGCAGGTCATTTTGCTCCTCCAACATATCCATTTGAGGTGTTGCAGATCGATTATATTCACATGGAACGATGCAACAACCTCAAATATGTTCTGGTGGTAGTATGTGCTTTTTCTAGATGGGTAGAAGCCTACCCTCTGAAGGACAATACTGCTTTATCAACTGCCAAAATACTTTTGAAAGAATTCTTCCCTAGGTTTGGTTTGCCGCGCATTGTCTGGAGTGACAATGGGAGCGAATTTGTGGGTCAAGTCATGCAAAAAGTTTGTGCAGGTCTTGGCATAAAACAGAAGTTCCACGCGGCGAATCACCCACAGTCGGCTGGTTTAGTAGAATGCTACAATGGAACCTTGAAGCTTAAAATTGCTAAGGTGCAAGCTAGCACAGGACTTAATTGGCCTGATGCTTTACCATTGGCTCTTCTGTCCACCAGAACAGCAGTACACTCTCGTTTGGGGCTTAGCCCTTACGAAGTGATATTTGGTCGCCCAGCTAATGTATGGGGAGTTCCTCGCCCTAAAAAATACTCAGACTTGCCATACCCGATGTTGATTGACTACTTGCATGACCTTACAACTAAATTGCGTGTTCTTCATCAACAGGTTCAGAGTGCTCTACCAGAGGCTTCCACAGACCCAGGTCATTCCATCCGACCAGGTGACTGGGTCTGCACGAAAAATTTCCAACGACAGAGAAATTTGGAGCCCAGATGGAGAGAGCCACGCCTGGTTCTTTTGACCACAAGAACAGCAGTTAAAGTCGAAGGAAAGAAAAACTGGGTGCATGCTGTGCACTGCAAGAAAGTGCCTTTGCCCTTGCCTTTCGATCAGTGGGTCCGTAGAGGCATCAGTGACTCTGAAAGTGAGAAAGTTCCGCAATTTGTACCATTCAGTGATGCGCGTCTAATTGGAACACTTTCTGAGAAAGAGGACGACGACATCCTTCAAGAAGCAATACCATCGCATCGTCGCTTGAACACGACAAATCCAGGAACATTGTTTCAAAACCAGACTGCCTCTGGACAGGAACGCTATAATTTGAGACCAAGACCAAAGAACTTGTAAATTTCTCTCCTATGTAGTACTCTATCCCGGTTGCAGGGTCACGGTAGGAGTCTTAGTTACGACCTGAGTAAGTGGCAATAGGCCTGCAGGACCTCACAGTGTCATAGGACGGTAGATAATCGTGACTACAGTGATTGAGGAAGATTGCCGTGAGCATCCACTTAGAAAGATGGAGGCTACATTAGATAAAAGAGAAAGTAAAAATGTAAAGAATAATTGTAAAGAAATATATAGTCGTTGTAGTATTGCTCTATGCGTCATTATATTGTCGTGTATTCTTTTGGCATCTGTAAACTGGATCATTATTACTCTGCAGCAAAAAGTTGTCTCTTCTCCTACCTCTACATCTTCTTCTACTATCTCTCCGCACCTATTTCACACTCTTCCCCAGCATGAACTCATCAGAAGAACTGAATACTTTAACAATTCCTTCGTCCAGTTGTTACATCAACATCAGTTAGTGATCAATACAACTGACTGTTGGGTGTGTGGACTCATACCACATACGGTAGAAAAAGGAATGCCATATTTAGTTCTTCCATTCTCCTATGAAGGTTCCGCTTGGGCTTATTTTGTCATTTTCAATAATGCATATCAAAGTAAAATTAAACAACCTGTCAGTTCACATAGTGTTGGTTCAAATTTCAGTCATAGTTTATTGATAAAGGGAATGGTAGCTATGGCTAAAATCATGGAAAAAAGTGAAGCTTCCATAGATGAAAGAAAAGCATATACCAATTGGAACATAACTAATTACATTTCCAGCCTCAATGATAAGGTTGAGCAAGGAAAATCTCCTCCGATACGGGTCATACCCCAACAAGGAAATTTCTGTCTGCAAATAAATGGTAGAACTCCAAACACCGGACAAAGAGAAAGTTTATGTTCCCATACATATGTTTATTCAGCCCTGAATTCACTGCCGTTAGTACCATCTCAAGGTACATACTTCGTTTGCCACGATAGGGCTTATACATGGTTGCCAGCTGATTTCTCTGGTACTTGTTATATAGCCTTTCTTCTTCCCCCTACATACACCGCTCCTGCGAACCATCATAAAAATAGATATGGCAGAGGGATTGTAGATTCGAAAGACACAGCAGGACAAGAGGGAGGAGATTTCCTCAAAGGATTTCTTCCCTTCTGGGGTCCAATGGCCAACAGCAGAAATATAAGGCAATTGGTTCGTGTCGTAGAAACCACCATAGACATCACTGTAGGAGCTTTAAGTAACATTACAGCTGAACTACAGGCTGATCGTCTTATGACCTTGCAGAACCGTGTTGCCTTAGACTTTGTTCTTGCGGACCGTGGTGGAGTATGCAAATTGATCGGATCAAGTTGCTGTATTTTCATACCTAATGACGCTCCGACAGTATACCAAGCTATCTCTAAGTTACACATAATCTCCGAGTCGATTCATCAGGACGAAGGAGATTGGTCCTTTTCAGAGTGGTTTTGGGAATTACTGTCCAAATGGGGTTGGAAGGTATTGACATTCTTTGGAGTAATTTTAGCTTTTATATTCTCTTGTTGTCTTTGTATGCACTGCGGTCCTGCCATCTGCAACCTATGTGCTACTGCATGTATTCCCAAACCCAAGTCACAAAGAGCAGAGAATATCAAAATGATGGTACAGCAACAGCTTGATGACCTCATGGCCATAGACATCGACTCAGATTAACATGAGTTTGTGTATCTTGCCTGAGTTCTGGCAAAAGGAGGGTCTGAGGAAATTCGATTTTTAATACGATCGTATCGACCCGTCATTTTGTGGCCCGCCGCCATTTTATGTTGCCTTCACTCAGGCAGCACAGCGAACGAAGTCCATTCTGCCTTTTCTGCTTATTCGGCAACATGGTGTTCAAAACAGCCTTCTGCCTCTATCTTTACAAGGCTGGTATTAAGGTCTGACCGAGTACACTAATCCCTGTCTGGTTTTCTAATCCTTGTTTCAACTATCTGTAGGCTCACACTATTCTCCGCCGATCTTATCTTATCGTCTGGCCTTCGCTGTCCTTTGCTAGTATTCTCTCATTTCACAACTGTCCTCCAAACGCACACAAACTTATCGCACCACATGCAACTTCGTTGTGGATCGGTTAATGAATTAGTTCAAGGGAGGGGTGACAAACACAGCTGGAGGGGAGGCAACCTTAAGTCACTTGATACTTTGTTTTCCAATTCCTTCTATTGGTGCTGTCTTGTTTTCCGACATTTCTATTGGCTCTGTTCTATCTTTACATTATTCTTACTGGCTCCTTTCTATGTGTTCTGGGAGTGTATGTAGTTAATAAATGGTTTTTATACGGTATATAAGATAGTGCGCCACAAAGTAAAGTGGCAGTCTCCTGAGAACATACCTTGTGTACTTCTTGGACAACTGTACTAGCTGCAGCTAATAAAATCTGATCTTTTACGCCTGACAGAGTGTCCCGTGTCTCTGTTAGTTGAGGCAGGTGAATCCAAGGAGATTTCAGGCGTACCCTGCGCCGCCAGGCCCATAAGGTTCTGGTTCTTCAGTTGTTCTATCATGAGCGTGATACATGTTCTTTGTCTGCCTTGACTCAGGTCCATGGAGGTGTTAAACCGCCCAGTAGCATATTTTTCAGCTACTTTGGACCCAGTTGCAGCACCTTTGCCAGGCTGTTTGCGTGCAGTCGCAGCGGTTGAACAGAGCCTCGCACAGTGTGAAGGCATTGTGATGGGACATCCCCTAATTATTATGGTCCCTCACGCCATTAAAGTTTTATTTACAAGGACTAAGACGCAATATCTAACATGTGCCAGATTGACTTGCTATGAGACGAGCATCTTAGGGTCACCTAACGTGTCATTGAAAAGATGTACAGTGCTTAACCCGGCAACCTTACTCCCCAATGAAAATGTTGAAACTGAAAAATTGGAAGTCATTGAGCATGATTGTCTTGAAGTAACTGATCTGTGCACAAAACCGAGACCTGATATTAGAGACACCCGATTGGAAGAAAATGAGAAAATTGTCTTAGTTGGTGGTTCTTATCTAAGGGACAAGACGGGAATACTGAGAGCAGGATATGCTGTGTGCACAATTTCTGGTATACTTGAAGCATCCTGGCTTCGAGGAGTGTACTCTGCACAAGTAGCGGAAATGGTAGCCCTTAATAGAGTGTGCCATGTTTCAGATCAGCTTAAAGTTACCATTTATATGGATAGCCAGTATGGATTTGGGATAGTGCATATTTTTGGCCAGTCATGGTCATAGAGAGGGTTCCTAACCTCTTCTGGTTCACCGGTAAGAAATGGTGAGAGAATTCAGGAGTTGTTGCAAGCTATCCAAATGCCTGAAAAGATTGCAGTGGTGAAATGCAGTGCACATCTGCAGGTCTTGGGCCTAGTTGCATGGTCTCATGTCAAGTCGCATTGCTTAGGCGATTTATAAAATGGCGGCTTTGAGAATTAAATTGTGATTTTCCATTCTTTGGACCGAATGTTAGTAACTAGAATTCTTTCCCATGAGAACTGCTGGCTAGAGTGTGCTGTACTAGCTAGGGATACATTGTATAACTTAGAGTGTGTAAAGACAACCTTCCCAGAAGCAGACAATGGATGCACTGACTGGAGTATAAGCTGATACAAATTTGTTATTTGACAAGCCCAACAATGGGAACAGGAAAAGAGGAGCCAATCATCAACATGTGAACAGTGGTCTAGTAAATTCTTAGATTTGGGGTTCTACTTTCATTGGACTAAACGTAAATGTACGATTAATTTAACCAATGGCAACGTGGGAAGTAGTTTTAGGAAATCTAACTTAGCCAGACTGCACCGAGAGAAGATACACCATTTCCCCTTTCTTTCTTAACTGTCCCGAGATACTATTAGCTATTATTCTTTCTGAACTGCATGAAAAGACTTTGCTTTCTTGAACTTTAATACTGTATTCTGATGCCTTGCTGACCGAACCGATGTCCAATTGACAAAGTCTGTCACAGCTTGCTGAATCATACTGAGGCCAGGTGTAGGACAATGTTACTGACTAATATGTCTATTTGCTTTTGTCGCTAGGTACCTACCGCTAATTTTGATAGAGCCACAGTTAGATGTTTTTCCAAAAATGTGTTGACTAAAATTGTTTTGCATTAAGCCCAAACATGCTATTCTAATCTGAAGGTTAGTTAGGGTACTCACTGACAATGCTTGCTACATGTAATAACAGTTGATGTCTTTTCTTTGCTGAATCTAAATAAAGGCCATTTCTTTTGTGCAGCTAATCTTGCTATTAATTTGTACTTTAACCTTAGATTGTGTAGTGGTCCAAGCCTTGATTAAATTGTGATTCTTTAGGAGACTTGGGCAGCCAGGATTGTTTCTGTATGCTTATCATTTGATTTTGAGACTAAGTTACGTGATATTAGCATTTTTAATATAGGGAAATAAACAGTTTAACTTTTAAATAAGGGTGTGAATATTCATGGCCGAGAGGTCATTGTGTGTGGAAATTACTGACTCCGATGATTACTGATGCTGTTGATTGTCATTGATTTGTACTGGTACGGAGTCTCATGGTGGGAACTACTCTAAGTGCAGTCAAAAGGTCCGTCGACCTACAAACGTGTCCCCTTATCAATTAATGTCAATTAACCAAATAAGGTCAGGTGCACTAACAATGGTACCAGTTCAAAAGTGGCTGAAGCCTACATTAACTTCATTGGAAAGTCCAGCAACCAGCAAAGACAGAGACATGTTAATACTGAGGGACATTTTTGCACATCAATTGTGGAACAGCACTCTTAACTTCTCACACAACAGTGAATATCAGAGGTTCAAGAATGACAATGATGAACCATCTGTTACTCAAGAAGCTATTGTCTTACAAGGTTGAAGAATTGTCATACCAGAAAGTCTGCAACAACAAGTAATTGATGTAGACCGTGAAAGACATTGTGGAATTGGTGGCAGTAAACAAGCTCTCTGAGACTAAGTTTTTCCTCATCTTCATGAGAGAGTTGAAAACGGGTTGAAGACCTGTTATTTATGCAATTGCTTGTGTCCCAAAATCACTCAACAAACCTTGAACGTGTCAGATTTACTAAAACATGCATGGGAGAGAATTGTTGTTGATTTCTTTGGTGCTCTTGACAATAGACATCACCTGATTGCGGTTATTGATGAATACTCCAGTTTTCCACTAGTAGAAGATCTCTCGTTGATTGCTAAAGAAATAATCATTGAGAGATTAGATGGCTTTTTTTTGCAATATGTGGTGTTCCTTCAATACTAAAGTCTGACAATGGCCTGCTTTTCAACAGTCAGGAATTCCAAGACTTTCTTACTCATCTCAATATGAAGCATCAGAAAATCATACCTTTGTGACAACAAGCAAATGACGTTGTCAAACACTTTATGAGCACATTTAAAAAGACTGTCCAGGGTGCTAAATTGGAAAAGCATAATCTGAAGTAAGCTCGTCATGCTACTCTTCGATGTTACCGGTCAACTTCTCATTAAATGACAGGTGAAACACTGCCACACTGATGTTTGGGCGAGCCATGACGAACAATGGACCAACAGGAGATCTACAAAAGATAGTGAATTCATCGAAAGGACTTATTTGTAAACAGAATAGAAAAGTATATACCAACAATTGTCAATGTGCCAAGAACGTTACTTTTACTGAAGGAGATTGAGTATTGGTGCGACAACAGGGAAAACATAAATCTGATGCTTTCTTTGATGCTGAACCATTTGAAGTTGTGACTAGCAAAGGACACATGGTTACTGCTCACCATCTTGGAAAGTCCATTACATGAGATTCTTTGCACTTCAGACATCTGCCTCATTATTTTTCAGTTCCTAATGTCAGAGATGAGACTGATTGAGCTGAAAATGTAGAGCGCCCCCTGACTGCATCCGTCCCTACATCACCAGTATCAGTCACAAACGCTTTTGTTTTCTCTTCCCAGCCTCAGAGGACACAATCTGGGCATTTGGTCAGAGCTCCAAGACGACTTATAGAGGAGTTGTTATATATATATGTCTATGTCTGTGAAACATTGATTTTTTTTTATTTAGCAAGGGGAGGGATGTAGTGTCTTGTGAGCAATAACGGGACCCTTTTGGTTCCTGATGGATTCTGTTGAACTGTGACATAAGTGTTACGGTATAGTGATCAGATTTCATCATTAAAATGTTGAGTTCACGCTTCCACATGGAGGAATAAAGACATGTATGACCAGGCCCTGTGTGTGGTGTATTCATTTACAAGTACCCAGGCTGGGGAGGACGCTACAACTGCTGAAAAAGACTCTACGGTATGGTGCACAAAGTATACTAAGTGATAATACGACATGTCCGATCTAAACTATGAATATAATCTGCCCAGACATCTTCTTTTCCTCACCCCAAAAAAATATTCTTTATTGACTCCAAAGATGTCACTGAACAAAACAATTACATTTCATGGTAATTGGAGACTCAAAAGGTTGAAGTTTTTGGGGTAGCCGTGTGCTCTATCAATTCATTATTACTTTTATTTAAAATACGGCAGTACCACAGAATGAGGTTCACTACTTTCAAAATGTAAAACACATCAATCTCATTGTTACTCAATTTAGAGTTACAGATGTCAATATCCATTCCATGTTCCCATTAATATTATACAGTGGACTAAACCCCAGCATTTTGCTCAGTTGCTACTATAAAAGAAATGCAGTTGCTTGACAAACCTTCCATATTAAATAGTCATTTATGGTGCTCTCTGTTAGTTCAGTAGAAGTGTTTTGTACCAGCCTTGATATTCAAGTTCTAGACACGTTACAAGATGGTCACCGGGATGTTCCATGCATTGAGCCCTTTTTGGGTGGGGGGGGGGGGAACGAAGGCAGCATTCTAGCCTTTTTCTGTTTCTCTCTTGCAGTTTCCTGTTCTACGTAGTGACGTTCACGCGTAGCCCGCCCTCGATCGCGTAATCTTGCCTCTGATAGGTTGTTGCTTTTACGGCGTGACGTCTAACGCTCTGTCTGGCGTGCTGTGTCGGATTTGGTCTTTCTCTCAGCTTCTAAGGAGAACAGGCGCCAACATGAGCAAAGCCCACCCCCCTGAGCTCAAGAAGTAAGTCTTTCGGGGCAATGTGTGGGAGAAACCGAATATACAGGGGCACCAGAAATACAAGGGAACGAAGACACATGTCTATTGTACACAGGGGCAAAGGGCCTTGAGCGTTAGGTGAAAGATTGATCGAGCCCTTGAGATAACAATCCGTCGAACCAATCTTGGAGCGGGGTAGTGGCAAGGGCCTTGTAGGCAAACAAAAGAGGCCAATAAAGTTATGCTCACGAGTGGGATCAAATGTTGTCTAAGGGGTCTTCTGGGTGACTTTAGATCGGAACTGCAATTTACGTATTAATTTTTATATTTTTTATTTGTTTAGGTTCATGGACAAGAAGTTGTCTTGTAAGTATTAATCCTCCTGCACAAAACTCAGCGTGTATTGCTACTTGGAGACCGTGAAGTCTCTCCAGATTTGTATACCGTAGACTGTCACGCTTAGCTTCCTTAAACGTATCTATAAATGCATACTTTCTAGACCACAAATTATAAACAGATGCTTTAGAGTCTTTCACAGCATGCAGACGTTGGTAATCAGTGGATTGAGAATGTTTTGGGACTTAACCGTTTAGGGCATGCGCCACTTTAAATGCCATCAGCTCTGAATTATTAAGCTTTAAATAGACACTTGAGAGTTCTGCTTGATTGTTGTTGGATGATTGCTGGTGACAATACCAACAAACTGAACGTAAGATCCTACAAGCATTTCTGTTCATAAGTCTGGTGCAGCTTCCCCCATCCGATTTTGTTTTATTGTATATGCTTTTATATCTAAAGAAAAATAAGTATGTTCTTGTAAAGGGTGTGGAAGTACAGAAACTGTTTCTTACTGGTAGTTTTTTCTCACAGTAAAGTTAAACGGTGGACGCCATGTCCAGGGCATTTTACGAGGCTTTGATCCCTTCATGAATCTTGTGATTGACGAATCTATAGAGATGGCAGCCGGGGGCCAGCAGAACAACATCGGAATGGTGGTAAGTAGAATGCAGAACAGCACATTCTGCGTGTAATACATAGCAGAGCAGTTTGCTGCAATATTTCTTGGATTTCATAAGCAATTGAGACTATAAGGGGTAGTACTTGGTTTATTCATGCTCTAACAGACTGGGTTTTGCGTTTTGATTCCATAGAATACAATATTTTCTGCCTTCTAAAACTTGAACAAGCCTGTCCTTTTCATCTATGGAGTTGTGAAACTGCAAACTAATCTGCAGGTAATAGAAATTGCAGTCACCTAAAAATGCAAAATTCTTCAGCACGTGAAGACAATAAATGTACCACTGAAGAAAAACAGTCACCTTGTTTTTCAGTAATTTTGTCAACACTGCAGAACTCTGCTATAGCCTAAGGTTTTCACTTGGTCTGTAACCATCAGCTGGAGCTTTTATATAGTCGTCAAAGCCATACAATAAAGAGTGCTCACCAAACACATTTTGGCTTTGAATAGTCGAAAATACAAAAAGACAATCATCTGTCTCCTTTTTTTCCCCCACCTTTAACACCTGAAAGTTTATTACTTGGTAGCTACTGTCTTTACTCATTTGTGCTATTCTGACAGATTTCAGTGATAGAGGCACACCTGAATTTGTTGCTTTATTTTGAATTTTCTTAGTGTAGTAACAAACCGTACACAAATTAATATGCTTCCCCCATTTCAGATCTATTACAAAATAAAGAACTTAGAAAGATGACTGTGACGTATTAACTTACATCCGTAACAATTGGCAGAAAAAAAATAATAATGAAATGACTGGAGAATTGAGATTTTATATTGCTACCCATTCCATGCCCAAAACATGTTAGATCAAACATCCACTATAAAGAAGACTTGCATAACACCGCAGATTTTCTTTAGTAACCTCTCTGCCTACATTAAACATGTATGATTTCTGCCTGATTTTGAAAAGGTTTTGACGTGGTGGTTGCACGCCGCACATTCAGAACCAAGTAGTAGAAATCACTACACATAAATCTTGAAAAAATATATATTTCTCTAGGTAGCCTTCTTACTAAAGATCCATCCACTGCCTCCGTCCAAATGTGCAGATAATGCTGTTCGCCTTAATAGAGATGACCTTATTATTCTAAATTTAAGCAACACCGTTTTCCCCATTGCTAATTATCTGACGTTAATACAATGCATTATTTCTATTGAATAATAGCTGCAGAAAAATCATTGTTTTTAGAAGATTGTTGTAGTTTATTGTTTAATACTGTTCGCAGAGTCTCAAGTTTTATTGAGCATGAATCAAAAAGGCACTTAAATTGTAGACCGGCGACCCCTGTAACATATCACACCATGTTTAGTTAAATACACCTACCATACAGAATCAGACGGATTGGAATTTGCACTTAAAGCAGTTAGTGTGGGGGGAGGGAGGAAAGTGTAAAACAAAGCAACACTCCTTAAACATTAAAAAAAAAAAACATGTTGAATTTAGATCTAACCCACGTATAGTTTGTCAGAACAGCCTGTCATCTTCAGTCTCCTTCTCTGGATGTAGCACTGGTCCTTCACCTCTGGGATTTGAATTCCTACTATTTAGGAAGCTCATTTCTGCCAACGGGTGAGGTTTTTGAAATTTCTGTCCCTGCTTAGGCGCTGCACATGGAGTCTCATTGGGTACCAGAGAGGGTTTTAATCTCGCATTATTCTCTTAATCTGCTTGGTTGTACCCTGGTTTAGGCCTCCCAGTACTTTACATCCTCTTCAGGTCCACCCCTATATTTTGGAGATTGTCCAAGCGACAGCCTTTCTCCGATGTGAAGACCCTAACTAAAGCAGTTTCAGTGCTTGGCTTTTTCTCTTCTAGGTCTCTTTCGGTAGGCAAACTGCATTACGGACATGCAACGTTGCACCAGAAGCTGGTTTCTCCGTGTGCAAAAGTGTTATGTCTCAGTACTAATCTTCTGGCATTACAGCTGAGTAAGGGCCAGATTTATCTGGCTCCAGACCATCCCTGTGTAGCTCAGTGGTTCAGTCTCCCTAGTCTCAACTTGTTAGCCACCAACGGCTGTAGAGCACGGATACATTCTTGAGCATGTTTTTCCTTGCTGCTCTATAAATTTCTCCTACAGCAATTGAAGCTACCCCCAATGCCTTGCAACAAGATGTCTATGGCAAGAGTTCCATAACCATCCTTTGGCTGTGTCTCCATGACCACGGGGACAGCTTTTGTTACTAGCACGTTCTCCCTTTTATGGGACGTATTTCATGTTAATACGTGTCAAAATAGAATATAAATTTGAGATCAATCCTCCAATGAAAGTGAACATTGAGAATAGCTTCTTAAACGGAGTCATTACACTGCATTCTTATTTTCTGGGGACAATGCAGGTTTCTCAATTGGTAATAATATAATCTTTCGGATTTGTCTAGGGAGAACACTTTTACAGTCATCAAATGACTTGACATTACATTTTAAGGATGGATCTCTCTTCACCCTACATTTTTCTGCCTTCTAACTCCATAATTGATTGCTCTCCATTACCAGCAGTAAAAAAAAAACAGTTCAGATATAGTGCTAAACGAGGTGGGGTAAATTCGGTCAACTATAGGCAAACAGTGGGCTGCAAGCTCGATTTTTAATGAGGCACAAAAGTCCAAGCAGTAATTAAATATAGCTTTAAATGCTGTATCTTGTTACATTTTCTGTATTTCAAAGATGGTGATCAAATGTCAGGCTGTGTCTTCTGACTGGTTGTTGCTCATTTTCTTTAAACGGTGTTTGGTGTTCAGGAACTCCTCACTTAGGTCAACGAAAGTAAAGGGAATTATGTGACTGGGAGCGTGAAAGGAGAGGCCGTAGGATATCGTTTTTTGTAACACAACAAAATGTACATTTACTGTACAATATATATATATATATTTTTTTTTTGGGGGGGGGGTAATTCTGAAGTGTAAGGAAAACAAATTTTAATAGGATCAGTAAAACCAGGGGCATAGCTTCAGGGGTGATATTTGGAGTGGTACATTACAACCCCCCCCCCCCCCCCCCAACACACACACACACACATGTATTTTATGATAAATAGTTGGATACAGGTGCTCTCAGTTAGGTATGGCGAGAGTTGTCTGTCAGATTTCGCCAGGAATTTTTACACACAAACATGCGCACACGCTCCCGCTCTCTGTTTGGAAAGACATAAAAAAAATGTTGGTAAATTCACAATATTTCCTCTCGCCTAGTACCCCTACCAATCTGCATGCCTCTCTCATGTGCCCTGCTTGTTGTATAATGTATTTTAACATTATGTGCCAGCGTGATTGTCAGGGAATCTCATTTCCCCTTCTCCCTCCCTCACACTGCTCCAATGAAAGACGTGTCGAAAAAGCCACGTGGCACTTTTCTATCTAGGAGCAAATGCCCTCACACACCCTAAGGATGTCATGCTTCATCATAGGGTATGGTCCTCGTCAAACTGGCACTGCAATGTCTTAGCGGGTCCATCACAGGGGGGCACTTTGCCGTAGATCTTAACTAGAGATCTGTGCCGTGGTTAGAGAGGAATAGGTTCAATCCTACGGACAGAATAGGAGAGGAAAGAGAAAAATGGGTAAAATTGGCTCCAGAAACCCTAAAAAAAAAAAAAAAAGACACTTTGAGTCATGAATAATCTGGGTCGAGGTTAAAAACAAAAGGGGGGAGTGTGAGGGTATTTGCTTGTAGATAGAAAAGTGGCATGTTGATTTTTCAACACGTCTTTCATTGGAACAGTGTACTCATATTGTATGAGTATTAGGGAGTCTGTACACTTGACCATTAATCTCCCTGTCCCACTTGTGTCAGTATAACTAAAAAGATTAAGATTCTTATTGCAGCCACGATCCACTTCTGATACTGAACATACACGTGCTGCTTAACTCACGTTGCCACAACACTTGCTTACAGGTGCATTAAACTGCCAGAAGAGAGCTTGGGGAGAATGGATATTCTCTCACACCATTATGTCTGTCCTCTATTGTCTCCTGACAAGTTTGCCTAATGAATTTATTCTTCAGATATCTGAAAAATAGGTTAATTGGACAAACTAGTGATAAAAGACCCCCAAAGCAATGTAGCTCATCTCGAGTGCCATTTCCACTTGTTATCCGTTGCTCTAGGTTGTACATTTCTTGATGGTCTTCAGTCCTTCCATTGCTTGTCTGATGTGTGCAGAGCTCTGCTTTCTTAATTAACAATGGCCCAAACCCATACCTTCGCTTAATTTCGACTGCCACTCACCTTTAGGTCTTCTGAGCTTCCCTCTTCACTTTAACTTTGCGATCAATATTTCCAATGGGTATTTTCCTGTTTCATGGGTTATCAGTGCATCACCCTGAGATAAGTTGGTTGCGTTAGGGTCCTCAAAGCCATATCACTTTTTTCTTTGTGGATAACATTCACCCAGCAAATAGTGTTTAGCATAGGGCTTTAACACTGTGTAGAATGGTACATTAGAGCCTTACTCTTCCACAGTCTAGTGCTGCAGTGCCATCTTGGACTTCTCCAACCCACCTTGGGAGGCTGCCTTAGCACAATTCTATTGCTAACACACTTAAAAGGGCCCTGGACCTTTACCACGCTGCTGTGAGTGGTGTCCATCTGCACCTTCTTGCCTGATTGAGTCTTCTCCGTAATGAGTTGCACTCCAGTCCAAGATGCAAATCCTGCTAGTACAGCCCCTTTCGCATGTTACTGATAGTATGTACATCATACCTGTATTAATGTTGAGATGCAGTGTACTCTATACTTAGGTTTAATATATGTTGTGCATACCAGTTTCCTCATAATTAACGTATGTACAATTAAACTATGCCTTACGTTTAGGATGTTTTGTACCAGGGGGCTGGCAGTTATATTTTGCAATTGTAAGTTTGTCAGACCTGATCATCAATCTTCTCTTAATTTGGCACACAGGTGATCAGAGGAAACAGCATCATCATGTTGGAAGCACTGGAGAGGGTATGAGTGCAGTGATGAAAACAGTCTGTACCCCCTCTGAACCTGCACTTCTGATGCGCTGCGTGCTCACCTGGACAGTCTAAAAAAACCATTGTATTTTTGTTTGTTTTTGTTTTTTTTAAATAAAAGTTTTGTATGTGGAAAGATCTTGCTTTTAAGCGAAGTATTGTGGATTCTGTTGCTCATTTTGGTTGTACTCCAGTATATGTTTCAGGTTTATTTGTTCCAGAGGTCTTGCACATACATAACACTTCAAGAACATTCAACCTAAAATATTAATTTATCTACGATTTGCCAAAAGGTTTTGTTATATTAGCATACTGTAAATATTAACACCAAATCTGTTGATATTTAATTACAGGTGCTCAAATTCTCCACAGAATGTTAAAAGTATCTCCAGGTGTACAAGTAAGATGGCCAGAATATGTCGGCCAATAGAGATGGGAGAAGTATGTGAGTGTCACCTAGGTGAGACTATGGGTATAGTATTGAAAGTATTGTTTAAGTGGGGAAAATGTCTATTTTATAAAGCATGATCCAGTCTCAGAATCTTGTGTGTATAATATGCATTGTCTAGTCTCAAAAGACACCTTAACCATTCTTCACCTGTCTTACTCGCCAAAAGCTAATAAAGTAGAAAGTCTGCAGTGAGGAGAAGATATTGGAGTTCAAAACATAGCCAGAACAGTTATAGCCTTTGTACGCTCTTAATTGGTCACCTATCAAAGTTATTAAAACTCACAATAGTGGTTTCAAAATAATGCTTAAAATTATTTTATTTCATATAAACTTTCAGGGAAAAATAATATTATTTTCTACTTGGATAATCTGCAGTAAATAAGACACCCCAACTTTGGAGAAAGGAATGTTCCAAGTGTAAGACGTCCTGTGAATAGGCAATGAAAATTATTTAAAGAAGCAAAATTTCCCTCCTGCTGAATCTCGTTGGGAGTAGGAGTGAAGCATTCCTGATTACCATGCTGTTTTGGCCTGGTTGGAATTTAGTTAGTTGTCTGCTCTCATTTGAACAGATTGTAGCAAAATTGCTCTGCATCCTGAAGTTACAGTTCGTGGGTGCAACTGTGTTGGTATGGCAGTATCTGATGCTTGCAGCTCGTGGATGTATCAATACCATGTGGTTAGCATAGGATTGGCCTTTTTTTTTTTTTTTTGGGGGACCTGGTTGGTTAGGTGAACTGCGACGGAGATCCAAACATCGACTGAGTAGGCTCCCACCCTGCAGCACAATGAGTCTATATGGAGTACTGCCCTTGATTGCCATCACCTGGACAATGGCAGAGCTGTGTTTGTGTGGCTGCGGCTGAGAGTGGTGTCTGGCACATGATGGGCCAAGAAAGATGATTAGAATGGGTGCGCTCCTTGCATGAACACTGCTCACTATGAAGCATGGATCATAGCGTGGGTGCAACTGACCATGTCATGAGGGTGGGGCCTGGAGTTATGGGTCAAAGGTGAACACCAGTCACGTTGAAACCCTGCTTATACACACTTGTGACTGGTGCTTCTGGCTGGATGCTATACTTTGGAGGAGGCATTATCTTATTGTTCATGTTCTTTTCCCAATCCTTGTACCATGAGCAGTTCTCCTGCTCCACAGAAATGCACAAACACCAAAATATAGTACCTGACGTGCATAAAGAATTTGTTACCTGTGAATCCTGTTCTCCAATATTGGTATCTTTCATAGATTCAAATGCTTAAATCGTTTCCTGTCATCGAAGTGGGAGTCGCACAGTATCATATTAAGCAGTATACATCAGTGTAAAGGGAATACAAAGTTCAGCTTAATAGCCCATCTATGTCTCTTCGCCCCCCCCCCCCTTATTTTTTTTTTTTGGTCCAAAGTTGACCAATCTGGCAACAGCACCCTTAGAACACTCCCAGCAGAGGCATCTTCCCTCAAATTTTCTAAGTGTTAGTGGGATAGACCTCAATGACGTGAATCTATGAATGATAACAATACTGGAGAAGAGGAGTTACAGGTAAGTAACATACTTTCTCCAGTATTGGTATCTTTCATAGATTCACATGCTTGAATCAGAATAGTTAGCAGTGCAATACATAGTAACAAATAGACACAAGATGACAATGGATGGTGGGTATAACCTATGGTAACAGGCTCACCTTATTGGAAAGGATGCTGAAGTACCACATGAGCCACAGCTGTATCAGAAGTCTGTGCTGCATCCAGACACAAAAGTGCCTGCTCTTCCAGGTTGCAGCATGGAATGCATTTTCAAAGGACACCTCAGCAAATAAGGCTGTTGTGGCGGCTGCTATGGTAGAGTGTGCTGTAGTCTTTTATCCTAAAGGCCTGCTCACCTTAGGGTGGCATAACTGAATGGCTGCCGAAATCCATCTTGCTATGGTAGATTTGGAGACTGGGCTGCCTCTATTCTTGTTACCATAGGCTACAAAGAGTTGATCGGTAGTGCAAATATACTATGGAAGTAAAATTTCAAACATCTCTTAACATTAAGAGATTGAAGACTGTTCTGCTGGTGTTCGAGGGTTAGGGAAGAAAGTCTTAAACATAGCTGGATTATTTAGATGAAAATCAGTCGGAACCTTTGGTAAGAACTTGGAATTAGTTTGCAGGATCACTATGCTATCTTTGAATTGTAGGAAAGGCTTTCGAATAGTGAACGCTTGAAGTTCACTTACTCTCCTTCCAGAGGTAAGGGCTAGTAACAACGCCAACGTCCAAGTAAAGAACTTTTGTTCAGCTCTGTGAATTGGTCCACATTGATTTTTCATCAGTTGGGATAGCACATAGTTAAGCTGCTGTGCAGGTGGTTGTGATTTTATTGAGGGACATGCCCTGAAAAGTCCTTTAAGAAATTGGACATTTTGTGTGACCATAAAGAAGGATAACCAAAGTCAGTTTATACCTGGAACTAGCAGCCAAATGCACTTTGACATAAGAGTGTGTTAGACCAGATTTGGCTAGAGGCAGTAAAATATGGTTACACTTGTTCAGGAAGAGATGTGATAGGATGTAGTTTAGATTTTTTTGCACCAAAGACAACATTTCCATTTGAAGCAATAAGTTTTGTTGGTAGAATCGTCTCTAGCCTGTGCAAGGATACTCAGACTATCCTGTGGAAGGTCTAGGTGCTGTAGCTCATGGTGCTCAGGAGCCAAGCTGATAAATGGAGAGAATTTGGGTCTGGATGAAGAGCCTGGTGATTGTTCATCAACAAGATGTTTAATTAGGGCTTGAGTGTGTGTAGGAAGCTGTGTGTGGAGGGTACCTAGATATGTACACTAGTAAACAGAAATAGGCATAGAAAACAGTGCAAATAGCAATAGGCAAAAGCGACCCTAGGGGAAGCTCAAACCATATACTAAAAAAATTAAATGCCAATGCAGGACCGCCACCCAGGTAAGTGGAATCTGTAGAGTGGAGCTAGAGGAACTAGGAAACCCCAAAGGTAAGTACCACAGTGCCCCCCAGCGACCAGGAAGAAAGGAGTAAGTTACTGGATGCTCCCCAAACCACCAGAAAGGATAAATAAATAAAATAAAAGATAACCCAATCCCCCAAACAAGACTGCAAGAAATCAGCGTTGGATTACCGAAGAGAAAGTCCTGAAAAAGAAGGGGACCAAGTCCTGAAGTCTCAGAAGTGTCTGGTGGTGTCAGGAGCCACTACCCACTAGTATGTTGTTGCAGGAGTTGCTCAACGGTAGGATGAAGACTGTCAGCAATGCAGCCCTGGAGTCGGTGAAGAGTTCCTGGAGGATGCAATAGACATCCTACGCCGGGCAGAAGATTGCCAAGGAAAGGCTTTCCCACACCACAGACTGCAAAGGCCAGAGTCGCGGTAGAAGAAAAATGGAGCTGCTGGGAACCAGTGAGGTCCAGGAGGATTCAACCCACAGAGGAGTGTCTGAGGGGGACTCTTGGAGATGCAGAGAGTCCAGAGGAAAAGGCAGCCCCCACAGGAGATGCACTGGAAGAGGCCCCAGGAGTTGCAGAGGAGCCCACGCAGCACAACTGGAGAAGGTTCCCATGCTGCAGGAGAAGCATGCAGTGGTCTGTGCGTCACAGGGAAGAGTGCTGGGGCTACACAGAGCCTGAAGATCCCTTGGAGGAAATGCCAACAACCTTTCGTAGCTGCAAGGGATACAGTGCATTGGGTACTGTCCTGCGTGGGAAGGAACAGGCTTACCTTCACCAAAGCTAGCAGAGAGAACCAAGGGGATCACTCCAGACCACCACCTGTGATGCAGGATCCATGCAGCTCAGTTCATCATTGCAGTTGGTGCCTGCGGTTGCAGGGGAGTGACTCCTTTACCCCAAGAGGGATTCCTTCTTCCCTTTTGTGCAGACTGAAGATTTGCCGCCCTCGGAGGATGCATAGCCCGGGAAGTGTTGCAGAAGCTGGAAGGAGCCATAGAAACAATGTTGCAAGCAGAGACTTCATCATGGATGGAGATTGTCGGTTCCTGGAGGGTCCAGTCACAGTTCCAGTAGCCAGAAGTCAAAGTAGAGGTTGCAGAGGTGACCTGCTGGAGTCTTGCAAGCCGAATCGGAGGACCCCACCCAATAGGGAGACCCTAAATAACCCTGCAAGGGGGATTGGTCACCCTGACAGGTGACCACCTATCAGGAGGAGGCTCTGACATCACCTACCTGAACTAGCCACTCGGATGCTCCCAGAGGCTTCTGCCCACCTTGGAATCAAGATGGCAGAATCAAGGGACCCTCTGGAGGAGCTCTGGGCACCTCCCCTGGAGTGGTGATGGACAGGGGAGTGGTCACTCCCCTTTCCATTGTCCAGTTTCGCACCAGAGCAGGGAGTGTATGTCCCTGAACCGGTGCAGACTGGTTTGTGCAATGAGGGCACCAAATGTGCCCTTCAAAGCATACCAGTGGCTTGGCGAGGCTACCCCTCCCACACCTTGTAACCCCTATACCCAAAAGTTAGAGGGTGTTGCCTCCACCTCCCATAAGAAATCCTTTGTTTTATCTTCCTGGTCTAGAGCTGTTCAAGCAGCAGTAGGGCAGAAACCCATCTGAGGTGTGGCAGCAGCTTGGGCTGCCCGGAAAACCCCAGAAAGTTGGTAGGAGCAATGCTGGGGGACCTCTAAGGAGCCCCCCAGAGTGCATGGAATCATAAAACCAATACTGGCAACAGTATTGTGATATGATTCCCACATGTTTGATACCAAACTTGCCTGGGTTCGGAGTTACCATTATGTAGCTGGACATAGGTAGTAACCTATGTCCACTACACACGTAAAATGATGTCCCCGAATTCACAAAGTCCAGAAAAATGGAGCTGGAGTTTGTCAGGGCTACCCTGCTCATTCGGGGGTGCCCTCACACACTAGTACCTGAACCCTGCTCTATGGGCTAGGAGGGCCTACCATAGGGGTGACTTGCTGATGCAGTGACTTGTAGCGGAAAGGGTGCATGCACTCTTTAATTCAGGCTGCAATGGCAGGCCTGCAGAGAGGTTTTGCATGGGCTCCCATGGGTGGCATAATACATGCTGCAGCCCATGGGGGACCCCCGATGTCTCAATGCCTTGGCTACCATATATTTGGGACTTACATGGGGGCACCAGTATGCCAATTGTGGGGTGTAAAAACCACGAACAACTGATTTTAGGGAAAGAGCACAGTCACTGGGGTCCTGGTTAGCAGGATGCGAGTGAACGCAGTCAAAACCACACTGAAAGACAAAAAGTGGGGGTACCCATGCCAAAAAGAGGGTACTTTCCTGCAATGTTTGTCCACTTATAGCATGAGGAGCTCCATAAATCAGTGTTGTCTAGGCCCTTTTTTTTTTTTTTTTTTTAGAGAATCCTGGGAATAAGTGGGATAAATCCTGGACCATTGCATCAAAAGGGCTTTCCTCCAAGATCCCTTTTGAGGGTACATTCTGCCATAAAACGGTCATTTCTTGTTCTACAGTGATGCAAAAAGATCCAGTTTGGGTTTGCCCCATCGTTGAAATACGGCACCCAGAACCAGTTGGTTCAATTTCTATTCATTGCAACTTTGGGACGTTGTGCTCTAGGTATCTGCTAGAGAGTTGTGTTCTCCTGGGAGATGTTCTGCTCTTAAGGCCGCCTAGTGTCGTAGTCCCAGGACCAGATTGTTTGAGGTTCTTAGGACAGAATCTTGGATCATGTACCTCTCTGTTGAGGTAATGTATTACTACTGAGGAACCTTGAACTCTCGGCAAGAAAGCTTGAAGAGCCTGTGAGATTGCTCTGAGCTCAAAGAAGTTGATATGCATTCTTGACCGTTCTGGAGTCCACCTGCCTTGATTCAGTAGATCTTGTAAATGAGCTCGCCATCCTTCCAGAGAAGCGTCTGTTGTAATTACATATTCTGAAATGGAGGAAGGGGGGGGAAGTAAGTCAGTCCTGCAGAGAGATTGTTGGAGTTTTACAGCAGGGAAGCTGTGCTTTCACGACAGGCGTGATCTGTACGATATCGTCAAATGTTCCTTCTGATTGGAGCATGTTAGAAATCGGGTCTCTAGTTGGCAGACGTATACACCTTTGTCCAGATAGGGAATCACAAGCCTAGTCAGGGTAAGTCAAACACAATCCAAATTACCCTGTGCCCAAGCTCTGGTAGCTTGGCACTGAGCAGTTAGGCTTAACTTAGAAGGCAATGTGTAAAGTATTTATGCAAGAAATAATGCAATAACACAGTGAGAACACCACAGAATAACACCTCACAGGTTTAGAAAAATACAGGATATTTTTCTGATTAAATGCAGGTTAAAATGATCAAGATTTGATAAACAGACATTTAAATATTACTTTTAAAATAATAAAAAGAGTCTTCTTAAAAGGAACAATGGTCTCTTGCAAGCACAAAGTAGCTAGTATGCGTCAAAATTACACGCACGAAGACTGCAGAAGAGGAGATGCGTGGAAAACGAAGGGTGTGCGTCGGATTTCCGGGCGCACACATGATGCATCGATTCCTTTCCACGCGGCAAGGGCTTTGCATTGAATTCTGTCACACAGGCTTGAATCCTCTTTGTGATGCGTGGTCTTTTGATGCCCAAGGATGATGCAGGGAAATCCTGGCCGTGCTGGACAAAGTCACAGGTGCTGCGTCGATCCGGTGGGCGATGCGGGGACGTTTCTGCCGCATAGCTGGTGCTGCGTTCATTCCTCTCGCAGGAAGTCCGGCTGTGTCGTTCCAGCTTATGATGAGTCTATCTGGGGGGTGTGCGTCGAAGTTCCGGTCACAACGTTGGCGGTGCACCAATCGCCACTTGGGGAGCCGGGCTGCGTCGTTCTGGTGATGCGCTGATTTTCTCACCGCTCGGCAGGCTGTGCGTCGTTTCCGGAAGGATGTTTGTCAATTTTCGCCGCACAGGGAGTTTATTTGCAGAGATGAAGGCCCATATTTATACTTTTTTAGCGCCACATTTGCGGCATTTGTTTTACGCAAAAGTGGCGCAAACTTGCAAAATACAATTGTATTTTGTAAGTTTGCGTTGTTTTTGCATAAAAAAGCGGCGCAAATACGGCGCTAAAAAAGTATAAATATGGGCCAAAGTCTTTTTGGCCCAGAGACTTCAGGAAACGGGAGGCAAGCTAAAACCAAGTCCTTGGAGAGCTCTTCTCAGCAGAGCCAGAGGCTAGCAGGGCAACAGCAAGGCAGCAGTCCTTTGCCCAAAGGACTCACCTGGACTGCTTTGCCGTAGCCAGGCAGCTTCTCTTGGCAGGTTGCAGGTTCTGGTGCAGAATGTTTTCCCAAGAAGTGTGTGAGGTGGTAGGGTCAGGGACCCAGTTTATATACCCAAATGTGCCTTTCAAGTGGGGGAGACTTCAAAGAGTGGCTTAGAAGTGCAAAAGGTCCCCTTTAAGTTCCATCCTGTCTGCCAGGGTCCCAGAAGGGGGTTTGGCAGTCCATTGTGTGAGGGCAGGCCACTGTCCTTTCACATGTAAGTGTCAGGCCCTCCACCCTTCCAGCCCAGGAAGACCCATTCATTATGCAGATGTGTGCAGGTGTGACTGAGCATCCTGTGTTTGTGGTCGTCTAGGTGAAATGCACAAGGGAGCTGTCAACCAGCCCATCCCAGACGTGGATTGGAGACAGGCTGTAAGGCACAGAATGATTTTAAGTGCAGAGAAATGCTCACTTTTTAAAAGTGGCATTTCTAAAATAGTCATATTAAATCCAACCTCACTAGTCAGCAGGATCTTGTATCACCATTCTGGCCATACTAAATATGACCGGTTTATCTCTTTCTAATCAGAATATACCACTCAAACAGTTTATGACGGTAGCCCTAATGTTAACCTATGAAAGGAGCAGGTCTCCCAGCAGTGTAAACCATATTTAGGAGTTTTCCACTACCAGGACATATAAAACACACAGATATATATATATATTCTGCTTTTTATCTACATAGCACCCGGCCGTGTGGGTTACCTAAGGCCTACCTTAGGGGTGCCTTATGTGTAGAAAAAGGGGAGTTTAAGGCTTGGCAAGTACTTTTAAATGCCAAGTCGAAGTGGCAGTGAAACTGTGCACACAGGCCTTGCAATTGCAGGGCTGAGACATTGGTAAGGGCCTACTTATGTGGGTGGCGCTACCAGTGCTCCAGGGCCACTAGTAGCATTCAATCTAAAGGCCCTGGGCACATGTAGTGTACTTTACTAGGGACTTACAAGTAGATCTAATATGTCAATTGGGTGTGATCCAATGTTACTGTGTTTTAGGGAGAGAGCATATGCACTTTAGCACTGATTAGCAGTGCTAAAGTGTGCAGAATGCTAAAGCCTGCAAAAACATTGTCTAAAAAGTGGAGGGAGGCAGGCAAAAAGTTAGGGGTGACCACCCTCAGACTTTCAGGTCCAACAGAGCCACTATGCGTCCAGTTGCTCCTGGAAAGGTCGCATTTTGAGACTGGCATGAGGCATTTAGAAAATGGTCAAAGACCATACCTAGTAGAGATTTAATCAGGTGAACTGAAGCACACTTTCTTCTTGAAAGGAAGCGAGCCAGAATGGAGAGTTTGTTGTCTGGATACGGATAAGTATTCCTTGTCAAGTAATGTGTTGAGATTTGCTCCCAGAAAAGTTATCCTCGTGGAAGGTGTAAGGAGAGACTTCTGGAAATTGACTGCAAGGCCCAGAGTTTAAAAGAGATGAAGACACTTTGCAGTATCCCTCAATGCCTGCTGGAAAGCCTTAATCAACCAGTTGTTGAGGTAAGGGAAAACTTGAATGCTTTGTTGTCTCAGATTGTCGAAGTAAACCTCAGCAAGGCCTACTAGTGCAAGGGGTTCGCCCTTCTCTGCACAAAGTCCTCAGACAATGTAGGAAAAAGTTGGCACAGAAACTGAAATAAAAGACAAAGTTTATTAAACCTCATGAGGTGGTACTACAGTTCAAACAGCACCCTTCGGTAATGTTTGAAGCAGCACACTGAACTAAGAGAGCATGGTCCTTTTATACCCACGCAGGGGCTAAAAGAAGGTGGTACAATTATAGAAGCAAGACTTATATACATATAAGGTCATATGGAAATGCACAGTCGACAGGTAGGAGGGGCTAACCGTTTTCAAGGACTAGTTGACACATTACTGTCTGTTACTGATTACTAACAGCTGCAGATCTTACTGGGCATGTGCAAAAGTGGGAGATGCTAAATATAACTTGTCACTAGACAAGAGTAGTTAACAGAAAGGCAGGACAGAGCACATGGCAGATAAAATGGCTGCCATGAATACAAAATGGATTCCACGAAATGTTCACAATAGTTGCTAAATACAAGATGTCTTCTGCTAATGCTTAATCTAATCGCTACTGATTTACAACCGACAACCCTTTCAGCATTAGCTGAAGACATTCGTCTTTCTGGGATAATCTAAATATTCATCTTGTATATTTATGCTCATCATTTTAGCTATTTCCTTATCTAACATGTGTTGTGCTTTCATTTCTGTAATATTTCTTTTGGTAGGCATACAAGCAGTAATACACATGGAGCAGAACATTGGACCACACTGAATACAGATACAGCATGTGAAAAATATTGCAATCATTACACATAGGATAGTCAGTAGTTTCCAGCCCCAAGCGGAAACAAGAGCCCAAAACCATCCAGAAAAAGTCCAAGTACCAGCCTCTGTGTGGATTTTTGCAGCAATTTTATGCAATTTAGATATTGCATCATATACTGAAGGTAAGTGATCTGGAATGAAAACGCAGCAACTACTACCGATGATGCGACATGCACCACCTGGATCAGCTAATATCACATCTAGTACCATACGATTTTGGAGCGCTCCATTCCTCGCAATTTGGAGCTCCTCGGTAATATTCCCAAGTGCCAGAGCTGCCTGATAGGTAACAGCTTCCACAACCCTAGTCAATTGTCTCAATTTCCTACTGTTTAACGCAGCGCCCACAAAGGAGGACAACCCTAAATTAAAATCAACAATTTTGTTGCAGGCTAGTGTCCGTTTGGTCTACCTCATTTGTACTTATTGTCCTTTTATATCTATTTTTAATGATGTCATTGAACAGTTTAAAATCTCAGTGATATGATGCAGGGGCCAAAACACAGGGGTTAATAGAAAAGATACATAACACACACCTGACCACCCAACAGGTAGTTGGTAATATCCATAGTTACCACAAACAAAATATGTATTATGTGAAGCTGTAAAACTTCTATTATTTACACCCTCAAGAGTTAAAATCAAGGTACAATCGCTTATCCCCACTGGAATTCGCCCAATGCTACGTATACATAAATCTGCTTTAGTTTTTGTAACAGAAATCACAAATTTTTCTTTCTTGTCAGAGTCTCTTATATTTGTGAAAACATATGGTATTGAAACATTGTCCGGTTGATACTCTTCCCATTCCCATTTAGTTCCTTTGGCTTGGGGATACCCATCTTTGTCTTGGTAGCATACTTTATTAAGGCGAAAAAGAAGTCCGCCCTCTGTACGTTATCCAGATGCAAACAAAAGCGTATACCAAGCTTGACAAGAACCATTGTGTGAAAAAGGAAGAGGAATGAAAGGTGTTCCTCTTTTCTTTTGATGCGCAGGTATCATTTCACATACCCAACAGTTAGTAGTATTTGTAGCATTGAGTATGATGCAACATCTGAATGAAAGTATTATTGAAGTACGATTGACGGTGCTTCTGCTCCTGATAGGGAAGTGTAAAGTAATAGTAATCCTCTGGTACTGGAGTAGTGGCAACAAAAAACTCACGAGCAGGAGCCATCTTTTCATGAAACCAGGTGATTATTGCTATAACCACCAAAACAACAACAAACCCCATAGTACTAATGATCAGTTTGTTATTCATTTTAGCAACAGTGATAATCGACCCTTTCAGAAATTAATTAAAAACAATCGTTGGAGCTCTTATCCCTGGGCAGCCGCTGATTTCTTCACCACGGGCCAAGACGGGTGTCACTACTCTAATGCATGGCTGATTCCCCCCCCCCCCTTGCCACATTGGCTCACCGTTTCACTAACCCAGGGCGGTAGCTCAACCAGTTTTCTCCAGCACTACGGGGTCTTTCCTCGGTCTCAAATTATATCGCGACACTCCAGAAATCGTATGGTCTGGGAAGAACTCCGCAGATTCGTCAGGTGATATAGCACGGCCTTTTTCCGTAGTCAAAATCTCAGGATGATCGGTCAGCACAGCAGGTTCCACCAAGGTAGGTAGCACTCTCTTGCACTGACTACTATGGACCCAATTCTTTCGGTTTGTCACTCGAACTGCTGTCCTGGTCGCAAGGAGCACCTGCTCTGGGCCTCGCCACCTTGGTTCCAAGCTGCTTGATCTTTCAAAGGACTTAATCATCACCTGGTCGGAGTTCATGGCCTTCACCTGTAGATCTGTCAGGAAGTGCTTCTCAAACCTGTTGATTAATAGAAACCAAATTGTCGGTTAACTGTGCCAAAAATTCATTCATCAGGACACAAGGTACATCATGTACAGAATTTGGCTTAGGAACTCCCCAAATGTTCATTGGCCTTCCAAATACTATTTCATAGGGGGTAAGGCCTGTTCGAGAGTGTGGCACTGACCTAATAGACAATAATGCCAACGGTAATGCATCAGGCCAAGTTAAAGATGTGGAAGCCTGTATCTTCGCTAACTTCAGCTTCAAAGTAGCATTATACCTTTCCACCAACCCTGCTGATTGTGGGTGGAAAACCGCATGAAACTTCTGTTTGATCCCTAATCCTTTCAGGACATACTTAATAACTTCCCCAACAAAATGAGGTCCGTTATCATTCCATAAAAGTCTGCAAACACCAAGCCTAGGGAAAAATTATTTCAAAAGCACCTCCGCTGTGGTAATGGCAGTATTATCCTTTGTGGGGTACGCCTCTATCCATTTACTGAAGGCATATACCACCACCAAGACATACTTTAAATTGTTGCAGCGTTCAAGCTGAATATAATCCATTTGTAGAACTTCAAAAGGTGCAGTTGGTGTAGCAAACCCTCCCGCAGGAGTTCGTGTCCCTTTTCCAGGATTGTATTGTAAACAGATCAAACAAGACTGTACTACTCTCTTAGCTGTACTGGAAATTTCTGGATGCTCCCAAACTTACGTAAGCAACTTTGTTATTGTTGAAGCTCCAATATGTGCCAGCCCATGTGCCATCTGAACCATAGGTTGTACAAAAGCTATAGGCAATTTCCATTTATCCATCTGCTTATTCCGCCAACAGCCCTCATCATCCAATTCTCCTTCTTCAGACCATTGCTCACGTTCTTTCACAGAAGCAGATTTCTGTATATCTAATACGTCTTGTCTAGCCAACGTTCAGCTTGTGACTTCACTACCTACATAGAAGAAGTACTTCGCTGCATCGCAGTCTCACGTGCTACGCGGTCAGCAAGGGCATTACCTTGCCCTATCTTATCGGTCACTTTCTTGTGTGCACTACATTTCACAATAGCTAGTTTCTTTGGATATGTCAATGCAGTCAAGAGGTTATGCACTAATTCTCCGTGCATTATCTGCATCCCGTGGGATGTGAGAAAGCCTCTCTCCTTCCAAAGCAAACCAAAATCATGAGCCACTCCAAAAGCATAGCGGCTGTCTTTATAAATGTTCACACATAAGTCAGTAGTAAGCTCACATGCTCGTGTCAAAGCTATTAGTTCAGCTGCTTGAGCTGACTTCTGTGGTATACAAGCTGTCTCCACTACCGTGTGTATTGTGGTGATTGCAAATGCAGCTGAGGTTGTACCGTCTGGCAACTTCAAACAAGACCCATCAACCCACAATTCCCCGTCTACATCTGGAAGGGGTGTATCTTGTAAATCAATACGACCCTTTGTCTGTTCTTCGGTAAGGAATATACAATCATGTGTTTCTTGTGACTGAGGCTGAGTCAACGGATATGGCAACAAAGTGGCTGGATTTAGTGTTGCACATCTCTTCAGTGTAATGTGAAGAGCCAGCAATGTCAATTCATATCCTGTCAGGCGAACGCTAGTTAAATGTTGCGTCTGTTTGATTTAAAAGAGCATCAACCGCATGGGGTACTAACACCAACAGCTTATGTGACAAAACTATCCCTTCACTCTGACGTATTGACACAGCTGTTGCGGCAACTGAACGAAAACACCCAGGCAACGCTCGAGCGACAGGATCAAGTACTGCTGAAAAATGTGCACAGGGACGCTGCTTATCGCCATATGTCTGTACTAAAACTGACAATGCACATCCATCTTTCTCATGTACGTAAAGTGCAAAAGGCTTCGTGTAATCTGGAGTACCTAACACTGGTGCTGAACAAAGGGCTTGTCGTAGCTGCCGGAAAGCAGTCTCACATTCATCTGTCCATGGGAGGGGCATTGGAGTATCTTTAGTCAAAAGTGCTAGCAAAGGTTTGACAATGTGTGAAAACCCTAATATCCATTGCCTACAAAAAGAAGTAAGACCAAGGAATGCACGAACATCTTTCTGAGTAGAGTGTACTGGCGTGTCTAGAAGTGCTTGAATACGATCTGATGTAAGTGCACGGCCCTCCTTAGACAAAAGGTGACCTAAATAGGTTACCTTTGGTCTACAATATTACAATTTCTTTTGTGACACTTTATGATGGTGTGAAGCAAAAAAAGAAAGTAAGGACAAAGTGCACTTTTCACATTGCTCAGGGGTATCAGCTGCCAACAAAGTATCATCAACATATTGTATGAGAGCCACACCTTCAGGCAAAACAAAAGAATCAAGTTGTCGTTTTAACGCTTGACTATAAATACTAGGACTTTCAGTATAGCCTTGAGGAACTCTGCAAAATCTATATGATCGTTTATTCAAAGTAAAACCAAACAAATATCGGCTGTCAGGATGAATAGGGATCGAAAAGAAAGCATTCTTCAAGTCTGTCACAGAGAACGTAGTTGCTGTCGGGGGAACCAAAGTAAGAAGTGTCGTGATGTCAGATACCACAGGATATTGTGGTACCACAATCTTATTGACGTCTCGTAAATCAATAATGAATCGGTAAATCCTAGTATCAGTATCCTTTTTCAGAATAGGAAGAATCGGACTGTTACAAACATTATACAGAACTTCCTCAACAGCTCCAATTGCAATAAGATCATGCACAATTCGTGTGAGTGCTTCTTCGCCCTCCTGTGAAATTTTGTATTGATGCAAACGTGGCAATACAGCTCCCTCCTTGACACTAATATGTACCGGTGGAATAATCATTTGTCCCACATCAGTATCTGAAGTAGCCCACAAAGTACTAGGGAGTGAAGCTAATGCAATATCCTCTTTAACAAGACAAACTCTTTCCATCACAGGATGATTATCATTCAAAATAACACGCACCCCTTCAGGAGAGCATCGTATTGTAGCCCTGAAATACTTGAGCATATCAAGACCCACAATATTGTCTGGTGTATTTGGAGAAAGCAAAAATGGACATGGAGCAGTAGATTTATCAACATGGAATGCAAGTGGTTGAGACAATGGGCTAGGGGAAGGTGTTCCATCGAAACCTATTGATGTAATGGTTAAGCCAGACAGGGGAGCCCTTGGAATCAATTGTTTAGACAAGGCGCTATGAGTAGCTCCTGTATCAACCAGAAACTGATCAGTAGAACCCAAAATATGTGCTGTAACATAGGGACCCCTCTGATCTACTGGAACTTCAACTGATTCCCCATCCTAGGCAATCCTATGCATAAGCAGAATCTTGGAAATCAGGTTGCACATAGTTAGACATCTGATATTGGTTCCGTCTATCAAAAGTGTTAAACCCATCCTGCCCTCGTACATTAGCATCAACCCTAGCATGATCATTCGTGCTTCTTCTAGGCCCTGAATATCCTGAGCGATTTCTCATTTGTCCCCGACCACATGAACACTGCTAAACACGTAGTGCTGGACAATCGGCAGCCCAATGCCCAAATTTCTTACAATACGCACACTGATCAACAGACAAATTCAAACGAGTGTAAGAAGAACCATAAGATCCACGTCCACCTCTATCACTACCTCTAAAAGGCGGACCATAAGCTTGAGCCAACATAACCTTCGTCTTTAATTCTTTAATCTTTTTATCCTCGCTACCTTTTGCTTCTAATTCCTGACGTTCATAATACTGAGCCATAGTCAAAAGAGAAACCGGAGTAGAGGTAGCCCATGAACTTTCACTAGCTTTTAGACGACTAGCTATTCCTTTTAACAGATTTGCGACATATTTATCGACAAACAAATGTCTGCCCGTATCATCTGACAATAACTGGCCGCTAAAATCATGAAATGCTTCTTCAAAGCATGTAAAGAAATCAGAGACCGATTCATCTCCCTTTTGCTTACAAGACGCTAAAACAGTCCAATCTATCTTTTTAGGGGGAATAATCGTTTTTAACTTAACTAATATGGCTGCGGGAAGATCTAGAATCAACTGATATGGCTTTTTCGAAGGTTCCCTATCCCCGTCCATCTGTTCTAATTCTTTCCATGATGCCCCAAAAACTACACAATCATCAACTTTACGAACAGTTCTCCACATATCCGGCGGTAATATCAATCCGAAAAATAAATGAATGTCAGCCAAAGTCATAGTACAAGAACTAATTGCTCCCTCAACTTCCTCATAAAAGACGGCTGGATTTTTCCACGGGTCAAGTAATGCTGTTTTAAGTGCCATTACATCTGCCCTATTCCAAGGAGTATACACCCAATTATAAATAAAATAACCCTTAGCATCAACAGAAGTTTTATCATCCCTTGTACCCAATCCTTTAGGAGGAACATATAAAGGCGCGGCCTCCTGCATTGGTTTCGCGTGAAGTATCATAGTCTCATCTGTTCCGAAGATGGAAGCTTGCACCCTGCCGGTCTGAGATGTCCGTGCAACTACGTCCACGCCCCTTTTCTCCTCTTGCAAACGGACTGCCACAACACAAAATTTCACCAAACGCCTGATTGCATCAGCCACCTGGGAGAAAACAAAAAGACCATCACGCATTTGCTGATGATCAGCTGCTACATCATCGGGCTCTAACTCATCAGAATATTTCTGGAATAGTTCAATAACTTCTGTGCCAAATGCCTCAGTAAAATATAGCTGCTCCTTTTCAGTCCATCCTTTCATGTTGTCTAAAAGTTCAGAAGCAGAGACAACGCTACGAATTGTTTTATAAGCAATAGATCTAAGCTCAGACGCACGGTCAGCAGGCAACATAGAGCGACTGTCTCGTATCTTCTGTTGCTCCGAACCGGAGACCTCAGCTAACTCATGAGGGGCAGAGGGAACGACATACGGAGGCGGAGGATGATCTAGTAACAAAAAATCATTGTGTGGTTTATTAAGGATAGGATAGAGAGGTTGCCTAACAGTGTATTGGCCAGTTACCTGTAATTTACGTTCTTTCTCTTCTAGCTCCTTTAAGTCATTCATTTCTTTCTCATTTCCAATGCTTTCACATATATATTCTTCTGCTGCTCTTTCTCAAGCAAGGCTTGCTCACGCTTCACTCGTCCACGCACTTCTTTCTCCCACAATCGTACACAGTCAAACATATCTTGTCTAGACCTTCGCTTACACATACATTGTTCCACATACTCAATCTTTCGCAAATCAAATGACCCATGCATAGGCCAACATAACTCAGGATCCGCACGAGTGTATTTATTCCATAATGTGCTGTACATTATAGAAGAAAGACCATGCTTAACATACATATCTCTATTGGACGTCCCCTCTGGGGGTGCCGGTTGCGATTCTTCCAGTCTCAAATTGGTACCATTACAAAAACAACACATCCTACGAAGTGCGCTAAAACAGGCATGCCAAAAATAGTGCAGAATATGTAATATTATAATCAAAGTAGCACTTAAGGTGCCGTTCAAATCAAAATTAAATTGGAGAAAATTCTCCTCGTTACCTGCCTATATAAATTGCAATTTATATATCAAAGGACAAAATTGACTAGTCACCCAAAACACGAGAGCCACAGTAAGTTGTGCTAAACTTCATTACCAAACAAAGGCATCAAAACCCACAGCAAGTGCCGTAAAACGGCTCTTACCAATCACAGGGCGTCCAGGTTCCAACTGCCAAGTTCTAAAATCGACCAAATGGTCACTGCATGACGAATGAACAAAAAGGATCTCAGTCGAGGACCGGCACCACCTGGATGGTCAAATCAGAAAGAAGGGAAAAACGCCGTGGTTGCCAAGACTCGGGTCTCCTCAGGCATTGATCGTCCGCAGCGAAATCCCAATCCTTCGTCGCGACCAATCCGTCGGGCATCCGAGTCGCTGATGAGTCTCCTGTTCGGGCGCCAATTAGTCGAAGTAAGCCTCAGCAAGGCCTACTAGTGCAAGGGGTTCGCCCTTCTCTGCACAAAGTCCACAGACCATATAGGAAGAAGTTGGCAAAGAAACTGAAATAAAAGACAAAGTTTATTAAACCTCATGAGGTGGTACTACAGTTCAAACAGCACCCTTCGGTAATGTTTGAAGCAGCACACTGAACTAAGAGAGCATGGTCCTTTTATACCCACGCAGGGGCTAAAAGAAGGTGGTACAATTATAGAAGCAAGACTTATATACATATAAGGTCATAAGGAAATGCACAGTCGACAGGTAGGAGGGGCTAACAGTTTTCAAGGACTAGTTGACACATTACTGTCTGTTACTGATTACTAACAGCTGCAGATCTTACTGGGCATGTGCGAAAGAGGGAGATGCTAAATATAACTTGTCACTCAACAGATTTTCAAGAGTAGTTAACAGAAAGGTAGGACAGAGCACATGGCAGAGAAAATGGCTGCCATGAATACAAAATGGATTCCGCGAAATGTTCACAATAGTTGCTAAATACAAGATGTCTTCTGCTAATGCTTAATCTAATCGCTACTGATTTACAACAAGATGGGCTGCCACTGGGGCAAGACATTTTATAACTATCCCGGGGAGTGGATCGGAGACCAAAGGAAAGGACTTTGAACTGGTAGTGAGTACCGGCTACTGTAAATCTGAGGAGTTTGCAATGGGTGGGAATGTTGAAATTGGCATCCTGGAGATTGAGGCTTGTGAGGAAATCTCTGTGGTTGAGAAGGTGGAGAATTTCCTGGTAGGAAACCATATGGAAAGATTATTTCTTCAGGTACTTGTTGCGTTTCCTGAGGGTGAGAATGGGACGCCAATCACTAGATTTCTTCCTTCCAAGGAAAAAAAACAGGAGTAAAAACCCTTTCCTTTTTGGGAATGCTGGACATTCTCTATGGCCAAAATCTCCTTGCAAAGTATATAACGGCAAGCTAGGAGGAATTTTGTCGGTGGAGTCTGAGGCAGGAATTGAGTGAACTCTAGAATATGGCCGTGCTTGATGTGATCCAAGACCCCTTTGTCTGTAGTCAATGTGCTCCTCTGGCATAAGTAATGGGAAATTCTGGCACCCACTGAAGGATGAGAAGGGGTTATAGCCAGTACTTCGAAGTTGTCACTGCTTTCTAGCGGTATCTCTGGCAGACGCAGCCTGACCACGTCCTGGTTGCTTAGAGTAGGCTGCCGATTGTGATGCTCGATAAGGTTGATGATGCTGGTAGTCCGGTCAAAAAGACTGTTGGTAAGATTGTGCCTGGTATCTTTGGTATCCTCCACGATATGAATAAGATCCGTGGCCACATGCGCTGTGAAAAGGGATCCTGCAAAACTGGAGAGTTCTGAGGGATCGAGCTGTTTCTGTGTCTGCCTTTATGGTCTGTAAAGGGGCATTCATATGCTTCCTAAATAGAGAATCACCATCAAAGGGCGTATCCAGGATTTTAGTTTGCACGTCTGGGTGGAACGACGTGGCTTTAAGCCAACCTCGGCGTCGAAATACAGCCAATCCTGCCATTTGCAGGAAGCCTTTGGATGCAATGTCCATTGCACAATCGATAATTTCAGATGCTGCTTTTTCACCCTCCTGTAAAATGTGAGTGTCTTCGGTTTTCTTATCATCTGGCAGGAAATCCAGGTATGTGGTTATGTCTGACCACATTTGGTGATCATAACGCCCCAGAATGACCATGGAGCTTTCGGCCTGGACAGTAGTACCTGACATGACTGTGAATCTTTTGCTGATATTTTCGAGCTGCCTGCCCTCCTTACAAGGCAGAGAAGTTATTAGGGTGGAAGGATTTTTAGATCTGCGTTGTGCAGCCTGAGAAATGACCGAATCAGGCCTTAGATGTCTGATCAAACAAGCAGATGAGTCCCCTGCTGCTTTGTACCTTTTATCTTTTCTAGGAGAACAGCAGTGGCGGTCGCTAGTGTCTTCATGCTTTTAACTTCTTCCTCCCAAATAGTCTACAATTGGTATTGCTCTGTCTGTCTTTCTAGACTGATCCTTGAAATCATAGAGAAAACAGTCAGTCTGTTTAAGAGTAATGGGAAGTTGGAATCAATTTGCCGCTCTCTCCATTAACATGTGAAAACCACCAATATCACCTGGTGAAGAATCCACTGGTTGTGGTGCTGGAGAAGGTGGAGGAAAAAAATAATACTCCCATTCACTGGTTATGGTACTATTGTCTGTTATCTTGTCTTCCTCACCCTCTCCATCATCCTCATCATCATTTTCAGATGAGGAAGGATCTTCTTGAGGAGGCATTGCAATACAGGATTGCGTAGTCATTCTCAAAGTAGGTGGTGGAAGTAGATGTTGTGCTAGGTGCTGGCGCAGCTGATTGTTGCGATTCAGCTGGTGTCGAGAAAAACATGTAGTAGTCTTCAAGCATACTCTGTAGGTCTTGCACAAAAGCATCTGGAACCTGAACCATGCCTGGTGGAGGAGAAGTATATTGATGCTATTCCTTTGAGTAATGATGGCTTTGGTAAACAGGCTCATAATACTCTTATTCATCTTCATCCTATTTAGCATGTAGTTCAGAGGGACTGTGAGTTGTACCAAACATCCCCTGATCGTTGCCAAAGTCATGAATATCTAATACATGGCTGGGTATAAGTGGAGACACTCCAGCAGGCAACGTGAATTCAGGATGGAAACCTTGAGGTGATAAAACAGTCATCAACAAGGTTGTCGACGATGAAGGCAACAGTAATGTGGATGGTGTCTTTTTGGGTTTCGTCCGCGAAGATGGGGATTTTTCCACCGTCTGTGATGACGAAGTGGTCGTTGACGGTGGCACTGACAACAATGTGGTCATCAACGGTGTTGGTACTGTCTTCACCAACATCACTGTCAGAATTTAGAAGTGATTTTTGGACTCTTTGAGAGAGGTTCAGATAACGATTTAGGTTTTAACAGAAGGGTTGAAGATGGTCTTGAGGGCTCAGATTTAGAATCTGCAGGAGCACTTTTTTTTTCCTCATGAGAGGATCCTCCTGCAGATGCATGGTGGGTGCTTTTTAAAGGCATTTTTTTGTACTGTGATGAGGGGAATAATGGCAAGGCCTTTCCTTCTTTCTGGAGGACTGTGAGGAGATGGAACACTCACTACTTTCTTCCTCAGAAACGAAGGCAGTTTTGGTTTTAATTTTCTGTAGCCATAGTAAAAGCCTTCCCTCATGGTCTTTGAGGGTTTTTGTAGAAAAGGTTCTACACATCTTACAGTCTCTCACCTTGTGGGCTGGATAAAGACAATATATACATTCTCTGTGAGGATCTTCCGAATGTAGTTGTAGGAAGTTGGCTCTGTATGTACTATTTCAAAGTAAGAAATAGCATGCACAGAGTCCAAGAGTTCCCCTTAGAGGTAAGATAGAGCATTATAATTATTTCTTTTTGCCACTATTTTGTAGTAGTGTGGTCGAGCAATAGGCTTATCAGAGGGTAGTGTTAAGCATTTCTTGTACACACACAAGCAATAAATGAGGAACACTCACTCAAAGACAATTCCAGGCCAATAGGTTTTTATATAGAAAAATGTCTTTTCTTAGTTTATTTTAAGAACCACAGGTTCAAGATTTACAAACAATACTTTAAATGAAAGGTATTTCACTCAGGTATCTTAGGAACTTTGAATCATCACAATAGCATGTACAGTTTTGGCAAAAATGGCAATAAGCTATTTTAAAATTGGACACTGCAAAATTTAACAGTTCCTGGGGGAGGTAAGTATTGGTTAGTTTTTCAGATAAGTAAAGCACTTACAGGGTTCAAAGTTGGGTCCAAGGTAGCCCACTGTCGGGGGTTCAGGGCAACCCCAAAGTTACCACACCAGCAGCTCAGGGCCGGTCAGGTGCAGAGGTCAAAGTGGTGCCCAAAACGCATAGGCTCCAATGGAGATAGGGGTGCCCCGGTTCTAGTCTGCCAGCAGGTAGGTACCCGCGACTTCGGAGAGCAGACCAAGGGGGTTTTGTAGGGCACCGGGCGGGGCACAAGTCAGCACAGAAAGTACACCCTCAGCGGCACGGGGCGGCCAGGTGCAGAGTACAAACAGGCGTCGGGTTTGCAATAGGTTTCAATGGGAGACACAGGGGTAGCCACCACCTGGGCTAGGGAGAGGGCCACCTGGTGGTCGCTCCTGCACTGGAGGTTGGATCCTTCAGGTCCTGGGGGCTGCGGGTGCAGTGTGCTTCCCAGGCATCGGGTTCTTTGAAGCAGGCAGTCGCGGTCAGGGGGAGCCTCTGGATTCCCTCTGCAGGCGTCGCTGTGGGGGGCTCAGGGGGTCAACTCTGGCTACTCATGAGCTCGCAGTCGCCGGGGAGTCCTCCCTGTAGTGTTGGTTTTCCGCAGGTCGAGCCGGGGGCGTCGGGTGCAGAGTGCAAAGTCTCACGCTTCCGGCGGGAAACGTGTGGTCTTTAAAAGTTGTTTCTTTGTTGCAAAGTTGCAGTTTCTTTGGAACAGGGCCGCTGTCCTCTGGAGTTCTTGGTCCTTTTAGATGCAGGGTAGTCCTCTGAGGATTCAGAGGTCGCTGGACCCTGGGGGACGCGCCGCTGTAGCAGTTTTTCTTGAAGTGGGGAGACAGGCCGGTAGTGCTGGGGCCAAAGCAGTTGGGGTCTCCGTCTTCTCTGCAGGGCTTCAGGTCAGCAGTCCTTCGTCTTCAGGTTGCAGGAATCTGATTTCCTAGGTTCTGGGGAGCCCCTAAATACTGAATTTAGGGGTGTGTTTAGGTCTGGGAGGGCAGTAGCCAATGGCTACTGTCCTGGAGGGTGGCTACACCCTCTTTGGGCCTCCTCCCTTTGGGGAGGGGGGCACATCCCTAATCCTATTGGGGGAATCCTCCAAAACCAAGATGGAGGATTTCTAAAGGCAGGCGTCACCTCAGCTCATGACACCTTAGGGGCTGTCCTGATTGGTGGGTGACTCCTCCTTGTTTTTCTCATTATCTCCCCTGGACTTGCCGCCAAAATTGGGGGCTGTGTCCAGGGGGCGGGCATCTCCACTAGCTGGAGTGCCCTGGGGCATTGTAACACGAAGCCTGAGCCTTTGAGGCTCACTGCTAGGTGTTACCGTTCCTGCAGGGGGGGAGGTGTGAAGCACCTCCACCCAGAGCAGGCTTTTGTTTCTGTCCTCAGAGAGCACAAAGGCCCTCACCACATGGGGTCAGAAACTCGTCTCTCAGCAGCAGGCTGGCACAGACCAATCAGTCCTGCACTGAACAATTGGGTAAAATACAGGGGGCATCTCTAAGATGCCCTGTGTGTGCATTTTTTAATTAATCCAACACTGGCATCAGTGTGGGTTTATTATTCTGACAAGTTTGATACCAAACTTCCCAGTATTCAGTGTAGCCATTATGGAGCTGTGGAGTTCGTTTTTGACAAACTCCCAGACCATATACTTAATATGGCCACAACTTTACTTACAATGTCTAAGAATACGTAGACACTGTAGGGGCATATTGCTCATGCAGCTATGCCCTCACCTGTGGTATAGTGCACCCTGCCTTAGGGCTGGAAGGCCTGCTAGAGGGGTGGCTTACCTATGCCACAGGCAGTATTTTGTGTGCATGGCATCCTGAGGGGGATGCCATGTCGACTTTGCCTTTTTCTCCCCACCAACACATACAATTTGCAATGGCAGTGTGCATGTGTTAGGTGAGGGGTCCCTTAGGGTGGCACAACATATGCTGCAGCCCTTAGGGACCTTCCCTGGTCACAGGTCCCTTGGTACCACTGGTACCTTTTACAAGGGACTTATCTGTGTGCCAGGGGTGTGCCAATTGTGGAAACAATGGTACATTTTAGGTGAAAGAACACTGGTGCTGGGGCCTGGTTAGCAGGGTCCCAGCACACTTCTCAGTCAAGTCAGCATCAGTATCAGGCAAAAAGTGGGGGGTAACTGCAACAGGGAGCCATTTCCTTACAGTAGTCTTTTCTTACCACAGGTGACACAAGGTCTGAAGAGGCCTTTCTTAACCAGTTCTGACATGCTGGAACAGAGCAGTACTAGTTTGAAGATCACCAAATCAGAAAAAACTGAGTGGAGCTCAGGGAGACTTCCTCACACATGATGTGTGGTGAAAATCTGAGGGAAGATGCCTCTGTTGTGAGTGTTTTGAGGGTACTGTTGCCTGACTAGTCATTTGTCAAATGTTTTTTTTTTTTTTTTTTTTAAAGGACATAGGCTATTAAGCTGAACTTTGCATTCCCTTTACAGCCTGTTATACTGATATATACTGCTTACTATGATACTGTAGGACTCCCACTTCAATTGCGGGGAATGATTCAAGCATGTACATTTATGAAAGATACCTCAATACTGGAGAAAGGAGGATGTACGTCATGTAGATATCCTGTTCTTTTCTTTCTGCGCTGCAGAAACCTGTTGCCTGGCAAGGTCAAGTTAGTCTTTTAATGCTTTTTAAAAATCTTATTTCGCATGTTATATCCTTGTAATCCCTTGAGACTTGCTGAAGCAGTCTGTCTTAACAGAGCGATGTTATTGCCCTGCGCTGCAGGTATTGGTTGTGTCCAGGCCTTTCACTCATTTAGTGCCTGATGCACGTGTGCGTTCTCCTCTTCACCACGGACGCTTCCTGATCCTCATTGGCGACTCCAGTGAGATTTCAGGAGCGGCATGATTTTGTTTCTGTATAAAGGGTTTGAATATAGGAAGCTACAGTGATGGGGTTTCAATTGTGGTGTCTGCGAGTACCTCAGAGTGCTGCAGGCGTCAAGACTGTTGATGCTCCGTACCTCTTAATTACAGAGGCTATGAAAGCAGCATTTAAAGCCAGGGAGTCTGAAGGGCCTCCTCCCAAGCTACCAAGACCTATTCTCCAGTGTGTTCTTAATGATCCGGAAGAGGAGGAAGAAAGGCAGGGTCGATTTGTGCAGGGAGCAGAGCTCTCTAATCTGTTCACCCACATTAGAGATAACCTGGGTTTCCCTACGGCGGTAGAAGATGAGACTGAGGAGGATTTCTTTATACAGTACCCGCACCTTGACCCAGACTCTCTGCCCTTACAGAGTGCAGCACGCAAAGTGCTATTGCATGAATGGAAGGACATTGACAAATCAGCCTCAATTTCTTTCCAAACGTTATCCCTTGTAGGGATTTTCTCAAGAATTTCACAATTTTATCAAAATTGATAGCCTGATGGCTGGCCTATCCTCTCAGGTCATGGTAATCTCAGTACGTTCTTCCTTCCAACCAGGTGGATAAAAAAGTGTACAGTGCAATTTAACTGTATTATTCAGCTTCTAATTTATCCATCAGGGCGATGGCTTACACCACTTACTTAGTCCAATGTCGATTGACAGACTCAAATTCTGGCACAGCAGACGAGTGAATGGGTGGAAAAGACATCCCCTGTTGTTGACAGAGCTCCAAGGGCCGGATTTATGAAAAAAGTTTTTTGATGCAAAAGCATTGCAAAACCTTACAAAACATAATTATATTTTGTAAGTTTGCAACACTTTTGCATCAAAAAATGGCATAAAGGCGGCGCTAACTTTTCACCAATCAGGCCCCAAGTGTGCTATATGTGCAATGTTTTTTGACAACTTGTGTGCTGCCGCAGCAGGGTCACATGCTATTATTGCTGCGCATCACCATAATTTGGCATGTGATAGGAAAGCAGATGTTTCACAGAAGTCAATCCTAATGAAATTGCCTTTGGAAGGTTCTCACATTTTTGGACAGCAACTTGAAGAAGGGGTAAAACAGTTGGCAGCAAAAAGAAAGTGGGTTGTTCCTGTCTGCCTTCCATCTAAAGGATGAGGGTTTGGGTATTGTTGAGCTTGTGCTCCTCCCCAAATTAAGGGTAATAGCCAGCCCTTTTGAGGCAAGGGTCATGGCCGGGGAGATAAGCCCTGGTCTTGATCATCTGTTGTCTCTACCTTTCCTCCTCGAAAGCAGTGACTATCCATTCCTACCATTCGTAGGTTGGCTTTGCCTGTTCCATCATCAGTGGCTTTCAGTTTCGGATACCTGGTCAATTCAGACAGTCTCGTAAGGATACGGAATAGAATTCTCATCTCGCCCAGTTCAGACTGTCAAGCTTACTCCTCTGCCACAGGACCCGATGAAGCAAGCCACATTGCTGGAAGGGATTCAACTTATTTTGGAGAAGGCAGCCATAATCAAATCACCTCCTCTGGAGAGGGGTCAAGGTTATTATTCTATTCTGTTCCTCGTACAGAAATCCACAGGAGACCGCCATCCATTCTTGGATCTGAAAGGGGTGAACTTGCACATTCTCCACAAACCATTCAAAATTGTGACATTACAATCCATCCTGTAATTGATTCATTTGGGAGGTTACCTAGCATGCTTAGACCTGATGTTCCCACCAACCAACAGATCAGAAATGTACTCGCTTTGCAGTAGGCATGGAGCATTACCAATTTCAAGTGCTGTCTTTGGCCCGTTAATCTGCACCAAGAGCTTTTTTACAATTCCCTTCTCCCCCAGTATTGCAGTCTGATTCTCTCCAGGACAGCCTGGGCATAGTTGCCTTTCACATTCCTTGACCCTGGGGTCTCGTGTATGCATTTCCCTTATTCCTAGGGTCGTCAAGAAAATTCATGTATCATGCAGAGGTGCTACTGGTCATCCCAGAATGGCCCAGGCAACCTTGGTTTCCCCTTCTTTTGGAGTTGGAGGTGAGCCCCCATTGGCGATTCATTTGCTTCTCTGAGTGTTCCTTCTCAGCATGGTCTCCCTTCTGTGCCTTAGGCTAGGGCTATGGCACTTTACAGGATAAACTGATTGGCACACAATTGTTCTAATGAGGTTGCTCAGAGTATCTGCCTTTCACAAAGGCATTCCACCCTTTTCTTACAGCTGTCATTGGTGGAATTTTGATTCCTGGCGCAAGTGGAAAGGTTTAAATCCCCCATCCCCACCCTCCTTCTTCAATGGCCTGTTTCCTGCTCCTCATTCCCCGGGATCTTCCTTTAGTCTTTCAGGCATTGATGGGTCCTTTTGAGCCACTTTCTTCGGTTGCCCACAAATGTTTTCTGCCATGCTTTTGCTTTTAGTGGCAATTTGTTCAGGTTGCAGGGTCAGTGAGATTGGGGCATTGCAGTCTTCTCCCCCATTTTTGCATTTTTATACTTACAAAGTGGTCTTGCATCCAATTCAGTTTTTCCTTCCTAAGGTCTTGTCCGATTTCCACTGCAAGGAGGATATTGTCATCCCTGTTTTTTGTCCCAACCCTCCTACACATCTTTCCCTGGATGTACTTAAAGCCCTTCAAATGTACCTTCAAATGTACCTGAAATTAACACTTTTGTTTCAGCAAGTGTATTCTTTGCACCTATGGTATCTCTGGAAAGTCTTTTAAGCCCTCTTTGTCCACATTCTCTTTGGGGTGGAGTGTGCTATCAATCATTCTTATGCTGATGTTGACCAGTCTCTCTCCCCTCTTCAGTCTGGGGATGTTCTGCAAAGAGAATGTCCTCATCCTAGGCAATGTTTAAAGGTGCATCCTTCCGAGACATTTGTAATGCAGCAACATGGGCTTCTCCCAACCTGTCTGTTTTGCATTACCATCTGTAGCTGGGGATAGCAGCATCATCCGATATTTTATTAACAAGTTCTATCAGCTGTACATGATCTGTGATTGATGATGTTTACATTATAACCAGGGTTTTTCTTTTCTCTCACAATTTGAATCAATCACCATGCATTTGGGTATGTGCGTATAGTATAAGGAATGGGACAGGAAAACAGACAGAGGTAATGCGAATTACTCTGAGTCCAGGTCTTCCTGTCCTATTTCTTGGCCCATTCATCCCTTGTCATGTATATAGTGGGTGTTTTCTCTCTTGGTTTTTAGCTATGGTATTCTCAGGATGTCCACATAATGTACTTTCTCCCTTTACCCATATTGGGTAGTCCGGCGCCATATTGGGGAAGTATTTTTTTTTTTTTTTTCCTTTTCTTGAGCTGGGTAATCAGAACTGCTCATGGTATTAGGAATGGGACAGGAAGACCTGAACTCGGAGTAAGAAAGATTACCGGTCATTTTGCTCGACCTGATCTGTACTGAAAACCTATTGGTCCTAAATCATGCCACACATAGTTGTCTGGCTAATGTGTTGATGGATCTTGCACTGGGTAAGGGGCACTGCAAGGAGTGCGGCATCGGTAACACCCTCTCCATAACGACATTGCTAGAAATTGTCTGTGATATGGCCCACCATATGGTTGTCTCAATGGGTGGTAGATGTTCATCTTGGGCACACCTCATGGTATAGTGAACAGGGGTATAACAGCCTGGTTACTGGTTTGTTCTCTTGCCTGGTGGCCAGGGATTTATAATATAAATCTCTGCTACAAAAGACTTGGACAGGGCTACTTGGATTACCACCTTGCAGTGCTGGCAATCATGGGAAAGAGTCAAAGCCACAAGGAGGAACCTGGGAGTGAGGCTCAAATGGAGCAACCTGTGCTCCCCAGTGAGTTCAGTAGAGGGTCCCACTGCAGGGGGATAAATAAGATACCATCCTTGTTGCTCTTGCTGCCACAAGGCACTTATTTGAAAATAAAATATACACCCTGGCAATGGAGCTTGGAGTACTGTGGGATGATCATAGACAAATGTCAGAGTACACAAGGATGAGGCATCTGTGGCAGAACTGATACTTGCCTCTGACGTTGATAAAAGACTTAGTGTTGATGAAATTGAGCAGATGCAAGTGTTGAAGGCCAGAGCAGAAGATCAAGCAGGTCTTGCAAGAAGAAACAATAAAGAGTAATTGGCCTGCCTGAGAATATTGAAGGTGTCCCCCTGATCTGATCTATTTCTTAGAGAACTGACCTTTCTAAATTCTATGCACTGGAAAGTGCCCACAGTGTTCTGTCACCCCTGCCCTCCCAATGACTGTGACTGGGAAGGGCCCATTCGGGCTATGGTAGCAAGGGAGTTGCATTACTGGGAGTGTGAGTTTGTCCTGCAGGAAGCACGTCCAAAGTGCTCTTTAGTGCTGAGAACATGAAAGTGCCCATATTTCCAGACTTTACCAGGCAGGTGCAAAGTCAAAGGGTAACATTCACTAGTGAAGAGGAGGACGTGTGAGCTAGCACTTAAATATGCTCTAATCTAGCTAAATTGGGTTGCAAACAGAATACCAAACACACTTATTCACTATTGCTTTTCAAGCGCTACAATGGAGACCTACAAAGTAGGAGAGGGGATGTGCAAAATGGCAGTGGTGGGATGGGAGGCGCAAGTCGAAGCATTGCAATGAATGTTTTAGAAATGTACAGTAGGAATGCTCACATCAAAGTGCTAACACGGAATGTAAGAGTTCTTAATCACCCAAGTAAGAGTTAAGACATATAGGTAGTCACTATGACATTGGCAGTCAGTTGACCACCACACCAGCGATGGCTGTAGTCAGTCACCAGGGAGGCAGTAATGACTGCCAAATTATGACCAGGGCGGTGATCCCGCCCATAGACAGCCAACGTACCACCCCAACCACCAGTGCGGTATGACCACTGAACATGGTAGTAGCCATCTCCAGGCAGGTGGAAGACTAGGATCCGCACACCATATTGGAAAATAGCAGACCACCAGGATGTCCAAAGCGTTAGCAACGCCACCAAAAGCCTGGCGGGAATAACATCATATAAAAGGAGACACTCACCTCCAGGGACACAGAGGAGTCACTTCCAGCTGTCCCTACATAGAGGGCAGGAGGTTGCCATTTCCTGCTGCTAGTACTCATGAATTGAATTAAAATGTACGTCAATGGTGTCGACTGTACACACCTAGACAATTATAGTGTCCAACATACATACATGCTCTGTGTACTCTGATGTTGGTGTCCATAGGTCCTGTTGTCACACCCATTTTACTTTTGGCTCACTTAGATACCAATCACTGTGGAGGAATAGGAGGAGGAGGCAAGCACCCGTGTACAGACCCCTTGTGGACTTGGCTGCACTGGAGGACAGGCACATCATACTCACCTATCATGTGGACAGGGCCACAATCACAGAGCTGTGTGCACAACTGGAACCTGATCTGATCCTGCTATCTGTTTCACCACAGTAATTCCCCTCTTGTGCAGGTACTATCAGTGCTCCATTTCCTGGCAACAGATTCTTTCCTGGTGACTGTGAGCATAGCTGCAGGAATGTCACAGCCAATGTTCTCAATTATGCTTGGAAGGGTTTTGGCTGCCTTGCTCAAAACAGGTGCAGCTACATTGCATTCCCCTAGGTTGATGATTTGACCACTGTGAAGGCTGGATTCTACGCAATGGGATACATACCCCAAGTGATTGGGGCCATTGATGGGACCCATATTGCCTTCATCCCTCCCAGGGCTAATGAACAGGTGTACAGGAATAGGAAGATTTTCCACTCAGTGTCCAGATGGTGTGCCTTGCTGACCAGTACATCTCCCACGTCACTGCCACGTATCCTGGATCTGTGCATGATGCCTTTGTCCTGAGGAATAGTAGCGTCCCACAGAGGCACAGAGTGTGGCTCGTTGGTGAGCTTGAGTCCCCACCCTGTCTGTGTATGCCTACAAGAGTCATACCCCATGGCTAATGTGCGTCCCTCACTTCTTCCAGGTGACACAGGCTACCCAAACCTGTCCTGGCTGTTGACCCCTGTTAGGAATTCAAGAATAGGGGCTGAGAATTTGTACAATGATGCTCATGGGCGTACCCGGAGGATTGTGGAACGCACCTTCGGTCTCCTGAAGGCCAGTTTCAGGTGCCTCCATTTGACAGGTGGATCCCTATGATACTCCCCTGAGAAGGTATGTCAGATTGTGGTGGTCTGCTGCATGCTGCACAATTTGTCCCTCAGATGCCATGTGCCCTATCTTCAGGAGGAGAGGGTGACAATGCACCTGTGGCAGCAGTGGACATGAGGACAGTGAGGAGGTTGAAGAAGAAGAGGAGCAAGATGTGGACAACAGGACACACATCATTCAGCAGTACTTCCAATGACATTCAGGTAAGACTGTTGATCTTTACATTTCTCAATTTAAGTGATGTGCTGTGTGGCTGTAGTATAATGCCAGTCACTACCTTTGTATCCCAATTAACTGTCACCTATGCCTTCCTTCCCTTATTGCAGATGTTTGTGTGGTTACAACAGTGTAATGATGTGATGTGTACACACTGCTGAGACACATATGTAGGATGGATTCACACATTACAGGACATTTGCACAGGATCATGCTGTTCAATACAATTTAATACATTGTAAATTTCTTTCTGATAAAGCACTATTACTCAAGATGTGTCCAAGGGTGTTTTTCTGTAAATTAGGCATTCAATGCAAAGTGAGTGGGGTGGTGGTTGGGAAAAGTCCACTGTAGTGGGCCAGTCTGTTTGTAGCACAGGTCCAGTGTCTAAGGGGCGATAGGAGGAGGAGCAATGGCAGTTCAAAGTGAACAAGGTGACACAGTGGAACACAAGGGGGCTATTCTGGAGGGAGTCATTTCCTGGCAGTGGTCTTGGTAACTGTCTCTGGTGTCTGTCTGGGTCGCAGTGAACGTTTGCTGGGGTGGTTCACCTTCTGCAGGGGGAGGGGTGCTGGAGGCCTGTGAGTCCTGTGGCAGGGCCTCCTGTCCACTAGCTGCAGCAGATGTGGAGGGCTGGTAAGTATACTGGCTAATGGTAGGGGCCCGCTGGTGTGCTGTGTACTCCTGCATGATATTCGCCATGTCACCCAGCACCACTGCAATGGAGGCCACAGTGGAATTCAAGGCCTGCAATTGTTGCATGACCTTCTGGTGGTGTTCCCCCTGCAGCCACTGGTTCTCCTGCATTATGTTGATTACCTGACCCATCCTGGCCTGGAATTGTTGGTATGCCCCCAGGACATTTGTGAGTGCCTCCTGGGCAGTGGGATCCCTGGGCCTGTCCTCCTCCTGGCACACAGCTGTCCTCTGACTGTCCCTGGCCCCCTGTGCCTGTGTTCCCTGAACGGTGTTCCCACTGACACCAGGACCCTCATTGTCTTGCCTGTGTGGTGTGGACTTGGGTCCCTGTACAGGTGGGCACACTACTGATTGATGTGTCCTGGGGACAGAGATTTGGGGGTGTTGGCTGGCTACTGTGGTGTTTGGAGGGGGGGGGGAAAACTGTGGCTGTGGGATGTGGTAGCCGACTGACCAGTGGTCCCAGATGGGCCAGGGAGTTCATCCAGATCGAGACCTCCAGAGCTGCTGTCATCACTGAGGGCATCTTCTGGTGGGGGACTGGGTAGCCGTGGCACCTCCTCGCCGCGGACATTGCCTGGGGCACCTGTAGGGATGTAAGTGATGTGTTAGGGTAATTGTCTGTGACATATTCCGCATTTCTAGCTTTCCCAATGATATCAGGGTTGTCCTCCCACCTTTGGTAGTGTATGGTGATGTATTGTGGGATTGGTAGGTCTCTATAGAGTGCATGCAATGCTGGTGGGTGGGTGTGCATGCAGAGCTTGGAGGTATGTGCTTGCAGTGGGTATGGCATGCATGGGTGGACATTTAGTTGTGGTAATTGGGGTAGTGCACTGTGTGGGATGGAGTGGTGCGAAGGAAATCAGGGTGAGGAGGTGAGATGGCATGCAGGTATTGGGGTATGGTAGATTGTTAAAGGTGACTCCCCAGTGTCCAGTCCTCCGGCTACTCCAGTGAGTCCCTGTGGATGCAGTATTGCCAAGACTTGGTTCTCCCATGCTGTCAGCTGTGGGGGAGGAGGTGGGGGTCCACTGCCAGTCCTCCTGAAGGCGAGCTGGTGCCTTGCTGCAAAGGAACGCACCATCCACTGTAGGTCGCTCCACCTCTTCCGAATGTTGTCATTTGTGCATGGTAGTTGTCCCAAAGCATTCACCCTGCTCACGATTCTCCGCCATAGCTCCATCTTCCTAGCAATGGAGATCTGTTTTACCTGTACTCCAAACAGCTGTGGCTTTACCCTGACTACTTCCTCCACCATGACCCTCAACTCATCAGTGAAACAGGGGTGACTTTGTGGGGACATGGGTGCTGTGTGGTGTATGCTGTGCAGAGGTTGGTGTGTAATGTGGTGGGGTGTGTTGCGTGTGGTGCGTGACAGATGTATGGGTAGTTGTGGTATGTGTGCGCTGTTGTCTTTGGGATTGACATGGCAAGGTGTTATCGGTCTTCTCGTGTTTGCAAAGGTTTGTGGGTGTTATGAGGGTGTGTTTTATAGTGCTGTTGGTGAGTGTGTGGGGTGTGCGTATTTGTGTCGGGTTTTTTTTTTTTTTTGTTCTGGCCAATGTTGCTTTGTTTTGGGTGGCCATTCCCGCCTTGGCAGTGTGCACTGCCAATGGTTTACCGCTGTTGAATGTCCACTGTGGTGATTCGTGGGTTAATATTAGGAGGGCGTTGTTTTGGTGGTGTAATGATATCGGTGCTAGTTCAGACGGTTTATCACATTCGTTGGGTCTGGTGGATTTGTGGTTGTGGCTGGTTTCTGTTGGTTTTGTGTGTGTAGGGCATTATCTGGCAGGCTGATTTTCGCCTCCGCAGTGGTATATTGGGGGCAGTCACTGCGGTGGTATTCGGAAGCTACCACCTATGTCATAATTAGGGCAATAGTCCTTCTTTAAAGGCCCAGATTTAATTTCCCTAACAAAAATACTCACCTCACTAAGCTGGAAGGCCAAGATCGGCAGAAGTGATGTTGGGGATAGTGTACTGCAGAACACATTCAGTGATTTTTCTTTTTTTTTGTAAACAGATGTTATTGTTATTTGCAATAAGTAAACATATTGTTACAGTATGCTTAGATAAGGATATTAGGTACCAGTATTCTCTCTTCAGCAACTTATGCAAATTCCCCCCTCCCTTTCCCTCGATTATCCTGTGTTGCTGCCCCTTGCCTGAAGTCTATCTTTGTCGATTGCGATCGGTATGTATGTATGTGTGCATCTGTTGTCAGTTGTCATAGTAGAGTCTTATGTAAGCCGGTCCTTTGATCTAGTTTTTCTAAAGTGCAGTTTGTCGCTTGGGTCATTGGGGGTCGCAGTTGACTGGCGGATATCGGCGAGGTCCCTGTGGAGCCCTCCAGAGTCAGCCGCTCTGTATCCTTCAGGTCAGCCCCAAGCGATTCCAAGTTTGTGTTAACTCTGGTGATCCTCTACTCTGTCTGGCTTCTCATGTTAATATCAGGCTCTAGTGTTCTGCCAAGTACTCTAATTCCCTCTTCTAACTAACTAGTCTAGGGCAAGGTGGGCACTGCCAGTTTCTCGTTATCTCCCTCCTTGTTAGTATATATACACAAGATCCTGTAGTCCCGCTTGGATTGCCCCATATAGGCAGGTTACTGCCCTGAGAGTACCCTCCGACCCCACTATGTAGTTGCTGACGCCATGAGGCCGTAGTTCCGTTCACCCAGTTTGTCAATGCTTTTGAATGGTGAGTGTAATAGCATGCTGTAGTAGGAAATGGCCACTCCTGCTGGAACACCTCTCAGGGGAGTGGCTCCCCATCTCTGTACAAGTCCCCCAGTCGTGTAGCCCCCGTGTCCACCCAAGAGGTGATGCCCCCCTCCCCCCCAGTCTCCACAATGGGGCGCCCATATCAGCCAAGCCACTGGTATGTCAGAAGAGTAAGGGGTGCCCGTATCAGTTTTGTGGAGACATCTGTTCCAGCATTTTCGTATGACTTGGACCTCGGGAGTGTCTGTGGAAGTGGGTCCAGTGCATTTCAGTAGAGCTCCTACCAATTAGCGAAGGCATGGGACCATTGAGTTCAGATCACCATACAACATATTCAGTGATTACCATAGGAGTGTTGATTTGGAATTGCCCGTGCACGCCCTTCCAACCCCAGTTAAAAATCATTGGTGTTGATGAAAGGTATATTATAGTAGGTGGTAGGTTACAGCGAAGGATATTGCTTTCATTAGTGTGTATGCCCCAACTACAGATCAATTGGCTTTCCTTGACATGATGGCCCCCCCCACATTACAATCGTACTACACTACCCATTTATTGTTGGGGGAGACTTCAATTGCATAGAAGATGCCATGGACAGGTTACACCCCCTCTACTACCTGCTTCCCATGTCCATAGAACAGCTAAGTGGCTTCAGGACCAGATGTTGCAATGGTAAGTGACTAGAGTCTTGGAAAGCCCAAAACCCGGGCACCTGGGAACTCTCCTTTTATTCTAGGATGCATAATGTATCTGCTACACTGGATAAATTCTGATGTAACAGCCAGATGAATGCATGCAGAATATCTTGCTAAAACATATTCAACGCATAATCCACTTATCTTCTCTTTCCAATGAATACTGCCCAAAGAGCTAGCCCGAATTGGAGACTTAAGGTGCTTGAGGGACCAATCTTTAAAGCTGTGCTTGAGGATTTTATTCATAAATATTTTGCTGAAAATAAGGGAACAGCTTCCTCAATATTGTTAGAATGAGAAGTGTTCAAGGTAGTAATTAAGGGCCATTGTATAGTTAACACATCTGGAGTCTGTGTGCAGCTACACAAGGACATTCAGAAGCAAAAGAAACTACTAAACAAACTCAAGATTCAGACTCTGAGGGGCCCCACAATTTTTAATATATACTGAGAAATGAGCAAGAAAAGTTGTTACTTTTTAATAGATCGCCTGAAAGGGTAGGACTATCTTCAATATCTTAACAAAGATGAACGATGAAAGGGACAAGGTGGGAAACTGTTAGCATGGATAGCCAGTCCAGAAAAGAGAGTGCCCCTGATAATAATGATCTATAATGATTGGGGGGGGGGTGGGGGGGGGGGGGGAGAGGGGGGCACTCAGGCAGAAATAAATGCCACTTTTATGGTCTATTTTGAAGCACTATATGCACATAAGGTGTGCTCCCAATGCGCAGGGTACACATGATTGCATGATGAGTGCTTTCACGCTCAGGCTATCAGTTGACATGATGGAATCCCTGGGATGGGAAATATCAATTCAATAAGTCTGCTGGGCTACAAAAAAGCTAGCCAGGCATATCATACATGGATCAGATAGATGGTTTGTCCATAGAGCCCTATGCAGCAATTCTTGCCCCTAAGCTGACTGAAATGTTGAATGAAACTAGAAAATAGTCATAGTTCTGAAAGAGCTGAAGGTGTGTAAAAAACAACATTACCTCTTGTTATGGTGATCATCCGCAGCACAAGACACTGGTGTAGGATTAGATTGAGAGTTTTTAGGCTAACCAAAGGGAGACCTGAGCATAGTGGTTGAATGTGGGATAGTGTGAGAATACCCATGAACCTGCTTCTCCCTCACACTAGGATCCTGTCACTCCAGCTGGTGGACAGCACCTGCACCATCAACCAGTGATGTCCAATTATCTCTCACTGGAAGATCAAAGGTATAGCTAGCAGTCTAGCAGAGTGTTTAGATCTTTTCTCTGCTGAGGCAACCATGATTGAAGCCTGAGGCTGCTGAAGGAAATCCCTCCTCCTGCATCCTTGAAGTTGACCTGCTCAGACAGGCTTTATTCTTTACACATCTATGCACATACATGTTCTGTGAAAAAGGGAAGCTTGCATTGCTGTCACCTAAGCTGCTTCTATCATATAAGCAAGCAAAGCGTGCCCTGCTGCTGTCCTATGTGTTCTTGTTATCTAAGAGAGTTATATGTTTCTACTGTTGTTTGTATTCTACAGTGAAGCTTTCACAATTGCTGTCCTTTTTGGTCCTCCTGTGTTTGACAGCACCTTCTGCTGCCACATACACAGTACCTGTCTTTGTGCTAGGGATGCCTCTAATGTCATGATGTGCCGGTATTAGCGATCCTTCTAATAAATAGTTTACCTTTGCAGAAGCCAAAGAAATTGGTTTGTCAGTGTTTATTTTTATCTGTTAATAAAAGATCGAGCTCACCAAAATATGCAAAAGGTTAATGCATCATGTCCCATGTGAAACAGAGATTCAAAAGTGATTATACTACCTTCTACAACATGAACACCTTCCCTCCTGTCCAGTGCTTAGTTTGCAACAAAAAACATAAGTTCTATTATCCAAAATGTTTCTTGGTACCTGCAACATCCACAACAAGAAGTGGCATTGCCTACACACAAGCTGACAGTCAGACATCTGGTGAAAAGCAGGGCAAAACTAATAGGCAAAATGTGCAGTAAAGTTTCCCTTAATATCACTGCTAGCTGCTTGTTCACACGTCACTCATTCAGGCATCTCCCATTTCACACACTCTCCCATATCATTTACATTTTCCTATCATTTCTTTTTCCTCTCTTTCCTCTATATTCTCTCACACCTTCTCGATCTTCTCTCTCACTGTTCTCTGTCTTGCCTCACTTTCTCCATAATATCTTTTCTCAATCGCTTATCCTCTCTCCAACCTTTTACTCTGGATTCCCTATCAGAGACAGGCCATGTCAGAGACTAACCTGGATGAGAGGCCAGTGTTACTCCCACAGATTAGAAGCTGGTCATTGGTATCTCATTCCCCACAGAAGTTCAGATTTGACACTGTATTAAATATTAAAAGATCTGAACTCTGCCTGTGAACTGACTCAACACAATCTATGCACCAACACAACTCATGCTGTGCAGGGGCTGAGCTCTATGTATACAGGGACTCTGCTCTGGGTCAGTGCAAGAAATTAACTGTTTGTAAAGGAACGCAACAGAATGTCTGTGGGACCTCCGCTCCATCTATGCATAAACTATGTACTATCTATGCAGGTGTTCAGCACTATGTATGCAGGGACTCAACTGTAGCGTTGCGACCAGAGATGCTGACTTTGGAACTGGGGGAAAAAAGTTTGAGTCTCAGTGTCAGTCAGTTCAATCTCCTGTGATCCTGGGCAAATCAGTTAATCTCCCTGTGCCTAAAAAACATATGTGACCTTGTGTAATATAAATGGTACTCATGTAAAGTGCCCCATTACCTACAGGTCACGTTTGTGTTATATAAAACTGCAAAACTGAAAATAAAATAAAAAATCGGATCAACTCAATCTCTGTATGAGCTTTGCTCTTCAAGAGGATAAGGCCAGTTTATTACAGAATCCCACTCTCTCTGTATGCGTATGAGCTAATTTACACTGTGCAGGAACTCATTTATGTCTTCTAGGTATTCAGCTGCATATCTAGAAGTGCAACTGTCTTCAGTTTTGTGTTCCTCTAATTAATCATGCAAGCACTGAAATGTGGTTCTCAATCCCTGGCAGTCTTGACACTTTGATTGCTACGTTTTGCAGCAACCCTCTAGATATATCATGCTTTGGCTGAGTTCACCTTGACAAGTTCTAAGTAGGGGCCCTAGTTTTAATCTGGGTGGGGGCCCAAATCACATTTTCATGGGGATAGTACTTGAAGGGCCAGGGCAGTGGTTAGCCATGCTTTTGAGAATTTCAGACAGAGCATTTTATTTATGTGTCTTTTGGAAACATAAATACTGTCTGAGAATGTTTAATTCTCAAAGCTAAGTTTGGGGGTGTCAGGTTACTTCATTTCTGGGATGTGGAGAATGGTTGTTTTAGTATATCCACCCAGATGTCAACCTCTCTGATTCCCTTGCCTATGTAAACTCTTGTCTCTGGCACTAAGCTTGAGCTTTAAAATTCCCTCTTCAGGCAGACATTCAAAAGAGGGGAGAAATTTGGAGTGTGTCACAGAATAAGGTGCATTAGCACACACAAATACAGTTGTTGGTTTGAAGTTGACATAGGATAGTAGAAGGGCAGGGGCAGCACCAACCCACTGCAAAAGTGAGATAGCTTTAGAGACAGAAATGCCCAGAGGTTGCATACCTCTGGGCAGAGGGTGTGTTTCAATTGAGCCTTTCAAATGTATCTGTGTGTTGGATTTGGATCTGGGCACCATCATCACCATGTTTTTCAACCATCAAATACTACTTGCAGAAATGGTAAGGATGCCCAATAGGTAAGTCACAAAAGAACAGTGCGGTTTGGGGCACAGCATGCTGCTGCAACGGAAAGCTTTGATAGGTGCAGTGCCAGGTGCTGCCCATGTACAGTGACATGATGATCCTCTCTGTCAGCCTATTACATGTTCAGCTTCCAAATACCCAGGGGAAGAGGCGAGCACAATGTTTTGTGAGATGGCCTGTGAGAGGTCAGCACCCAGCAGCCTACGACTAGGCGCAGTGGAATATTGCACACCATGTGTTCCTAATGTGGTGCACATGTGCCGCTCAACCAGCCTGAGCTACATAGCAATCATGGGGTAGAGGAGCACAATGACAGATGGTTCTCCTCCACTGCTTGTGTATAGACTGTTAGAGTAAAATGCATGACTGTTAAAGTAACTGTGTGACATGACGTTATTGTGAAGGCATTACTCTGATACAAATACTGCCAAATAGATCTTAGCAAGCCTTCCTTCTGGGACAGAACAGGCAGCCAGGCTTGAGGAACCAACTATTAAAAGTCTCTGCTCCTTCTGATAAGTGCTTGTGCCAACTACCATCAATACAAACTAACTGTTTCCCAGACCCCAATTTGCTAATATCACTTTGCACAGTCTTAGGACCACATTTACTAAGGACACAAGTCGTCGCAAGGCAACGCAAGTCCTTTTGTGGTATTTAGTAAGCCATGCAAAGCTACGTACGTGGCTCTGTGTGGTCTAGTAAATCCAAAGTGATGTGTTCCATGGGTCGAATATGGGCATTCCCATGCATCCATCCATGGAGTTTGACAGAATCCCAAATTTACAAAGTCTGTAAACCATGGTGCGCCTCCCTAACCTAGGCTTAACGAGGAGAAATATCTTAATTTTTCATTGTTACTTCTTCTTTGGTTCTTCTTTGTATGTGTTTTGTATTATGCAGCACACATACAAAGAGGAAAATGCTTTTAAGGATTGTTTTTATACAGGAAGGTATCCCTTCTTGCACAAACACAATCCTGCGAATAACACAGGAACCCGGCACAATGGCAGAAGTGTGCCTGTGTTGGTGCCAGGCAGCCACAACTGCTTCAGCGCTAGGAGACAGCAAAAATGAGCCATAGCTTTGTAAATGTGGCACATTTCTGCTCTCTCCCTTTCATGCAACATGAAAGTGTAGTGTTTAGCCAGTATTGGAATTCTTTTTAGAAACAAGACCACACACACCTTAATCCTGACTAACCCCTCCCCCCCCCCCACACACTCAAATACAAAATGTTGCTGGTACGAACATTTTGGACTGCCTCACATAAGTCATTTCAATGCAATAATATAAAAAAACAACAAAAAACTTTCTTCCCTTTGCATGCATTCATATAGAACTTGCTACCCCTTGTCATGCGTAGTAAGTGCTACATAAATGCTATTACATACAATATAATTTGTGATTTGTGCAGTTTCTGTTTGTCGGTACTCAGGCTGTTAGGAACAGGGCATTGATTGCCTTCAATTGTAGATGCTGCCTCAGTCATCGCACTGTTAATGGGCAATCATTGTGCCACTTTCAAAACAATGAGGAATGCGAAAGCATATGACCTTGCACAGCAAGAGCCCCCACTATAAACACTATACGTAAGATTTTATGCAATGGCTGGGTTGTGATTTCCCACCGTCACACTATGCTAGGCTATTGTACAACAATTGTTTTATTATTTTCAGGGTCATTTGATATAGCGTATTCGTTCACCAGATCATTTAGACTGTCAAAATTGATTTTGATTGTATTGCCAACATTTAAGGTGATGCCTTTGACTTTCATACGCACAGCATTGTTTGATGCCTTATAAGAATAGGTTTTGGGTCTGTATGAGGTGAACTCCACTATCTACTTCTCCTTTTGTATCTCACTGGTCAAATCTCCTAGATAATCACCTAATGGGGGGAGGGAGGGTCTTCATCCCCTACTTCACTCACAAAAATAGATTTGGTATCATGATCTAAGCATCTGTCTTGCAGTTTATACAGCACTCTGTAAATCTCTAAATGAGCGTGAGCGGTTGTTAAACAGGCTATGAAGCTGTTTATATTGTTACATGTTGTGAGGTACTCTTTTGTGTACTTTCAACACAGAAATGCAGTCTCATCATTGATAAACTCGCAACTGGACACCTCATAACACAGGGCAAAAAGGTACTTAAACAACTAGTAGGGATCTGCTGTTATGGTCGTGTTTGACAAGTTTGTACGCTGTGTGAATTTTCCCCATAAGGAGTTTAGGCAGAGTTTGGCTAACTGTTGACCGCAGGGTTGACCTCGAACTTGGGTCTCAATCCTATACCCTCATGAGTGTAGTAATCATCGATGTACTTTTGCTTAGAGGTCTCATTAACACACCTTTCTGGAAACCCTGAAGTCTCCTGTTTGTGTCTTAGAAATAGGTTGATATAGTCACAAAAGAGACGGGTTGTTGTCCTTTCAAAGTGCCATATTTCCACTATTTTATCAAGTCTGTATCCTTTCTCTATGGCCCTTTTTTTTTTTTTACCTCAGTGCTACACCAGGTACCAGTCAGCATCCTTTGCTCTTCATTGAGTCTGCACTCGCTAGTTTCTTTACTTTCAGCACATGTACAACATCATAGTGGGAACATTAGATTACTATTGACTAAGTACAGTAGCACAGGGAAGTAAAGCAATCAGGCCTGTAGATTTTGGCATTTAATGATCCCAAAGTATTTGCCAATGGGTTTAAAGTCCCTCTATATGATGGTGGGAGGGCCTATGGGGTATAGCTTCTGCTTGTTCACAAACGGATACAGACTTGTGAAGTTGTAATAGTGTATTTTCTCACCCTCACCCGCAGCCCTGTACAACTGTATAGTGTTTGTACGCCACCCGAATAATGCGTCGCGGGGCTCCAGAGGCTCGCATAACTGTCAACTCTTAATGAAAGACACAGGTTCTGCATTTGATGTTAGCTTATCTACCCATTCATGCTCCCAAAGGGTTCTCATGATAAAGCTGCAGTTTTCAACATATTGCACCTTCATCACAGTACGACGGTGTAAGTGCTCAAACTTGGTGCCCAATAGTCTATTAAACTTGTGGGGTTTGTAACAACGAGGACAACTTTAGTAAAAACACCCCTTGTATTCAAAGGCCATTGGCACACCGTTAATTATGACATAACCGTCAAGATAATAAGGCCCCAAACGGTATTCAGCACCCTGTAAGGCGTGTTGAATGAATATGTTTTCCTTGTCAGAGATGTACATGATCCATTGGATAATGGGTTGAATAACACTTCTGTTTCCTGTTATAGAGGTCTGGCGGTACTAGACCTATGCTGTTGGGTTTCAAAAACATGTGTTTGTAGATAGTCATACACTTGGAAGTCAGTGTAATATTCTGGAAAGATTCTATGTATTCTACTGTCTTTGTCATCTGGGGTGTGTTGGGCTTCAAAACCTTCACTTGTTTAGTCATCGCCACCAATGTCTCTGAAAAGGTTGCAGGCTTTTTCTAAGATCATTACCTCCACCTGACAGTATGTTTTCAACTTGGTTTGAAAATGCAAGTGATTTTCACAGTTTTCACCATACCACTGTAGAAAGCCCTCCTTCTCAGCAGGAATCATATACTCAACACTGTAGCTGTCGGGCGGTGGCATGGGACCCTCATAATTCTGATTAGCCCAGGTGTTGAAAAGGTGGGGGAAATATCCTTTTCACCCTAGAAAACCAAAGGCTTTTGGCAATTTACTCAATTTCATGGGGAGAAAATTCAGGGTATCAATGAACCTTATTTGTAAAGGTACAGCCATTAACAACATCAGTTTGGAGCCCTGGGTGATAAGCTCTACCGTCATCTTTTCACGAATCGTGTTCTGCAACATAAAGAAGGAATCGTATGCCTTCGAGTTATAAGCCATCATAGTATACCCTTTGAATTTAGGCTGCATGAAAGTGCTGAGAAAATCATTCATGCATGTGCGACCTTCAAACTCCCAGTTGTCATCAGAAGTTAGATGATGAGCATAAATATAGTTAGGCTGGTGTACACCTGTCTCCTGTGTACACTCTATATCAAACACTATGTAATCTTCTGTTTTGGGCTGTGGCAGGTCTTTAACCATATAACACTTGTGTCTGTCCCTGCCTGAAAAGGCACCTTACACCTAGGACATTTCATGCCTCTGCATATATGTTCACAGGCTACGTAACGCCCACATCCTTTACAGTCTGTTTTAAAGCGGCAAAAAACAAACCTGTTGTGTATGCTCAAGCAGTTTTGCGAGCAACAAAACAGATTAAATATGCAACACCACACCTTCTGCTCAGCAACTAGAACTCAATCGTTCCTCTGACACATTTTACAGTGCATTTCACAATAGTGAGTTGCCTGTGTGTTTTAGATATGGTCACAGTGCAGGCACACGTACTTGGCTCATAGAAAACCCTTCAGGCTCAAAATGCCATAAAAGTGATTTCCAGGATGGAGAACATATGTGCTGTCTTGTTTTTCAGACGATCCCTGGTTGTGAAGTACTTTCAGGAACTGCTGTGGTTCAAACTGGGGTGGCATGGTGAACAAAATAATGGATGGATTAAACCCAGATCTGTGACTAGGGGTGAATGTTTGATTGGTTCCGCATTCCGTCCATCCAGTTACGCTATCCCACAGCGTTTGTGTTTTGCTTTGCTTTTGCCGCCCTAAGTGCGCCGGGTATGCCCAGACGTGGGTCCCGGGCTCACTGTGCCACTGGATTCAAGCTAGCCTGGCTGATGAGGGGTGAAACCCTGAAACCGGTCCCAGGATGCTTGCTTCCGGTCCAGGGAGAACCTGGCCTGGCAGTTCGGGCTGGACTGTTCCCTTGAGGAACAGGGTCAAGACTGATTTGCATATGGCTGGGTTCAAACTGGGGTGGCATGGTGAGCAAAATAATGGATGGATTAAACCCAGATCTGTGACTGGGGGTGAATGTTTGATTGGTTCCGCATTCCGTCCATCCAGTTACGCTATCCCACAGCGTTTGTGTTTTGCTTCGCTTTTGCCGCCCTAAGTGCGCCGGGTATGCCCAGACGTGGGTCCCGGGCTCACTGTGCCACTGGATTCAAGCTAGCCTGGCTGATGAGGGGTGAAACCCTGAAACCGGTCCCAGGATGCTTGTTTCCGGTCCAAGGAGAACCTGGCCTGGCAGTTCGGGCTGGACTGTTCCCTTGAGGAACAGGGTCAAGACTGATTTGCATATGGCTGGGTTCAAACTGGGGTGGCATGGTGAGCAAAATAATGGATGGATTAAACCCAGATCTGTGACTGGGGGTGAATGTTTGATTGGTTCCGCATTCCGTCCATCCAGTTACGCTATCCCACAGCGTTTGTGTTTTGCTTTGCTTTGCTTTAGCCGCCCTAAGTGCGGCGGGTATGCCCAGACGTGGCTCACTGTGCCACTGGATTCAAGCTAGCCTGGTTGATGAGGGGTGAAACCCTGAAACCGGTCCCAGGATGCTTGTTTCCGGTCCAGGGAGAACCTGGCCTGGCAGTTCGGGCTGGACTGTTCCCTTGAGGAACAGGGTCAAGACTGATTTGCATATGGCTGGGTTCAAACTGGGGTGGCATGGTGACCAAAATAATGGATGGATTAAACCCAGATCTGTGACTGGGGGTGAATATTTGATTGGTTCCGCATTCCGTCCATCCAGTTACGCTATCCCACAGCGTTTGTGTTTTGCTTTGCTTTTGCCGCCCTAAGTGCGCTGGGTATGCCCAGACGTGGGTCCCGGGCTCACTGTGCCACTGGATTCAAGCTAGCCTGGCTGATGAGGGGTGAAACCCTGAAACCGGTCCTAGGATGCTTGTTTCTGGTCCAGGGAGAACCTGGCCTGGCAGTTCGGGCTGGACTGTTCCCTTGAGGAACAGGGTCAAGACTGATTTGCATATGGCTAGGTTCAAACTGGGGTGGCATGGTGAGCAAAATAATGGATGGATTAAACCCAGATCTGTGACTGGGGGTGAATGTTTGATTGGTTCCGCATTCCGTCCATCCAGTTACGCTATCCCACAGCGTTTGTGTTTTGCTTTGATAATGCCTATGTCTACAGTGGCTAATTCACAAGATTGTATCACCTCCCTTATACACCTTTCCAACCTCTGAATTATATCCCTCTGGGTACCCCTGAAGGGCAGGGTTTCACACCCCACCTTCCCCCGTTTTAAGGTTTTGGAGTTCAGTTTGGATTTTAGCTTCTTAACAGCCTGCTGTATTTCTTTCATGTATGTCTCTGGTACTGGGTTGTGGTCCAAAACATCATATTTTGGGGCATTACTTGCTGCATATTATCCTAAGGTATCCCTACTGCAGTTCCCTGGTTAACATCAATAACCCCTTTCTGAAGGGGTGGGCCAAGATGGGAAAAAAAAACAAAAAAAAAACAGAGTCCCACTGCGAACACCCAGGTGCTTCGGAGGACTGTTCCTGGCTAGACAGTGTTCCAAAACTCTGAATTTGCAACCCGCTACAGCCTGTACTGCCGTCAGGATATGTTGAGGCGGAGGATGGTATGTATAAACTTAATGGTGGGCTGGTGGCATCGTACGCTCCTCTGGTGTAATTGGGGACACCGGATATGGGCAAGTTAAATGGTGGTCTTAATAGCTCATAGCCGCTGAGGTACAGGAACTGCTGGGGCTGGGAACAGGTGATTGCTGCACAGATGATTGCAACCCTTCTGGATCTATACTAGAAGATCCACTGTGCGTGGCGCTTTTGTTTCAGAACTCTCCACCAGACCTCCAGTGCCCTGAGAAGCCCTATACATCCAGAATAAGGGTCCTCTATAGGGTGATCATTTTCAAAACTTGTGTCCAGAATGCTACGCAAAGTAGTTATAGCCAGTTTTGGGACCTGTCCTCTGGGAAGCACATCTATATTAGGCTCCTCAAACTTTAAACATCTAGACCTTTGTGGATTATGGGGACCTGCCTGTGGCGTAACTATGTTTTTAAAAGATAGGTCTAAAAGAACTGTTTGTACCTCAGGGGTTGTCTGCTTCTTCTTTCGGTTCTTTAAGGGAAGAAGATTTATTTTAAGTTTGTTGCACTGCTTGGGATCCCCTTCAATGATTTTACACGGTACCTGCTGATGTGTGTCTGTGGGTGTAAGTACTCCACTGCCTGTGTGTCCAAGCCCTTGCACAAATGGAGTTCCTGTAAAAGTGTTCCGTGTATTGGGCGCATCCTTTATTTGTAAAGGAGTGCAGTGGTTAAGTTCTGTACCTGGTCTGTGGCTTTAATTGCAGAGCCAGGGCGTGGTTTGTCCTGATGCACAGCATTGAATGACTAATGCCGACATCTTTGTGTTTTGAAGGGTCCCAGTGTTGTCCTTTAAAAGCGTTGACACCCGCTTAGCCTTACAGCTGACTCCTCCAGAGATCTTTTGTGACGGCTCTATGATGTAAAGATAAAAATACATATTAAGTATTGCTATAACTGCTATATCCTAGAGGAAAAAGCTGCTTGAGAGACAAAGAGGTTAGGATTCATCTGGCTCTACAGTTTGTAAAATACACCTGATGTGTTCCTTTGTGAGGTTCCTTTCTTTATAGGAGGGCCTTCTTTAGGCTTTGGAGACTTCCTTTTTTGGACTGTCTTAGTGCATCCTACCACCTTTTTCGGTGCTGACGGACCAAGTGTTCTGCCAAGGGTGCGGGGGGATACTAAAAAAAAAAAAAAAAAATAACATTTACAATATAATACTCTGACTATGCAGGTTCCCTGAGGGTCCCATTTATAGGACTTTTATGGGGCTTTTTAGGCCGTCAAGGTTGATGTTTTCATAGCATATACACAAGGGCTCATTATATTTACCTCCAAAAGCTGTGTCCTGCTGCACTATGACCGTTGCATCTTGAGCCGCTAGGATTTGCTGTAGAACGTTAACCGCCAACTGTTCGTCGTCAAAGCCTGTAAAACATTTTTTTTTTTTTTAAACCAAACACAGGAAAGCATTATTAGAGAATGAAAAACAAAATAACAAATAAAACAATGTTGTTAAGGGTGGAGGTTGGCACGGTTCTCTGAACTATAAAGCTCTAAATAACTGTACCTTGTTGAAAGGCAACCATTTCCTCTAGGTACAGCGTTAGCACTTGGGGATCCTGCGTAAAGAAGAGAGAAAATAAGCTTTTAGACCATAAAGCGTTTTATGCCACATTTTATAACCATCTGCCAACAAGTCATTTTAAATTGTGTACTAGTCCTGCGTAATATACAGCTAAAACCATAACGCAACAAACTGGACAAAAACAACCATTCCAGGATACACTGCTGCGAAGCACAACAAATAAAAATATAAACGTAAAGGGCTCTAATTACCGGGACATATTTACACTATTTGCTCAGAACTACAATCATGTAGTATGCATAGATGTTCCACATATAAACAGACAATCCTCATGAAGTCTCTTTTAACAATGTTTTTTTAATTAAGACCCTGTCTAGGGCCACGTTTAGGATCAGGGTGGGGACCTGAGGAGTGCTCTGCTCGTGGCCCCACCCGCCATTGCAGACATGCTGGTGAGGGCAAGTGGGGACCCGAGCAGCTCGCTACTTGTACCCTCGCCCGCCATTGCATACATGCGGTGAAGATCGGGTGGGGGCCTGCTGATCACCTTTGAACCCTCTCCTGGGTAGTCTTGGGGTATACATCTGTGATTTAGGTTTTCATTTCATGGCATGTTTCAGCCAATGATTGTGTGGTAACTTTATACTTTGACATCTGGGGATCATCTTTAAACCCTTTCCTGGGAAGTTTGGGACATGCATATGTGTTTTAGCTTTTCATTTCATGGTCTCTGTTTCAACCATTAATTGCATGATCACTTTATACTTTGACATCTGCTGATCCCCTTTAAGCCCTTTTCTGGGAAGTTTAGGGCAAACATCTGTGTTTTAGGTTTTCATTTTTACATTGACTAGCTGGCTCTAACAAAAAGATACTTTTTTTTTTTTTTTTTTTTTTTTAATGACCACATTTGACCAGCCTCCTTTTTGGATTAGCCACGAGTGTGGAGGCTTGGCTGTGTATTTCCACAGCTTCTCTCTGTGAGGAGACACCCAGCAGCCACAGGGTCCTGACTGTCTGAACATGTCCAGACTTGTCCTCTTAGGCAGAGAAACAAGGTACACACCTGTAGGTCCACCATTTTACACAGCCCATAGAGTAGACACTATGGCCAGGATCTGCCTAACACGTGGTCAAATGATGTCATAACACACATGACCTTCCTACACCTACGTCAGTTCTGGGGCGGGCTCTCAGGGGGACTAGAAGTCCCAGTAACGGAAGTGACATTATTTCCGGGGTGGGGCAACTGTCACTTTCCAGTTTGATGAGGAAAGGTATCCGCTTATTCTACTCATGGTTAATAGTGAATGATGGTGTGCTAATCTACAGGGAGTGCAGAATTATTAGGCAAATGAGTATTTTGACCACATCATCCTCTTTATGCATGTTGTCTTACTCCAAGCTGTATAGGCTCGAAAGCCTACTACCAATTAAGCATATTAGGTGATGTGCATCTCTGTAATGAGAAGGGGTGTGGTCTAATGACATCAACACCCTATATCAGGTGTGCATAATTATTAGGCAACTTCCTTTCCTTTGGCAAAATGGGTCAAAAGAAGGACTTGACAGGCTCAGAAAAGTCAAAAATAGTGAGATATCTTGCAGAGGGATGCAGCACTCTTAAAATTGCAAAGCTTCTGAAGCGTGATCATCGAACAATCAAGCGTTTCATTCAAAATAGTCAACAGGGTCGCAAGAAGCGTGTGGAAAAACCAAGGTGCAAAATAACTGCCCATGAACTGAGAAAAGTCAAGCGTGCAGCTGCCACGATGCCACTTGCCACCAGTTTGGCCATATTTCAGAGCTGCAACATCACTGGAGTGCCCAAAAGCACAAGGTATGCAATACTCAGAGACATGGCCAAGGTAAGAAAGGCTGAAAGACGACCACCACTGAACAAGACACACAAGCTGAAACGTCAAGACTGGGCCAAGAAATATCTCAAGACTGATTTTTCTAAGGTTTTATGGACTGATGAAATGAGAGTGAGTCTTGATGGGCCAGATGGATGGGCCCGTGGCTGGATTGGTAAAGGGCAGAGAGCTCCAGTCCGACTCAGACGCCAGCAAGGTGGAGGTGGAGTACTAGTTTGGGCTGGTATCATCAAAGATGAGCTTGTGGGGCCTTTTCGGGTTGAGGATGGAGTCAAGCTCAACTCCCAGTCCTACTGCCAGTTCCTGGAAGACACCTTCTTCAAGCAGTGGTACAGGAAGAAGTCTGCATCCTTCAAGAAAAACATGATTCTCATGCAGGACAATGCTCCATCACACGCGTCCAAGTACTCCACAGCGTGGCTGGCAAGAAAGGGTATAAAAGAAGGAAATCTAATGACATGGCCTCCTTGTTCACCTGATCTGAACCCCATTGAGAACCTGTGGTCCATCATCAAATGTGAGATTTACAAGGAGGGAAAACAGTACACCTCTCTGAACAGTGTCTGGGAGGCTGTGGTTGCTGCTGCACGCAATGTTGATGGTGAACAGATCAAAACACTGACAGAATCCATGGATGGCAGGCTTTTGAGTGTCCTTGCAAAGAAAGGTGGCTATATTGGTCACTGATTTGTTTTTGTTTTGTTTTTGAATGTCAGAAATGGATATTTGTGAATGTTGAGATGTTATATTGGTTTCACTGGTAATAATAAATAATTGAAATGGGTATATATTTTTTTTGTTAAGTTGCCTAATAATTATGCACAGTAATAGTCACCTGCACACACAGATATCCCCCTAACATAGCTAAAACTAAAAACAAACTAAAAACTACTTCCAAAAATATTCAGCTTTGATATTAATGAGTTTTTTGGGTTCATTGAGAACATGGTTGTTGTTCAATAATAAAATTAATCCTCAAAAATACAACTTGCCTAATAATTCTGCACTCCCTGTATGTGTTGAGTGAGGACCCAAGGGGTGCATAAGTCTTGGTACTATGTAATAGGATGTGTATGGCGGCAAAAAGGTGTTGGGCTGTGCTATATTAAATATCTTTTATAGGGATGGTTCTTTGAGCTTTTTGCAATACCTCATTCATGCGTATCATGCTAGTACTTTATCGGGCTGCATTTTTTTTTTTTTTTTTAAACAAAGCCACCTTTTATATGGAGATATGCCCGATTCACCAATGGTTGCAACCTTTGGTTCAGGAAAGAAGAGGGAGCATCCATGTCTTCATTACTCTTTGGGAATTCCAAGTGATTTGGGAGCTTTTTTATTTGGGGTTGAGGGTGTTCTGCTCTGAGCAGAGTTCCTGAAAGAGTTTTGTGCCTTGGAATATTTTGAAGTGTGGCTAAGCCAAGCAGGAGCCCACATACATGTTCTGTTCACGTACTCTATCTGGGAAAGTACAAGTGCAACCGTAGTCTGGATTCACTGAGAAAACTTGGGAATGGGGAAGATGCATCTTTAGTAGACACATTTCTGTGGCCGGGCAGACTAAATTTCAAGTTACTGAAGCACATTATCGAATGTGTGGAAACTTCTTGGTTGGAAGGGTGTTGTATGGCAGTGAGGTCTATCTGGGGAAGCGTTTTAGTGTCATGCGCAAATGACCAGGGTACTCATCGCCTCTTGGGAGGAAGGGTTATTTTGTCTGTACAAATGTTTTATAAAACATTACGTACTCAGTTTTTAACCCCAATTGGGGGAAAACAGAACAAGAAATAGAGGAACAAATGAATAAATTGTAATGCATTTTAGAGATTGCTATCTTACATAAGTACTGTCCTAACCATAGATGACCTCTGCTTCCTAATGTTGCCAGACCTCTCCGCTGAATTTGACAGTATCATCCAACCCTAATCGACCTGGGGAATCTCAAATGGAATTCACTGGAAATATCCTTCACTTGTTATCCTACTTACTTTCCAATGAACCAGTTCACATGGGCACCCCCAGGTCACAAAAGATTCCCTCTCAGAGTACACCTATACTGTCTCACCATCTTCAAACCCTTCATGGAGCTCCTTAAGCTCTACTCCCAGACCGCAGCATCGAGATACATAACTCTACCTAAAAGTTGCCTCTGCTCTGGACATCCAACGCCTTAAGCACCAGCCGCATCTTATTGCAGAGCCCCATGGCCAGCAAGAAGTAGTCCAGACCTGATTCAATGACAAACGTTGACGGCTTAGAACCCCAACATTAACTGAATGGCAAGATACTAAGACTCCAACCTCAACTTGTAGAAACATTACCAGAAAATGAAAGACAGCCTAGTACCAGCTCTTTCTTCTTTAGAAAGTGAACACATCAGAAAATGACTTCAGACTGATGTTCAAGCACTCTTACTCTCCTACACGCTGCAGTATGTCTCATTTAGAGCTTGAAGACATAAGATTATATTACTCCATCATGATGGAAATAAGTGGCTCTCCTTTGTGTGCCATTTTCAAAACCAGCTCACCATCCGGGGTTGTTCTCGGCATACCCTTAGACAGGCAAGTGTAAGAATGTGGACAAATGGCTGTAAAAAAGAATAAAACAGTACAGTAGTCCTTTTCCATTTACGCATCCAAAACCTGGAAGAATTTCCCTGTATCCATCAGGACCAGTTTAGTAATGAGTTGAAGACAAACAATACTACATAACAATGTAGTAGCAACCCAATAGCCTCTCCATCACTCGTTGACTCTACAGAAATGTGCTGCCTTTTTGGCTAGGTTTGTGTTATACAAATAGATATACATTCATGTGTTGCTAGACAGATTATAAACTCCCATACCAGACTCCCTAACTTCATAGTTTTCAGACTTTAACTTTCTGATGTACACTCTGACAGAGGATGTAAAAAACTTGGGGAAGGGGAGAAAGAAAAGCAATTTAGCATATTAGAGAAAGAGTATCCATTTAGTTAGATAAAAAGTAGAAGCGATGAAACTCCCTTTTTATTTGGTGTGAAGTTGCTTGAATATTAATGATAAAGGTGTGGTTGTGTGCAACATGCTGGGCAGCTTCTGGTGTATCAGAGCCCTCCCTTCCCCTCAATCGGCACCATGGTTGCGCACTATTTATAATATGGCGCACCATGGCAGTCGTTAGGACAATAGCATAAAATTATTGTGGCATATTGCTAGTCTAGTGTCAAAAATGTTGACACTAGTGTAGCAAAGTGCAAGGAGGCGCATAGATTTCAAGGTTAGCGTCATTTTAATGCTATGAGCAGGCGTTCATAAAACATTGCAAAAAATGGCGCAGTGAAATCTGTCACATTCCCTAGTGCTGGAACGCCCCCCCTTGCATACATTATGTCTGGCACAAGCATAATGTGGCACAAGGGTTTACAAAGTGGCGCAACACATGCATTGTGCTACTTTGTAAATATGGCGTGGGGAAAAAGCCACTTTAGCGCCACGTTAGTGTGAAGAAATGTCATGTCAGTGCTAAGGTGGCACTAGGAGCTCTTAAATATGCCCCTTACTGTCTTCACTATGCCCACAAACAAACATGGATCAAAGGTGCTATTTACACCGTTCTGTGAGCCTACTGTCTCATTTCCAGTTGCATGTTTACATTATCTTAAAGGCTATGCTGAAGCAACTGCAGAGTTATGTTGAGGCCAATCATCTCTTTAAATATAGCCAATCATGCTTTAAACCAGTCCTTAGGATTCACAATCTCTCATGGTTAAGGGCCCCCATCTGTAGTCACCATGGGAGATGTGTCTGCTCTACTGGCTGAAACATTTAATGACCATTCTGGGTTTCATTGTAAGGTCCTTGTAAGCACTGAAACTCCCTAGCCAGATGTGACAAAATCTTTCACTACAGTTTCGGAATACATTTTGATTCTTGATTAAAGAGCCTAGAAACAACCAAGTAAGTTGATTAGATCATTCCTGGGTCCCTCTTTGCATCTTTTAGAGAAGGCGTTATATGATCGGGGATAATACTGCATGTGTGTTCTGAGCTAACATAAAACTATCGTGTATATACATAAACACAGGACAAAGCACATATTTCCAATGATTGATCGTTTTCAATCCAGTCTCTGATTAACACGTATACAGTGTTTGGGGAGGAGCCAAAATGGCGGCCTGGAAGGACGCCTAGTAAGCGTGCTCTGTCCCGGACCTGCCATAAACATCCTGCAGGGCGCCCCCCGGATCCCCATCGACGCCGTTAGGCCAGCGCGGTCCGGAGGAGCCGCAACCCGGCGAAATTGGAGCAGAGCTGTTGGGGCCGTCCTCGTGGCTGAGAGACGGCACACGGGGATCCTGAAATGGCGGCGGCCGGCGCGTAGTAAATCGCGCCCAGCAGTCCTGATCGCGTCCCCCTGCGGAGCCCGTGAGCCGAACCGCCGTGCAACTGCTCGCGCTGGTGAGCGCTCGGAGCGGCTGGCGTGCAGGAAAGTGAGGTGGGCCCTTTCTCTCCCCCCCCCCCCCAATCGGAACCCTACCGGGTTGATGGAGGAACCAGAGCAGTACACGGCGCGCCCGGGGTGTGGTGCGGTGCCGGAAAACCGAGCCGGCGGCGACCCCGAGCTTGGGGCGCTGCGACGGAACGAGCAGCGCCCTGCTGGGAGCTGACTCAGCCGCCGGGCCCACAGGGAAGGAGAAGGGCCCGCACCGGATCAGACTACGACGCCGGATTGTGGAACAACGCGGCCCGCAGCCTGTGGCGAGGGCTTCTGTACACAGTGCCGACAGCCGCGAAATACCGAGGTAGGGAGGGGGGGCTCGTCTGGGGGGCCCAGCTCCCTGCTGCAGGTTAGGGGGAGCGGCGGGGGTACCCCCCCCCAATTGGCTCCGCCGGGGCGCTGCCACCCGGGGGCCCAAGTGGCGGCACACCTTGCCCAGGACTGTGCCCCCCCCCCCCGAGACTGTGGCGCATATCCCACGGAGCACTACACGGCGGCCTCGCTGGCCCCGCCGCAGCAGGACTCTGAGCGCAGGAGCGGGCCTGGGCCGCGGGCGAGGGGGGGGGGGCCGCGGCTCGGACCGGTTGGCATCGCTGCGGGGCGGAGTCTATCGGCTGCACTTCATCCTTGGACTCTGGCCACTAGAAGTGGGGGCGGATGTGAGCTCGCCTGGGGGCCAGCTCCCTACCCCCCCCTGACTTGATTTGCTTCCCCCTCGCTCTGCTCCTTGTCACCCTCCTCCACCCCCCATCGAGTGACTGCACCCAGTCTTCATCGTTGCCCCATCAGCATAGAAGGCTCAGGACCCTGATCCTACAAAGGACACGCTATACGAATCCAGGGCAACTCAACGCTGGGCCTGCCCGTGGAACTGGCAGCCCCCGCTTTAGCCCGTGAACAAGCAGGCACAAGAACTGGTCAGCCAAAAGCTAAAAATAAGCCGGTTTAAGCTCCACTAGCCAACGGGGAGTCCGGAGAGCAAAGGAGCAATCACTGAGACAAGGTCGTACGGCAAAGGGGCAACTTGCGGTGGGAACAAAGCAAAGCCGCACGCCGCTGCATCCCGTGAGACACCTCTCAGGCTGCCATAATAGCTGGCAGGCTTAAATCAACCAAGAACCAAGATCGGAACACCCATGGAGTGGCACCCAGCGACCAGCAGACAAACCCGACTCTAAAAACATTAGAATGCACACTTACGACACACTCTGCACAATTTGAGAAAGTACTGCAGGCGATTATGGACACTAAATCCTCTCTGGAAAACAGAATAGACGCTGTCTCCCAAGACCTGAATTTACTCTGAGTGGATCACCGTAAATTGTCGGAAAGAGTGAAAACGGCAGAAGAGGGGTTATCTGAACTGGCTCCCATGGCCCAGGATAATCAAAAACAAATTCAGCGCCTGAATGCGGAGGTGAAGGCGCTCCGGAGGAGATCGGAGGATGCGGAGAGTAGATCGCGCCGCAATAACGTTCGCTTTCTGGGGTTCCCTGAAAATATGCGGCAACCAAACTCGGAAATACTCCTGGAACAATGGCTAATCAAGGAAGTACTAAATGGGGCTCCATCCAAGTTCTTCTCTGTGGAAAGGGTGCACAGAATTCCGGGCAGACCTCTGGCCCCAGGTCAGCCACTGATTGCTAGATTTTTAAATTACAGGGATCGAGATGCAATTTTGCAACAATTCCGCAATAAAGGCACATATAAATATGAGGACTATCATTAATGCATACCCAGACTTCACACAGGAGGTGCAAAATCAACATAACTCGTATGTTAAAATTAAGCAGCGCCTGCGTGAACAGGATATTAAATATGCCTTACTGTTCCCTGCTAAACTACGGGTGGTCTCGGCAGATCGCACCCACATATTCACCTCCCCTGAGGACGCCTGGACATGGCTGCATGCCAAGGGCCTCGCGCGCCCCCGAGAGGGTGCTGAAGGAGACGAGGAATGGTTAGCCTCCGCATCAAGGAAGCGTTCCAAGAGGCGCGCCAGGGGCCAACCTAATGATCAACAGGCAGCTGAAGAATGAGAAAAAGTGTTGAAAGAGACGCCCCTGCTGACGCAGAGTAACTTTGCGGTATCCAGGTCGACCCCTGAGATTAACTTGGACTCCGACACGGCCAGTTCCGATTCTACAATAACAGGAGTGTGGAAAGGTCCGATCGTTACCCCCAGAACTGCAGACGAACTTTAACTATATTCTACTGCTCCACCTCTCCACTAGTACGAATAGTGGCTGGGACCTGTTGGCACCGGTGGCTCCGGGGCCGCGGTGGTTGCCGAAGATTGTGCACCCCCAGCAACAAGTATCTTTTGCATAAACTCACATCTAACTGTCAGGGCACGCTTTAGGGGCCGGGGGGGTTAGCGCGGATGGGGGGTTTCTTCACGCTGGGGGGCGCCCAAGCGTATTAGCAGATTAGGTCTGCGGAAAGATGTGAGCCCCGCAAAAGAGCCACATCTGGTTGTCAACATAAAACCACCATGGATATCCAGTTAGATACAGGTTTTTTCACACAGTTATGGGTTAAGTAGTTTCACACAAGTTTTTAGTAGGATTAGGATTCCAGTTGGGGACGGAGGGGGTAGTAAATTAGTAACAAGACACACAACAGATCCATTTAAAAGACAGGGAACACTGCTGCAAACGGTAACCTTATTAAATAGCACTGTGGTAGTGGAGGTTGAGTGGAAGGCCAAGTTAAGCACCAGGTACCCACGAATAGACATAGCTTATAAATCCACATGACACCTCACGTGAAACGTAATATAAACCTATATGATATTGTGACATGGAATGTGAGGGTCATGGGAGCGCCGAGTAAAAGATCTCGCGTGTACGCACGCCTTAGACGACTGGGAGCACACATTGCCATTCTACAAGAGACACATTTGTTGGAGTCAGACCTACAGGAGCTGCGCGCGAAGTGGGGAGGTCAGTTAATAGGCAAAACATACTCGGCCTTCGCGAGAGGAGTATTGATTTGGATTGCAGGCGGGGTTCCCTTCCTTCAAACGGTGCACAGAATAGATCATGGGGGAAGATTTGTTGTTGTGGAAGGCCAGCTAGATGGCAGACCGCTGACTGTAGTCGGTATATATGCCCCAAACAGCGGGATCGTAGGCTTTCTGAGCACTCTCACGCCAACATTACTGTTAAACCCGTCGGCTCCGGCCGTCTGGGGCGGAGACTTTAACAGCACACCAATTGCAACACTAGACAGGTCCAACGCTCAAGCGAGTCCGATAGCAAAGGAAAATACCACAAGCCCATTGCAGACATGGGCAGGTGATATGAGACTATATGATCTATGGCGCATGAGACATCCGCAACAGAGGGAATACTTATTCTACTCAGCCCCACACAAAACACACACTAGAATAGATATAATATGGGGAACCCAGGACATAGGAGCACTGGTTAATGGGTCAGAATACCTAGCGAGGACAATGTCAGATCACTCACCATTGAGAGTAACATTGGACTGGGGTGGGAGGCGACAGGTGATCCCCACGTGGCGCCTTCAGGTGGACGCTCTACAAGACCAGGCATTTGTAGAAACACTGAAAACCACATTGAGTCAGTACCGGGAAACAAATGACTCAACCGCAAACTCACGGGCGGCTGAGTGGGATGCCCACAAAGCAGTGGTACGGGGGCAATGCATATCCGCCATGTGGGGAGTAAGACGCACCCTGCATGCGAAAATCAGTAAACTAGAAAAGGAGCTCAGGGCAGCAGAAATAGCAGTAGCGCGCAAGGAAATCCCCTACACAGCGCTAAAAGAAGCGCGCTCAAAATATAATGAAGTAGACAGCAGACTCCGTTGTCACGATTATAACTACCATTTAATGCGTCTGCACACAGAAGGTGACAGGTCGGGGAGACTGCTGGCGTGGCTGCTACGGGAGGACAGACGGCAATCCCCTATCGAGTTCATACGGGTTGGCATACATACTACAGTCACTACGCAAGTCGAAATAAATGAAAAGTTTCGAGAATACTATACGAATTTATACACCAAACTCACCTCGTGTACATCTCTGCAACTCAAGTCCTTCCTCGGGGGCTCTCTCCTACCGCAATTATCCCCAGCAGACAGGGACTCCCTCGAAGCCACTGTGACAGCGGGAGGAATAGACTTAGCCCTAGCGCAAATGCCCAGGAAAAAAACACCTGGCATAGATGGCCTACCGTTAGAGTATTACACTACCTATTCTTCTTGCTTGAAGCCCCAACTGTTGAAGGTGTTCGAAGAGGCGTGGGCCAGCGAACAACTGCCCCCATCCCAGAGAGAAGCCATGATAGTGGTCCTCCCCAAACAGGGACGGGACACCACGGATGTCAGATCTTACAGACCACTCTCACTCTTAAACTTAGACTGTAAAAAATTGGGTAAAATACTGGCAAATAGACTAGCTCCCGTTATACACACCCTAATACACGACAATCAAAACGGTTTCATCCCGAAGCGTAACACTTTCTTAAATATCCGCTGATTATTGAGCATAATGGGATTTACCCCCCTGGAGGCACACGACGAAATGGTGTTGTCATTGGATATTGAAAAAGCATTTGACACGCTAGAGTGGGATTTCCTCCTAGCCGCAATGCGGCGAATGGGAATAGGCCCCAATTACACACGCTGGGTCTGGATACTTTACTCCAATCCACAAGCCAGAGTGAAAACGGGCGGAGTTATATCTGACAGTTTCCCAATTTCCAGGGGCACGAGACAGGGCTGTCCCCTATCCCCATTATTGTTTGCTATAGCAATGGAACCATTATTGGCAAGAATACGCTCAATAGAAAATAATTGGGGAATAGTCAGGAACGGGATTCATCATGCAATCTCGCTATATTGTATTGTATTGTATTGTAATCGTATTTATATAGCGCTTACTACCCCTGACGAGGCGTCGAAGCGCTTTTCGATGAGTAGCACGCTACTCCGGTACCCAACAAGAATTAGTGATGGATTAGTATAATTTAATAAGGAGTACAGTTTTAGTATTATTATGAGTTAATTTGAGTTGCGGATATGAGAGTTTGTTAGTTAGATTGACTGGAGTAATGGAGGGGTGGAGGAGGAAAGAAATCCAGAAGTGTTAATTGGGAGTTTATCCTTCATTTGCTCAATCCAAAGGCTTGAGATGAATAAAAGGGGGGCGGAGGGGAAAGAGGATGTGGAAGGGTTAGGCAGAGCATAGTAGCAGGGTGAGATGAATGCAGGAGAATTTAGTAGGGTTGTGTGGGAGGTCACAGAGGTAGAGTGAGGTTTGGTGAGTTAGATGTGGGGGTGGAGGGATGAGCTTAGGCAGAGATATTTAGGAGATGGAAGTGGTCGAAGGGATTTGGGATGAGTCCGAGTGAGAATGGAGGATAGTTTGATAGAGACATGACATAAGAGCGATGAGTAGATAAGTGTGATAAAAAGAGAGCAGAAATTCATAGAAACATGCCAGGCACAGAAACAACATACAGGGAGTGCAGAATTATTAGGCAAGTTGTATTTTTGAGGATTAATTTTATTATTGAACAACAACCATGTTCTCAATGAACCCAAAAAACTCATTAATATCAAAGCTGAATATTTTTGGAAGTAGTTTTTAGTTTGTTTTTAGTTTTAGCTATGTTAGGGGGATATCTGTGTGTGCAGGTGACTATCACTGTGCATAATTATTAGGCAACTTAACAAAAAAAAATATATACCCATTTCAATTATTTATTATTACCAGTGAAACCAATATAACATCTCAACATTCACAAATATACATTTCTGACATTCAAAAACAAAACAAAAACAAATCAGTGACCAATATAGCCACCTTTCTTTGCAAGGACACTCAAAAGCCTGCCATCCATGGATTCTGTCAGTGTTTTGATCTGTTCACCATCAACATTGCGTGCAGCAGCAACCACAGCCTCCCAGACACTGTTCAGAGAGGTGTACTGTTTTCCCTCCTTGTAAATCTCACATTTGATGATGGACCACAGGTTCTCAATGTGGTTCAGATCAGGTGAACAAGGAGGCCTTGTCATTAGATTTCCTTCTTTTATACCCTTTCTTGCCAGCCACGCTGTGGAGTACTTGGACGCGTGTGATGGAGCATTGTCCTGCATGAAAATCATGTTTTTCTTGAAGGATGCAGACTTCTTCCTGTACCACTGCTTGAAGAAGGTGTCTTCCAGGAACTGGCAGTAGGACTGGGAGTTGAGCTTGACTCCATCCTCAACCCGAAAAGGCCCCACAAGCTCATCTTTGATGATACCAGCCCAAACCAGTACTCCACCTCCACCTTGCTGGCGTCTGAGTCGGACTGGAGCTCTCTGCCCTTTACCAATCCAGCCAAGGGCCCATCCATCTGGCCCATCAAGACTCACTCTCATTTCATCAGTCCATAAAAGCTTAGAAAAATCAGTCTTGAGATATTTATTGGCCCAGTCTTGACGTTTCAGCTTGTGTGTCTTGTTCAGTGGTGGTCGTCTTTCAGCCTTTCTTACCTTGGCCATGTCTCTGAGTCTTGCACACTTTGTGCTTTTGGGCACTCCAGTGATGTTGCAGCTCTGAAATATGGCCAAACTGGTGGCAAGTGGCATCGTGGCAGCTGCACGCTTGACTTTTCTCAGTTCATGGGCAGTTATTTTGCGCCTTGGTTTTTCCACACGCTTCTTGCGACCCTGTTGACTATTTTGAATGAAACGCTTGATTGTTTGATGATCACTCTTCAGAAGCTTTGCAATTTTAAGAGTGCTGCATCCCTCTGCAAGATATCTCACTATTTTTTACTTTTCTGAGCCTGTCAAGTCCTTCTTTTGACCCATTTTGCCAAAGGAAAGGAAGTTGCCTAATAATTATGCACACCTGATATAGGGTGTTGATGTCATTAGACCACACCCCTTCTCATTACAGAGATGCACATCACCTAATATGCTTAATTGGTAGTAGGCTTTCGAGCCTATACAGCTTGGAGTAAGACAACATGCATAAAGAGGATGATGTGGTCAAAATACTCATTTGCCTAATAATTCTGCACTCCCTGTATACACATATATATATATATTTATACACACACACACACATGACTATACACACACATCTGCACATACAATACATAATTAGAAACATGGGTAAAAAATACTTAGTCGTCCATCCATCATCCTGGTAAAAAGGCGGGAACTCCCCCACCTACCTCGAGGGTGGACGGGGCGTGGCCCAGCGGGCGGAGCCCACAGGTGCTCCACAAAGGGAGAAACCCTCCACTCTGTGTCTCCAGCAGAGGAAGACAGAAACCGCGCGTCCCAGTCAGACACAGACCACGCTCCAGCACATCATCAGCTCACCTCCAGGAAGGATTCCAGATCCCCTCCGCCATGGGATCTCTGAGCGCACAGCCCCGCCCCGCCCCATCCCTGCTAAGCCCAAGAGCCAGGGTGGGCCGTCCTTTCCAGAAGGTGAGCTTCAAACCGCAGCATCTGCCGCGTCCACATTGTACACTAGGGTACGTGATGGGCCACGGGGGCAAAATGTTTTCAGCAACCTTGTGTGCCCCCGGCAATGTCATTGCCACTAGTGCGTCCCCGCGGAGATGTCCTCGCGCCCCTGCGCATCAACGCACCACGCGAGTCGGCGGCAAACGCAGTGGGGTCGCCTTGGAAAGCTGTCCATCATTCTGGCAGGAGGTGGGAATTCCCCTACCTATTTCAAGGGTTGACGGGGCGTGGCTCAGCGGGCGGAGCTTACAGGTGCTTCATAAAGGGGGAACCTTCTATTCTGTGTCTCCAGGAGAGGAAGATAGAAACCGCGCGTCACAGTCAGATACAGATTACGCTCCAGTACATCATCAGTTCACCTCCAGGAAGGATTCTGGATCTTCCTCTGCTATGGGATCTCTGAGCGCACAGCCTTGCTTTATCTTTGCCAAGCCCGAGAGTTAGGGTGGCTTGTCCTTTCCAGAAGCTGAGCTTCGACTGCGGCACCTGCTACGTTTATATTGGTAAGTGCTTCCTTTGAGGTTTAGTTTCTGTAAAATGAGCATCGTGGCCTACACAACCGGAGTATTTTCTACGAGTATGTCAGTAAGCGTTACCTAGCATGTTTTATATACCCTGTTTATATTGTATAATAGGGGTACGTGATGGGCCACGGGGTAAACGTCTCCAGCAACCTTGTGTGCCTTTGGCAATGTTATTGTTACTAGTGCGTCTTTGTGGAGATGTCCTCGTGCTTCTGCGCATCAACAACACACCACCGGAATCGGCGGTAAAACGCAGTGGGGTCGTTTTGGAAAGCTGTCCGTCATCCTGGCAAGAGGCGGGAATTCCCTACCTACTTCGAGGGTGGACGGGGCGTGGCTCAGCGGGCGGAGCTTACAGGTGCTTCATAAAGGGAGAACCTTCTACTCTGTGCCTCCAGGAGAGGAAGATAGAAACCGCGCGTCACAGTCAGATACAGATTACGCTCTAGTACATCATCAGTTCACCTCCAGGAAGGATTCTGGATCTTTTTTTGCTATGGGATCTCTGAGCGCACAGCCTTGCTTTATCTTTGCCAAGCCCGAGAGTTAGGGTGGCTTGTCCTTTCCAGAAGCTGAGCTTCAACTGGGGCACCTGCTACGTTTATATTGGTAAGTGTTTCCTGTTGAGGTTTAGTTTCTGTAAAAATGAGCATCGTGACCGAACCAACCGGAGTATTTTCTACGAGTATGTCAGTAAGCGTTACCTAGCATGTTTTATACGCCCCGTTTATATTGTACACTAGGGGTACCTGACGGGCCACGGGGTAAACGTCTCCAGCAACCTTGTGTGCCTTTGGCAATGTTATTGTTACTAGTGTGTCTCTGTGGAGATGTCCTCGTGCTTCTGTGCATCAACAACGCACCACTGGAATCGGCGGTAAAACGCAGTGGGGTCGTTTTGGAAAGCTGTCCGTCATCCTGGTAAAAAGCGGGAATTCCTTTACCTACATTCGAGGGTGGACGGGGAGTGGCTCAGCGGGCGGAGCTTACAGGTGCTTCATAAAGGGAGACCTTCTACTCTGTGTCTCCAGGAGAGGAAGATAGAACCCGCGCGTCACAGTCAGATACAGATTACGCTCTAGTACATCATCAGTTCACCTCCAGGAAGGATTCTGGATCTTTTTTTGCTATGGGATCTCTGAGCGCACAGCCTTGCTTTATCTTTGCCAAGCCCGAGAGTTAGGGTGGCTTGTCCTTTCCAGAAGCTGAGCTTCAACTGGGGCACCTGCTACGTTTATATTGGTAAGTGTTTCCTGTTGAGGTTTAGTTTCTGTAAAAATGAGCATCGTGACCGAACCAACCGGAGTATTTTCTACGAGTATGTCAGTAAGCGTTACCTAGCATGTTTTATACGCCCCGTTTATATTGTACACTAGGGGTACCTGATGGGCCACGGGGTAAACGTCTCCAGCAACCTTGTGTGCCATTGGCCATGTTATTGTTACTAGTGTGTCTCTGTGGAGATGTCCTCGTGCTTCTGTGCATCAACAACGCACCACCGGAATCGGCGGTAAACGCAGTGGGGTCGTTTTGGAAAGCTGTCCGTCATCCTGGTAAAAGGCGGGAATTCCTTTACCTACTTCGAGGGTGGGCGGGGCGTGGCTCAGCGGGCGGAGCTTACAGGTGCTTCATAAAGGGAGAACCTTCTACTCTGTGCCTCCAGGAGAGGAAGATAGAACCCGCGCGTCACAGTCAGATACAGATTACGCTCTAGTACATCATCAGTTCACCTCCAGGAAGGATTCTGTATCTTTTTTTTGCTATGGGATCTCTGAGCGCACAGCCTTGCTTTATCTTTGCCAAGCCCGAGAGTTAGGGTGGCTTGTCCTTTCCAGAAGCTGAACTTCAACTGGGGCACCTGCTACGTTTATATATTGGTAAGTGTTTCCTGTTGAGGTTTAGTTTCTGTAAAAATGAGCATCGTGACCGAACCAACCGGAGTATTTTCTACAAGTATGTCAGTAAGCGTTACCTAGCATGTTTTATACGCCCCGTTTATATTGTACACTAGGGGTACCTGACGGGCCACGGGGTAAACGTCTCCAGCAACCTTGTGTGCCTTTGGCAATGTTATTGTTACTAGTGTGTCTCTGTGGAGATGTCCTCGTGCTTCTGTGCATCAACAACGCACCACCGGAATCGGCGGTAAACGCAGTGGGGTCGTTTTGGAAAGCTGTCCGTCATCCTGGTAAAAAGCGGGAATTCCTTTACCTACATTCGAGGGTGGACGGGGCGTGGCTCAGCGGGCGGAGCTTACAGGTGCTTCATGCTTTAATCTACATCCGGAATAGTAATGAGGTGATACCCTCGGTAATGTCATTGCTGGCAGAGTTTGGAGGTATATCCGGCCTAGTGGTAAACTGGGAAAAGTCGTGCGCGTTCCCGCTGGTAAGGTGGTCACCGGCGAGGCAGGAGACCTCTGTCGGGGCATCTGAAATGGTGTTTCGAAACGTTCAAATACCTCGGGATAAATATATACCACAATACAGAGGACCTCAGAGACGGTAATCTGGGGAGAGCGCTGGCCTCCATAAAGGGCTCGCTACGATTCTGGAACAAACTACCGCTTTCGCCGCCAGGCAGGGTGGCGGTCGCGAGCATGCTAATACTGCCAAGGCTGTTATATTATTTTGCGGCCTTGCCGATTAGCATCCCCAAAAGTTTTTTCAGCAATCTAAATACAGCGTTGCTACAACTCATATGGGGCGGGGGCAGAGCGCGAGTGGCACTAATCTCACTGCAACGCCCACTAGACGCGGGCGGCCTGGGAGCTCCCAATTTCGAACTCTACTATGCGGCCGCACAGCTGCAGTGGTTACAGAACTGGATTCACAGACCAGCGCTGGCAGAGTCCGTATGGCTGGAGACCCGGTTAAAAGGGACCCCACTGTTAACATGGCTGTCGACCAAATACCCCAAAAGCAAATCTGTTAACCCACTACTGGCAGTGGCACATGCATGCTGGGGGAAATATGTCCAGAAGGGGCACAAGACGCTCCCCTACTCCCACACATCCCACTGGATCGCCTCCCGGGGTGGACTGAGGCCGCAACGCGCCAGCCGTCTGTGTGGACAGAGGCGGGCATACAGTCAGTGGGCGACTGCTTTGAGGACGGTAAGCTAATGTCATTTGAAGCCATACAGGCTCTCACTGAAGTGAACCCCGGACACTTCTTGGCATATCATGCCATATGTTATGTAATCAAAAAAACGAACCCTAGAACCAAAGACCTCTCCCATAATTCACCACATACTACAACAGGATGCCCACACAAAAGTAGTATCGAGTCTATACAAGATCCTTAACAAGCCTTTTGAGCCGCACATGGAGAGGGCTAGGGAGAGATGGAATTCTGTCCTCCCTGACCCGATCCCACAAGAAGACTGGCCGAGAGCTCTGTATCATGCTTATGGCATGTCGAGGAACCCCAGATTCCGCTACACCCAGTTCAACTTCACACATCAAACGTATTTGTCCCCAGCTAGGATAAAGCGAATGTTCCCCGACACGGAGCCGACATGCCCTAGATGTAAAGCGCCACTGGCACACTTCTACCATATGGTTTAGGAATGCCCTCAAATACAAAAAGTATGGAAAGAGGTGGTATTTGAGCTCTCGGAAGTGACAGGACTTGTGTTGACAGTGGACCCCAAGTCCTGCCTATTGGGGCTAAGGACAAGAGCAAAAAAGCACAGGCACTTACACAAATTTGTAGGCCTGGCATGCATAATGTATAAAAGACTGATAGCAATGCACTGGAAAGCGCCTTAAGCACCCAATCAGAAATCCTGGCACACCCTTACATTGCGCTGGGCCCGTATAGAATATCAGGTGCTGAAGAAACTGGCACGGGATGGACAACAACGCACAGGGTGCGATGCCTGGGAAACACTGGTGACCAAACTTGAGGCTAAAAATGACGATAAGCCCCCATGAAGTGGGCAATCCAATGTATAAACATACTTAGTAGTACTTTGCCTGCACTTCCCACGACGGTACGGCTTCCCGACGGGTAACTCACAGACAATGAGTAAGCCCAACAACCCTCGCGCCAACTGCTCGCCCGCTCACTAGCTTAAGCACACCAGTCAACACATATTGTAAACATACAAGCATCGACACCGCTTCCTATAACTGAACCCAAATAAAGGAACCACTATCTAACACAAAGGTTAGACCCAGCAGTAGGTAGATCATCCTAGCAAGCGCATGTGGGGCTCCCCCAGCGACACACTACATGCTCAGGAAATTAGCCAATGCAGCAGGCAATAATACTGAAGTTCATAGGTGGATCTGAAGTGTGCACAAGTAGGGGGGTTTAGTCGTCTGAACGTAGTCTACTCAGATAAATGGGATCCTGTTGTATATCTGTGCAAAGCTCATATTATGTATCTGAAAAGTAAAACCAATCAATATATTTAAAAAAAATAAAAAAGCACGTATGCAGTGTTTTTTTATACAATTTTTTATTAAGATAAATTACTTTGATTAGAATTTGGAATAACAAGCAGGAGCTAGGGCTTCCTGTCTTCTGTACTTGACCCCGGCTTTGACTTGGTTACATTGGACCACTTGTGGCACACAGTATGAACTGGGATATATTACTACAGGAATGACCATGTAATGTTTGTGATAAATACAAATTCTCAATGTATGTTTTATTCCACAGAAACCTTTTTGATTTAAGCACCCAGAAGGGCTTCGAGTTCGAAATGCATTTTGGTATAATTTATGTAATATGATTTATTTTTCTCATTTTGGAAGGGAGATAATTGGTTTGAGTCAATGTAAATCGATTTTTTGAAAGAATATTTGTGCCTAAACAGCTTTAATTGCAGCCCTGGGCTGAATAATACCACAGTCGGGTGGAGTACAGTTTCTACCTATTGGGCAGAATTCCCATTCCACAGGACAGTGCACAAAGAAAATCATAGGGATTTCTCATTCAAAGATTATGGCACCCTTACGCTGATTCACTAAACATTGGAAACATTTTCTCCTACAAAAGGCCTTCTTGCAAACATAATGTATTTTGTTGTGCTTGATCGGAGAAAGGCTGTTCTGAACCTAATAATTGAACCAATCATATGTGTTTTTTTTAAATAAATGGTGGTTTCCTCTACTAGATCAGCAGAAGCTAACATTTCTAGCGTGGGCTGGGGTGGTTGCAAGGATCTCTTCTTGTGACACAGGGGGCTATCATCAGAACATTCTCATCTGCAACTAGGCAAGTATGTGAGCTAGCCACCTGCAAACTCCATTCAAGAGACTGCATGTGCTTACCTAGGGTTCAAAGTCCAATACGGAAAGCTGGATTGCCAAAGCCTCAACTCTTCAGAGATTTTGCCTGAGCAGTCATTTAAAGTCAGGTGTAAGTGGTATGGAGCTTTAAGACTAGATACATTAGGGCAGTTATCATAAACAAGATGGACTGTCCATCGATTGTCATTACTTGAAGAAAAAAATAACTTAGAATTCTTACACAATGAAAAGTAAAACAATACATCACAAATCAGCACATACTCAGTGAGGTATAGTTTCTTACCTGTAACTCCAGTTCTCTCATAGGGGTATTTCCATGATAGTCATAAGCACTGAATATTCCCTGTCAGCCTGCGGGGACGCCGGAGCACTTTTTCAAATATAACTTCTTAAGTGTCCCTGTTCCCCTTACTTCAGAAAGGCCTGCCAAGTCACTTAAGAATGTTCCCATGCAGCCTATAGGAAGGGCTACACTGTTCAAGCTTCTTCATTGAGATTGTCCTTGAAGTAAAAGCATTAAAATGCTTGACAAATGAATGCAATTTTTCAGACAAAATTCTTTCAAAAACGTCTTATTTCAAAAACCCCCATGAAGGAGTGCAGAGCAGTGTAGCCCATAGGCTGCCATTAGTAATGAAGAAAAAGGATACTGTGCCTTTAAGAACAGCCAGCCCTCCAGTATCCCATCATGCTTAGAGAGAGGCAGTTACCTCAGTTCTTTTTTAGGTAGTTATTGGCTGACAAGAAGTATAAACGTAATAATGTCATCTATCTGCTCCCCCGGGGAGGTGGGAGGGTTGCTTATGGAAATACCCCTACGAGAGAACTGGAGTTACAGGTAAGAAACTATACCTTCTCTCATAGGGGATTTCCATGTATAGTCATAAGCGTAGAATAGAATAGCAAGCCCATCCCATAACCTGCAGAGGAGCAGATAGAGTAATCAGTGACTATCTTCTCAAGCAAAAAGGTTTCTAAGAGAAGCCTGTCCTACTTGAGCATCTGCCCTAGCATCAGAGTCTAGGCAATAATGCTTAGTAAAGGTGTAAACCGATCTCTAAGTCGCAGCTTTACAAATTTCTGCTAATGGGACATTCCACAAGAGCAGTTGTAGCCGACTTGCCTCTGGTGGAATGTGTTTTAGGTTTACCTGTAAGGTTTTCTTAGCTAGTTGATAGCACTATAAAATACAGGAGACTATTCATCTCGCCATTGATTGCTTGGAGGTGGCTAAGCCAGTATGGACAGAACCATAATTAACAAACAGTTGTGAAGTTCTCCGTAAAGGATTGGTTGTACCTAGATAAAATTTCAATACTCTTAAAATCTAGAGAATGGAGAGCCCTCTCTGCTGGAGTGGAAGGGTTTGGAAAGAACGTAGGTAGGGAAATCGACTGGTTAATGTGGAAGTCGATATGACCTTAGGTAAAAATTTCAGATGTGTTCGTAGGACTACTTTAGATGAATGAAATATTGTGTAGGGCTCGAGGGCACAGAGGGCCTGGATTTCGCTAACCCTTTGTGTTGAAGTGATCGCTACTAGAAAGGCTGTATTCCAAGTGAGGTGTTGGAGGGATGCCTTGTGTATGGGTTCGAATGGGTGTTGCATTAGACGTGAAAGGACCACATTAAGTTCCCATGGTGGTGAAGGGCGCCTAACTGGAGGAAAGACCTTCTTTAACCCCTCTAGAAAATCTTTGATTACTGGAATTCTGAAGAAAGATGTTTGCGAAGGAGTCTTCCTATAAGCAGTTAAGGCTGCCAAATGAACTTTTATTGAAGAAAGTTGCAGGCCCGATCGTGCCAATTGTAACAAGTAGGGGAGAATGACATCTTTGCAAGATGAAGGATCTATCCCCTTAGAAGAACACCAGATGCAGAATCTTTTCCACTTGAAGGAGTATGCTGAACGAGTAGACGGCCGCTTCGCCTCTTTTAAAATGTCCATACACTCCTGTGGCAGGTTTAGGTGACCATACTGGACTAGCTCAGGAGCCATGCCGCCAAATTCAATGAGGAGAGATTGGGATGCCTCATTTGTCCGCCAAACTTAGTCAGGAGGTCCATTCTGCAGGGTAGCCTGAGATGGGGCTGGAGTGATCTCTGAAGGAGATCCGGGAAGTACCACTGTCTCGGCCACTCTGGTGCAATGAGGATCATTGTGGCTGATGTCAGAGTTTGAGGACTGCTGGGATCAGCAGAATTGGTGGAAAGGCGTACATAAATCTGTTGGACCAGTCTATCCACAGAGCATTCCCCAGCGATTCTGGGTGGTAAAACCTGGCAGCGAAGTCGCGGCATTTCCTGCTTTCTTCTGTGGCGAATAGGTCAATAGAAGGTGTGCCCCACAAACGGAAAATGTCTCAAGTGACGTCTTCGTTGAGCACCCACTCGTGGTTCTCTTCTAGAACTCTGCTGAGGGCATCCGCTTGCATGTTCTGAACCCCTGGAAGATGGGTTGCCACTATGTTCAATTTCCTGGCTAGGAGCCAGTGCCATATTGTCTGGGACTCTTGAGACAAGATTCTGGATCTGGTGCCCCCCTGCTTGTTCAGATAGAACATAGTGGTGGTATTGTCTGTCTGCACCAGCAAGTTGTCGGCTGTGATTGAGGGTAGAAATGCCTTGAGAGCTAGGTGTACCGCCCGTAGCTCTAGGAGATTGATGTGGTATAATGATTCCTTGTGAGTCAATCGACCTTGTATTTGTAGGTGATCCATGAGCTCCCCATCCGAGGAGAGAGGCATCTGTCACAATAGTCTGCGTTGGAGGCACTGCCCGGAATGGCATCCCCTTTAGTAGATTGGCTGGAGAGCACCACCAAGTCAGAGATCTGATTGCATGGGTGGATAGGCGAATTCAATCCTCCCAGTTCCACGACAACTGATTCCATTGGTCCTCCAGGCATTCCTGAAGCGGACGCATGTGGAGGCGAGCGTTGGGTGTCAGAAAAATGCAGGATGCCATGGATCCGAGAAGTGAGGTGACTGTTCGCACTGCTGCGTGACGCATTGATCGGAGAGCCCGACACTTCCGGAGAATAGATAAGTGTTGTTCCTCCGAAGGACACACTTTTTCCTGCAGTGTGTCTATGGTAACTCCTAAGTAATGTAACCTCTGGACAGGCACTGTTGTTAACTTGTGAAAGTTGATATGAAGACCTAGTTAGTACAGGAGGTCGCAGATCATCTGGAAATGCAGTTTTGCTTCTGCATAAGTGGACGCTTTGATTTACCAGTCGTCGAGATACGGGTATATGAAAATTCAATTTTTCCAGAGTTGAGCTGCCACCACCGCCATGCACTTGGAAAAGGTTCTGGGTGCAGACCTGAGACCGAATGGTAGGACCGTGTATTGGAAGTGATCCTGACCCACTACAAACCTCAGGAATTTCCGATGTTTCTTCGCAATGGGGATGTGGAAATACGCATTGTGTAGATCCACTGAGCAAAGCCAGTCTCCTTGCTGAATCTGAGGATATATCTGGTGTAAGGATAGCATCCTGAACTTTTCCTTTCGGATCCATTTGTTGGCAATTTTGAGGTCTAGAATGGGCCCTTAATTCGTTCTTGTCCTTCTTTGGGATGAGAAAGTATTTGGAGTAAATACCCTTCTCCCGTTGGCTGAGGGGAACAATTCTACTGCTCTATTTCCGAGGAGGATGGAAACTTCCGCCTTTAGGAGATCGAGGTGTGCAGTCGAGGGTTTTGGCGGGATAGCCAGAGGTGGTGTGGAAAACCTGAGACAATATCCATTCTGTACAATGCCTAAGACCAAAGCGTCTGTTGTAATTCTTTGCCACTCTACCAGGCAATTGGTGACGCTTCCCCCCCCACCGGAGTGGTTAACGAAGTTGGGGGGGGAGGAAATTCTCAGGGCTTTGAGGTGGTAGGGTGTCGGGTGCTCTGAGAGGACTGATGGGTCGATCGTCCCCTCTGTGCCTTACGCTGGTGCTGGTAGGGTCGCTGGTACTGCTGGCGAGGCCTCGTAGGGGCCCATTGAAGGGCTTGAACCCTCTGCGTGGTATAGCGGCGATGGAAAGGACGGAAGGACCTACGTTGCTCTTTAGGTTTGTCCAATCCTACTGCTTTTAATGTGTCCACCTCAGCTTTCATCCTTGCAATTTCATCATCTGCATTCAAACCGAATAATGTGGATCCTGAAAATGGCAGATTCATAATTCTTTGCTGCACATCCGGCTTCAATGACGTGAGCCGCAGCCATGAATGTCTTCTCAGCGTCACACCATGGCAGTAAGAATGTGGTGAAAGCAGAGACGCGTCCGCTGCCACGCTTATGATTTGGTTGGAGACCATAGCACCTTCTTTGGCCGTTTCTAAAAAGTCCTCTCTGTGATCTCTCGGGAGATGCTCTGCGAACTGCAAGATGGAATCCCACTAAGATCTATTGTACCTGCCCAAAAGGGCTGTGGCGCTTGCAGTTTTCATAGATGACGCAGCCGAACAGCAGACTTTATCGCCTGTCGAGTCCAATCGTTTACTCTCCTTATCTGGAGGAGAGGTGGAAGATGGAGAGGTTGTGTGAGCTTTGCGAGCCGCCAAAATAACTACTGAGTCCGGTGGCGGGACAGAGCGCAAAAAGACCGGATCTTGCTCCGGAGGGCGATACTTTTTCTGCAGTCTAGACGGTGCAGATCTTGTCGTAGCCGGTGTTAGGAAAACCTCAATAGCGGGCTCTAAGAGGCCAGGTACTAGGGGTAGTAATGGTCTGGCAGCTGTACGCTATTGTAGGGTTTCGAAGATGACCGACGTAGGTGGTGTAGGATCGACCATCGGCATATTGAGTTTTGATGCGCCTCGGACCAGCACTTCATGGAAGGTGTTAATGTCATCCACCGAGGACCGAGGTGGAGGAGAGTCCGATAAAGTAGGGGAGTAGTCTCTGGTGGAAGACCAAGACTCCCTCTCATGTTCCCTTGACCTGCGCCTAGATCTGCGGTGCGATCTTGATCGGTATGAGTCATGGCCATGGCGTGAACTGTGGCGCGATGTAGAGCGCGGTCCAGTTGGTATTTTAGCCGGTACTTGAGGCACCGGAAGCGGTGCTGGTTGTGGCAACTCTTGACCAGTTGGCTGAGGTGACATTGCCGGTAGATCTGGAGGAGGAGAAACATGCGGAGAAGGATGAGAAGAAGGTGACGAAGGAAGCAGCACTACTGAAGAAGATCGTTCTGATGACGAATAAATTCTCCGCCTCTTGTGTCTCCTCGACGCAGATTGACTCCTCAACATCGACCTCCCTCTTCGTCTCGACGTAGACGCTGTGCAGGGTGTCGACCCATGACTTCTACGTTGACCTCTAGGCGTCGACTCCAACGATGCCGATCTGCTCCTCGACGTCGTGCGCCTTGGGGTCTTCGACGTCATGCGGTGCCTTGACGTCAAACAGTGACTTCTATACGACATCGAGCCGGACTTCGACGGCGAGCATGTCGGTGCCGTACCTCCTCTCGACGTCGACCGGGACCGATGTTTTCGCCCTGAAGAGCGTCTCTCACACCTTCCACGACCACTGGAGGCTGAGGTATGAGCCCTGGTGGAAGACTGACCTTCCCCTCGCTCAGAGGTCGCACTGGTTCCTTGGCGTCTTCTCTCTGCTCTCCCTTGAATGCAAATCTTCTGTTGCAGGAGGCAGGAATGTGTGAGGAAGGTAGACAAATAATACAGACCTCATGAGGATCTGTTTTGGCCTTCTTTCTGCCACATTTTGGGCATTTGTCAAACAAGGAAGACATTTTGAGTAAAAAAGCCTTAAATTCCTGTCAGAAAACTTCAAAATCCAGTAGAGAAAGATAAAAGACGTTGAATGAAGCCTTTTTTCTCAAAGTTTCTCTATATTTTTGAAGGAAAAAACCTGAAAAGGTCGAGCTCAATGCTGCAGGGTCCTGTCAGCAGGTGCCGGAAAAAAGAACTGAGGTAACTGCCTCTCTAAGCATGATGGGATACTGGAGGGCTGGCTGTTCTTAAAGGAACAGTATCCTTTTTCTTCATTACTAATGGCAGCCTATGGGCTACACTGCTATGCACTCCATCATGGGGGGTTTTGAAATAAAAGAGGTTTTTGAAAGAAATTTGTCTGAAAAATTGCATTTATTTGTCAAGCATTTTAATGCTTTTACTTCAAGGACAATCTCAATAAAGAAGCTTGAACACCGTAGCCCTTCCTATAGGCTGCATGGGAACATTCTTAAGTGACTTGGCAGGCCTTTCTGAAGTAAGGCGAACAGGGACACTTAAGAAGTTACATTGGAAAAAGTGCTCCGGGGTCCCCGCAGGCGGGCGGGGAATTATTCTACGCTTATGACTATACATGGAAATCCCCTATGAGAGAATTCCAAATATACTATTGTGGATCGCTGTACTCTTTGCAATCAGTGTTCTTCACAAACTAGTAATTAGGCAATATTATGAAATTGATTTCCCTTACTGTGGTATAATTTTACCCTAACAGAGGGATATTATTAGGACAGGAAGGTCGCTTTCATGGTTTTGCTAGTCTGCACCCCTTTCCTGAGTTGAATAGAATAATTATATAGTATAAGATAAATACAAATAATTACAAACATATGAATAAAAAAGTATAATAAAACATATTAAATGCTCGTATTTGACATTTTGCCTGGTTAGGTCAGCCATGCTGTTACAGAAAGAAGAAATGTTCACCAAGCTGGACCTTGCAAGAGAGGGTTTAACTAGGTAATATATGATTAGCGTTACCCGCAGAGCCCAAATCTATGTTTTCCCAGTAATTCAAGCATATAAATAAAAATGTTTTGCAAAACCAACTTTTCCAGATCTTTCTAGAGGCTGCTCTTCTATGACAAGAAAGAGGCAAATTAAAATTCAAAACTGTGTGTACCAACTTCACGATTCGAGAATTATTCAATTACATAAATAGTGAAGGTGTGTTAACAGACAAGCTATTTGAACTAGATCGCAGTCAGTACCACTCCCATGTCATGTGGTATGCAGTGCTGGGAGAATCTAGAATGGGCTTGATTATCCATTCACATTAATAATCGTAAATTCCCAAGCCCAATTTCCAAGATCTCTGGCATAAAGCTGTAAATTTGAACATGCTGGCAGTATGGCCAAGTACCTTCCCTTGGCTCACCTCTTGAACACTTGTCTGGCATGTGGTGTGAAAGGTACACATGAGGCTAAATTGACTACTGTGGAGGGTCAGGAATCATATCTGCTTAAGCCTGGTAGGATATATCTGGATCTTCTAGTATTGCAATAGCTGTTTTTTCGCAGTGAAGAATGTAATGAGGGGTAGAAAAGACAAAAATTAATACTTCTTGCTCATTAATAGTAACTGCTTACCATACCAAGGCCCTCCAAAGGAGGGCTTCAGCTTTCATATGTTCAGAAAATTTCTAACGATTATATGCCCAATATGTTAAGTTATATGCACTTTTTATTGGTTTTCCCTAATAGAGAGCCATGGTTTTCATTTCCCCCCCCTTGTGATTGTGAAGCCCTTGCAGAGAAATCAACACTTTATCTTACTTTATTTTGCACATTTTATTTGGATTAGAGGAGCTTTTTGCGCCCACTATTGTGGGATGCTTGTTTGTTGCACTACCACAAGACTGTGGTGTTGTCCGTAAACACCTGCGGTTGCCTTCCCTTGATTGAAAGTAGAAAGGCTTTCAATGCTACTCAGATTGCCGGAGCTCCAACAGGTTGATGTGGAGTCTGGATTCCACCAGAGACCATAGGCATCTGATCGCCACCGCTTCCAGATGGCCGCCCCATCCCAGGAGTGCCACAACTATCACCACTGTCAGATCTGGTTGGGGAAGGGAGAGGGGTCTGCCACTGACCCAGTCGCGGTTGATTAACTACCACTGCAGATCTTTTGCAGTTCCCTCCAAGTTCTCAACCATGTGAGAGATCCTCCTGATGCTGCGTTCACTGGAACTTCAAGTCCCACTGCAGAGCCCGCTAATGCCAGTGGGCATGTGTTACCAGAAGGATGCAGGAGGCCATGAGGCCCAGCAGCCTCAGAGTCAGCCTCACTGAAATACAGTATAGAGGCTGAAATATCGGTATCATAGCCTGAATATCCTGCACTTGCCAGATGGGAGGATAAGCCTGAAACTACACGGAATCCAGAACAGCTCTGATGAAAGGGAGCATCTGAGAGGGAGTCATGTATGACTTCAGCACAAAGCTGGTGAACCCCAAGAAGTGCAGGAGGTCCACCATGGTCCTGAGGCGGGAGATGACAGCCTGGGGGCGAACCTGCCATCAACAACCGGTCATCAAGATGGGGAAGACTGGCACCCTCTGATCTCCACAGATAAGCTGCAACCACCAGCATCACCTTGGTGAACACTTGAGGGGCGCTGGTAAGGTCAAAGATGAGCATGGCGAATTAGAAGTGGTTGTGACCTACCATGAACAACAGGTAACGGATGTGGGCAGGTAGGATGGGGATGCGAAAATATGCATCCTACAAATCCAGTGCTACCATCCAGTCTCCCGGGTCCAGGGCAGACTGGACTTGAAAGTAAGTGAGCATTTTGAACATCTTCTTGAGAAAGAAATTGAGAGGGCGAAGGTTGAGGATAGGACAAAGGCCATCATACTTCTTGGGCACCAGAAAGAAGCTTTAATAACAACCACAACCCACTTCAGGTGTCAGTACCCTCTCTATGGCTCCCTTAGCCAAGAGAGCAGTCACTTCCTGGCAGAGAAAGGATAGGTGGTCCTCTGATAGCCTGTTGCAAGTAGGTGGAGGGTGGTAATGAAGGGGAGGGTGTAACCCCTTCAGAGGATCTGCAAGATCTACCGGTCTGATGTTATAGATTGCCAGTGGGGGGGGAGTGTGGATCCAACTCCCCACTCAGTGCCAATGGTGGTAAGAGAGCAGACTAAGTGTTTGGAGGTATCAGCTACCAGGGGTACAAAGCCTTTGCCACGCAGAGGCTGGGAAGCTTGTGTGCTGCAGTGGCAGGGCAGGTATAGACGTGGCTGGAAGCCCCTTTCTTTCATGGCCACAGTGAAAGGTGGATTGGGAGTGACGAGGGGCCATGGAAAGGCACAAGGACGTGGCCACAGTTCTGCTGTCCTTGATCTGCCTTGCCTTCAAAGAGAAGGGAGCCAGCAAAGGGCATGTCCATAAGCGATGTTTGGACATTCCCAGAAAAGCCACTTGTCCTCAGCCAGTCGTGGCACTGTAAAGCCCCCGATGACGAAACCCCTCTGCTCAGTAATTCAATGGTATCAAGTTCACATTCGATGGTGAGCTTAGCGGCATCCCTCCTGTTGGCCACAGCTTGGGAGAGAACAGCCCAGGCCTCCTCTGGAGCCATTGGCAGCACATGTGCAACCATATCCCACAGAGCGTGGGAACAGTGTCCCAAAAGCCATGTGGTGGTCACGGACTGCAATGCCATCTTCTTTCCCAAGCTGTCCAGCCTCTTGATTTCCTGATCCAGTGGTGCAGTTGGGAAGGAACCAGGATTTACATGGGAGGTGGGGGCTTGGACCACCACGCTCTCTGGGGTAGGATGTTGTGTGAGGAAGATGGGGTCCCCTGGAGCAGGGTGGTGGTGGATGGCAATTGTTCTGTTCACTGGAGCCCCTGTGTTGGACTTGGACCAGGTCCCAAGCAGGACATCAGTAAGAGCTTCATTAGACGTGAGGAGAAGTTCTGAAGGAGACAGAATTATGGGCATCCCTCTGTGGAATCTCAAATGTTTTTGCCCTGGCACTTCTGGCATGACAGCTATCATGCTTGTGGTGTGTCATTAATACAACAGAACTATTTCTCTGATCAGCTTCTTTTATTGGAGGAAGTGATTATAAAGTTATAAGGAATATGGGATAATTGAAATTGAAATGTGCAACATGCAAGGTCTTTAGAATTGCGCAATGGGAACATCTGGAATTCATGCTGTTTGAAATTCTTGTTGTCTGCTGACAGCTCTGAAGAAGTCAGCGGGGACAAAACGAGTTGGCTACAGTGAATTGAAGAAAAATACGTTTTATGGGAAAATACTTGAATAAAAGAAAATGTTTCATTAAGAAAGAAGTTTTGGGAGTCTGTGCAGTCTATAACTGGAATTTAACTTAATTGGACTTTTTACTATGTTATGTACTTCATGTGAGTGCTGGGTCACAAAAGAACAATGTGATCTCCATGAATTTTTATTGTGGTTTTTGATGACTAGGAAGGCTGGTTTTCAAGACTCTTGCACCATAAATTTTTTGTTTTCTCTATTTTTTCTACTAATGTGGTAAGGTGCAGTATTTGTTGCCTCAGCCTTCTTTTTGATTTATGCTTACATACTACTGAACATCTAGATTTCAGCTGTTTAACATGATGTTAATACAAAAGGTACACAACATTATACGCACATAGATTGAGGTAATATTTGATCACTTCTATTTGATTTCCAGTGAAGTTTCAATTGAATTTGTCTTCTTTGTTCTAAGGAAGTTATAATCTTTATCTTTCTCAAATTACTTTTGAGTGTATTTACTTCATTTTAAACATTGCATCTATCAATTAGTCTTTGGAAGCCTATCGATGTATTGAAGAGTAATTTTAGGTCATACATTTAAAATATGATCTGTAAAGTCTTTTTGCCTACTTTGGGAGATTTTCAACTTCTTCTAATACATAAGACAGATCGGAAACATACATGTAATAAAAGAGGGAGGCAGTATATATCTTTGGTGCAAGCTGTTCCGTGAGTTTTTTCTAGATGTTAAGGTTATTCCATTGTCTAGTTCTACCCTGATCCATGTACTTCTATGTAGTTCAATTACAAGCATCAATAAACCGGGATCAATGTTGGACTGTTAAATCTTTGCCTGCATCCACCCTCTAACTACCTGCCTGAAGGCCACGCTAAAATCTAAACAACACCACCTTTTCTTTGTATTTCAAGTCTTACAGGCTACTAAAACTAGAGTATTTAAAGAAAAAATATTATGGCTCAAAGTGATTCCCACAGGGGTAAATTTGTGTTGCTAATAGAATGGAAGAAAGCAACTGTAGAAAAAAAAAACAATCACTGACCCTTACTCATGCCAACTATAAGACAATGGTTTACTTTCGTTCCTCACCAAGACATAAAAAATGGCTGTACTTTTAAAACGGTTTGTAAAGGTACAGCAAACAAGGTTTATTCAGGATAATATGTAAGGCAAAGTCTGTACTAACTTCAATACTCGTTCTTTAGGGGTTCCCAAACAGAGATGGATTGGCTAGTATGGTCTTTTTGGACATCTTTTATGCTTTTGACACGGCCTCCTGTTGAATTCCCCTACAACAATTTTGCAAGGTTGGAGTGGGGCAGCGCAGGTTAAGTTGGTTTTCCTCCTTCCTGCAGAGATGATCTTGGGCAGGTTTTCCCAGGAACCTCACTTGCAATGTTTTTTTCCAGTTGTCATTACTTAACCAGGTACTTAACATGTACATACATCCTCTTGCTGCACTCATCCAGTCCTTTCTATTTCTGTTTTGTGCTATGAGGATAACACATTACTGATTATTCAGGGGTGATGAGGAGGATACCATCCAACAGCACATTTGAACATTCATCATAATGAGGACCGGTGAAGATCAGCAATGCACCATATCCAAATGCTAATAAGACCATAGGTTGGTTGCGCGAGGAATTACCACTACTTGGTTCAAAACATGGTCACCTTCTTCCATGGTGAAACACCTCTGCTGACAAAATTAGGAAGAAACCTAGGTTTTATCATTGGTAACAAACTCACACAAATCCCCAAATAAAAGATCTTTTAGTCGTGATTCTTGGTTCTTTAGTCGCCAAAGAAAAGTCTACAGTTGGACTTTTGAAAATCCATAGTGTAGAAAAAAATGTGTGCCTGAACTATGTCGAGATTCTAAAATATCTTCTGATTAACTTGCAAACTATGCAGAAAGCAGTAATGTAGGAAATCTGCCTTTATAGGGTCACCCCTTATTTTTCACCTTTTGCTGGACCCTTGATTTTTGAGGGCTTTAAAACTCTGCACTTTACCCCTGCTAACCTGTAGTAAAGGGCCTGTGCTACCCGTTAATACAGAGGTCTTCGAACTGGAGGGCCTCAGGTGATCCTGGAGGGGCGCGAGGCTCTGGCCAAAAGAAGCATTATACAGATAACAGGGCTTTGTTTTACGCAGGAGCATGTTATTGCATTTTTAAAAAGTTAAGAGTACTTAACTGCAATGTTTAAATAGGTCTAGACAAATTTAAACATTGCCACCTTTATAAAATAATTGTGAAAAATTCCAAAGGGGGCTCCAATGATTTTTATTTTTCAACAGGGGGGGAGGGGGAGGGGGGGGTGGTCTGAGAGGCACCGCCTTGAAAAGTTTGGAGACCACTGCCTTAATACATGATTAAATTGACTTAACCATGCAGTGCAACTTGTTGAAATAACTCTTTCTGACCGTTAAAAATCAACCTTTCAATTCGTAGTAAATCACCCATATACAAGCCTTGTAGATCCTAAGGTGCAGTGCATGGTGGTTAAACGTTGGACATATAGAAAATGAATAATACCATGTCCCTACTGGGACAGGGTCCAAAGAACTATTTTCACTGTGGAAGGCCTAGCTGTCTTACGTGGAAAATCAGAGTACAGGTTAAAATACTACTACTGTATTTCAGGAACAAGACTAGATAGAAAATAATTAATAAATGTTTTTAATAGTTATTAAAAGTACAATTTTGTGGTAATGTTGAATATTTATATTTAATAAATATCAAGGAAAAGAAGCTTTTAAAAAGTCACTTATTTCCTGCCGAGACTTCCTGGAGGATAACTTGCATTAGCTTGCCAGCTTGGGCTTAAGTCTTGATAAGGTGGAAATGGAGTGGGAAATGCCTCTCAGTGGTTAACAGCAGGCTGACCTGAATGAGCAGAGTTGACTCCTCTGACCTCAACGGAATGTGCAAGTGGGCAGCTGGGGGCCTCCTTTTAACAGCACTATGTCAAATCCTGCTTGACAAGTGGTTAGCACATGTAACATTTGGGGTGCAATTGAAAGGGAGGGAACAGGATGCCAGGACAATTCTTGTTGATCCCCTTGCTGGCTTAAGAATCCCGCTTTTATCCTACCAGTCTCTGGGTTTGTTGTGGGTAGAGAGACTGCTTCAAACTGGATTTCAGTATTAGACGGGGGGGGACACTAGGACTGCCTTAGTGCGCAAGTTTACTGTGGCCGACCACTTTAGCAATCTTGAAAATGCCCTGACACATGGCATTTTGGGCCAGTTTGCAGTCAGGCAAATAGGAATTACCTCAATAGTGGGTAAGGTTGACCCCCGGAACTTTTACACCATTGGTTAGGGAGGGGCAAGAATTTACTCCCACCCATTAGTTTGTGTTAAGCATAAATTTGACACCTCCAGGCACCCACTTCAGAACACTTTTTTGATCTACTTAATGAAGATAACCTACTTTCTGTGACTTAAGAGGAGTCCTTAAGGACTCAACCCGTTTCCTCTTGTACCCAGGACAAAGAAGTAGACTCCAAAGATCAATTAGCTGAGCTCATGTGTGGCTACTGAGAGACAACAAGCTGCAAGAGACCTTTTCAAGGAATTCCCCAACTGATCAGTAGCAAATGGCACTGGAGTAGAACCCGCTGAGGGCCTTTGACACTCTGCGAGTCTCTATATGCCTCTATTGTGGTGCTGTGGTCCTTAGATTTTCCTCTTAATACATTTTATGGCTCTAAGAACCGGTCATTGTAGGAGCATGCCTTTGGGGCTTGAAATAAGAGGTTGTCGCAGAGTATAGGTGTAAACATACCATCAGAAACTTAACAAAATATCTTTTGCCTAGGAGTATAGTATAGAATTCCATCTTTCAGACTTAATGCCCTAGGAGGCCTCTTAAGGCTGTTGTGCCATATGTAAATGTCAATTATCAAAAACATGGAAACACAGGTAATGTGGGATAATAGAAATGTATCCAGCATCATCTAATCTTCAAACTGAAAAGATCTACTCATAATCTTACCTCTTTTGATCATCAAGATGAACCACAAATCAGGACAATCACTCTGATGCTTCATTTGGGTCAATACTCACTTCCTTGCACAATGTGCCCATTTCTTCAATAAGCCTCTCATGTACATGTACTGGAATGTTTAACATACTCAAGTTTAAACATCCCCAACTTTATTTGGTATGCAAACGGCTACACACACACACGTGCATCTTTACGACCATTGTAGTTCCGCTACCTGCTACACTGGCAGAACCTCATACTGTAAAACAAATCCCTTGCTATTTGAACGCAACTGTAGATCTCTGCCAATACCATTCTATAAGCAATCAATGTGTCCTATGGGCATGCACATTTAGATCCTTCTCACATTTCCTATACATAAACTTACCTGCAACTCTCTTATATCAGTGAATACATACCCATCCACATTCTGAATTCCTTACTTATTGTTTCCCACTAAAAAGCCTTCCCAAACATTTGTTACAAAGTACTATTATACACTTCCAATATGGATATTCACACCTTCAATCTATACTCTGACCACATGAGGATGCACCTATGATACCCTTCACATTTTCTGTTAATACAAAATGTATGCTTTTATACTTGTATTGTATCTCATTCACGCCTCCAGATACTTTCACCACCATTGACATACAAACATATCTTGTAGTACCTACCAAGATCTGATGTTCCTCGTAGGTTACATGTTAGTTTCCAAGTTAAACACATCATGTTACTAGGAAAATGTTGGTGACTGACACACCTGTAATACAGTTTCTATCCCAACTCATTCCCACATTCTCTTTACAACTCTTTCTCATCTTGACTGCTACCTTTTCTATCCTTTACTACCTGCACCTTCCCAGTCTAGCACTCATCCAGATCCTCATCACAATTAACGGTTTGCTCAGTGGTTTTAGAAGTATAAAATACCTTGTCAAGATTCAATCTTCTGTCAACCACATTAAGTTTCACACTGTCCCACTCTTTCACGCCAAACTAATCTCCGCTCATCATACTTATCTACTAATGGGCAAGTCACACCTTCTTTTTGCTTCCTCATTTCAAAACGAGATCTTTCAAGAACAATACTAATGTTAGGTGTTACATTATCATAAGCATGCTTCAAAGCTGTTCAACAGTCCGACTTCTCTGTGCTTTTGTCTATTATTGAAGACTCTCACTTGCAAGTTTTCCATATCCAAACAATACAATATTATATTGCTTTTCCTCTCCATTGAAAACGTTGCCTATATACCTCAAACACAATGTTTAAAATAAGTCAACAAATTTCACCTTAATACAGGATCTGCCGGATTAAAAAAAACAAAGATGCGACGTGTATATTTTGCATATTTGGTGCATTCATGCTGCTCAAACTCCCACTCAGCTCCATTGTGCTAGACCATACCCAAATCCACTGGTGTGCAATGCTAGACCCAAGATCATAACAATACTCTTTAGTGTGCAAATCCACCGAGTCCATTCTGCCCATACATCCACTTGAAGCCACACTGCAGTCCAATAGGTGTTTAAGCTGATTTGCGATGCCACAAACACAACACCTTTCAAACAGACAAAGTTGTAAAATGTAAATAAATAAGTAATGGGGAGTTATGATTATGTCAAAACAAACTAATGTGCCAAGCTCACCTAGTAGCTTCTCATAATACTTTTCCCATTTTTTTCTGAAGATCAAAAATAAGAATGAATCAAGCAAAAATATCATTTCACATTCAACTGAGAATCCAGGAAGAAGCAACTGCTGGATTCAAGACTGATTGACATGAGTGAGGCATCACACAGGCAACCACGCGGAAGAGGAAATGCACAAGAATCTGTTTAAAGTTAAGGAGAGAGGAATGCTCTGTCTCTTCATCATCGCTACTCCGTTACAGTACCTTTTGCCACAGGGACTAAAACATGCTGCCACATTATGCATAAGCACAGTTTTTTACTTAGGAGAATGGTCTTGAGAGTTGTACACCAAGCGCGAGGACAATCGCACAACTCCAGTTACACAAAAGACTACCAAACTCTCAGGATAAGCAAGGGTTAAGTCTCATGTGTAACTAAAGAACTAAGGGCCAGATGTAGGTAGATTCTGAATTGAGACCCGCAAATTGCGAGTCAGAGCGACTCACAATTTGCGAGTCACAATTCAGAATGTTGGATGGTGTCCCTGACACCATCTGTGACTCGCAAGGGGGTCGCAAAGGCCCACCTCATGAATAATCATGAGGTGGGTCGCAATTTGCGACCCCCTTGCGAGTGGCGGCATTCACAGGGATGGCGGCCTGCTGCGGACAGCAGACCACCATGTCTGTGACTGCTTTTTAATAAAGCATTTTTTTTTTTTTTGTAATGCAGCACGTTTTCCTTAAAAGAAAACGAGATGCATTACAAAAATGAAATGTTTTTGTTTCATTTTTTCAGAGCAGGCAGTGGTCCATAGGACCACTGCCACTGCCTGCTCTGAAAAAATGTTTGCAGTGCCATTCACAACGGGGAAGGGTTCCCATTGGGACCCCTTCCCTTTTGCGAATGGGTTACCACCCATTACAAAAGGGTGCAAACTGCGATTGGTTTGCGCCCGCTTTCTTGCATTGCACTGCGACTCGCAGGAAGGAACACCCCTTCCTAATTGCGACTCACAAACCCGTTTTGCGATTCGGTAACCAGGTTACCGAATCGCAAAACGGCGTTTGTGCATTGCAAAGTGCATTTTGCACGTGGCAAACAGCGAAATTCGCTGATTGCGAAGTGCAAACTGCTTCGTACATCTGGCCCTTAAGCTCTACTTACAGGTGCAAAGTCAATCGCTGAAAGCTACATGTTACGTGCAAAGGCACCAAATGATTTGGAACTCTCACAACAAAGGCCAGTGAGAAGAGATGAGCATGTGGACAATTACCAGGTTAACCACCAACTCCACTGCCCTGCCACATGCACTTCACAGCTGTGGACAAATATACAAAAACAGTACTATACAAAAACAGTACTACACTCAGACACACTGAAGTATAGTTGTGGCTGCTACCATAATTCTGCTGAAAAGAGCTGCTACAACACCAGCATAAAGCTGGCCCTCCTTTGTAATTCATACATGGTTAAAGAAATCCCAGCACTCTTTTCAGAAGGTAGATGATACATTTTTCCTGTAGAAGACACTCCACAAAATCAACATCCGCTCAACAGACTGCAAAACCCTTATATTGCGCACTCTGCTCATGCTAGTATGAACACTTCTCAAGCCACTAACCAAACTCGCAGTACGCCTTGGGGTCTTGGAGGCAAAATATTTTAGAATGTTAAGTCAATGTCGATAATACCAACACACAGAAGGCTATTGCTGTAAAAAAAAGAAATTTCTGGCAACTACCTGAGTGGTTTCATATGAACAGAATCCTCTCAATAAACATTAGTAAATTATTGATGGTTATTCTTTAGTAAACAATATTTTAATGCATTCAACTTTTTAATTATTTTTCTTTTTACAAAAGAGATATTAGGTTTTAATGATCTGGTAGAACAAGCTTGACTCAAGATAGTCTTATTCCTTTGATTTTTGCTTTTGCTAGTCAACTATTTGCATGAGATTTTCCACAATGTTACTGGGATCCCCTTTGTATTGTGCTAAGACAGTCTCTCTATATAGCCTGTCTATTCCTTCTTTGAGATGAGTTTCACGTTTTCAGCACATTGCTAGGTCATTGCCTCAAATTCTATATCACAGTTATCATTGAACTTGTCCAGCTTTCATCTTCTAAATGTACCCAGGAATGCTCATATTTCCCCTTGTGTATGGATCTGCATTGGCTGCTGGTTGCCTCAAAATCCAATTTAAAACAGCCACTATGATTCATAGGTCTGTTTAGATACTGTTGCGGTTACCTGAAGCTGTGGTTTACACCATACTCTCCTTCTAGGGCACTAGGTCAGGTGGGAAACATCTTTTAGGTCTCCAAGAACAGCTTTAGGAAAAATGGATAACTCACTCCCAGTCAATGTCAGTTCCTTGTGAAATGTGCTCCTAAATAAGTTCCTAGAAAAGTGCACCTTCTAAGAAGGTAGTAAAACATTTGAGTAACTATCCACAACTGGCCTCAGCTAACCTGTATTCTAACAGGTAATAAATACTTTTTTGGATTCATTACAATTTCATCACATACATTTCAGACGACCAGCTAATAGAAACTGTCTTGGGTACAACTTCTACTCCGTAACAACCGATTCTGTTCTAAACTGAAACTGTGTTTAAATCCTTACATTTTCTGAGAAGCATCTGCACATATACCACTGCTCATACAGTAGCTGCACCTAGAGCACTTTGCTCCAAGACTTTTTCATAGACTCTACCACTTTATAATTCTGTTCCTCAAATCTTTGAGCTCAGTACAGAAATAATTCCAACGGATTTCATCCTCCGAGGTACAACAGGTTATTGGACCTGGCCCTTTCCCCAAACTTTTTGCCTTTCTCCTATTTTTCTGACCTCTTTTTGTTGGCTTCAGGACTCTGAGCACTTTATTACTGCTGATCAGTGCTAAAGTGCATGTGCCCTCCCTTCTAAACTTGGTATGACTGACTTACACCTGATTGGCTCATTTAATTTACCTGTAAGTTCCTTGTATAGTAGTATCGCCTATGTCCAGGGCCTGCAGGCAGCTTGCACTGCCCACAGAAGTAGTCTTTCAAACCTGTCTCAGGCATGCCACGGCACGGCCTACGTGTGCCGTTACTGCCACATTGACTTGACAAGTCAAACTACTTGCCAAGGCCTAAACTCCCTTTTTACTACACCCGTCACCCCTAAGGCAGGCCTTAGATAGCCCTATGGGCAGGGTGTTGTGTATGTAAAAGGCAGGACATTTGTCTTTATGTACTACATGTGCTAGTAGTGACAACGTATATGTCTAAGTGGTATTGTCTGATCTATGTGGGGTGGCGTAGGCATGTTTGGTATGGTTGGAATGGTTGTGAGAAATGCTGCTTACTGATGTAGGTGGATCTTTAATACCATTGTAGAAATGCCACTTTTGGAAAGTGGGCATTTTTCTGTGCCTATAACTCTGGTGCTTTTGCAGTTTGATTCCAATCCATGTCTGCAGAGTGACAGCCGGGCTCTGTGCGTACTTTTCAGAGAGCCTGTACACAGGGGGTGTGGCGGTGTAATAAGAGTACATCTGCATACTGGATGGCCTTCCTGAGCTGGAAGAAGTAGAGGCGGGGCACACCTGCATCTGCCCTGGCTTCACACAAAGGGCTTGTTTACCCCCTACTGATGTCTGGAGCCAATGCTGGAGGAGAGGCAAAGACCTTCCTGGAACCGGTTAGTGCTGGTTGGAACCACTTCTCCCCCTTTATGGAAGCTGTGGAAAATGAGTAAGTACAAGGGGTTGTTCCCCATGTGAGTAGATACCGAGGGACAAGAAGAAAGTACTTTTGGAACTCGGACTGAACCTCTGCCAGAAGGACTGCTGGACTGCCTGGTGTCTGCTGGGTGGCAAAAAGGACTCATCTGGATTTTTCTTCTTATTTGTTGCCCTGTTGTCAGCCTGCTCCCTGACTCTATCCCAGTTAGGGCACTGTTGTGGAGCCAGGAGGAACAGCCATCTACCTAGTTGTTCCGGCCTGCCTGCCTCTCTGAGTGCCTCACTAGGAGCTCAGCGCTGGGAGGGCATTGTCTCTTGCTCTGATCTATCCACTATGCTTGAGAAGCGCTTTATGGACCTGCTAATATCCTGCCTAGGGAACGCTATCCCTTAGTGTAGGTTAGTGTGTGTGAGGAGTGCTTTCCTGGTTACCAATTCAGTGCCAGTACAGCATCTCGTAATCCCTGTTCATTTGTGGAACGAGAAGCCATGTTTGTCTTCAAGGGCATTGCTGGGGCAACAAGGAAGCCACCAGCGACACCCACACCACCCATACTCTAGCGCAGGGACGCCCTGCAGCCTCGAGGGGCTCTGGGGCCTCGCCAGCAGAGTACCGCTGCACTGTGTGCTCACGGGCAGCGGCCCAGTCTGGAGACCTGCCTGCTGGAAAAACCGAGGCGCGTTCGACAGCACTTCTCAGGTGGACCGACCTTATTCAGGGAGTAGAGCTGCCCCTGTTCCAACTGCTGTGCTCCACCCTGGCGACAGCAGGCGCTCGAAATCCTGCAGGTGGGGGGGTTTAGAGGAAGGTCTCCCTACGTGCCCCCACCTGCTCCTGTTACCTTGGGAGGCCTTGCCCTTCTATATCGATTCACCCACAGGACAGGGAAAGAGACCTCATCAGAGACTCCGTGTTGCCGAGAAAAAGTACAATAATTCCAGCGGTAGGAGAAAAGGAACTCCGGTAGCCGTCACAGTGGATTGGGCCCAATTACAATTTAACCTTTAAAATAAGCGCAGGAGCGCTGTGAGCATCAGGTAGGAGAGGTTGTTGGTGATTCTTGTCATACTTGCTCTGCCCCACAATATTTCTCCCCCCATTGTGTCCGTCACATTCTTCATGTCCTGGTTATGTGTCGTACTTGCCATGTTGGGAGTACCCAGCATATTCTCAGGTCCTGTCTGATTTACATTGGGAGAGAAATGTTGGTGCTATGACATGTGTTGGATGAGAATGTTTTAATCTATGTGCATTCATGATGATGTCTTGGCATTTCTGATAATATGTCTATCCTGATGTGCATTTTTGGTGACAATAATTACCTGACTACAGCTGGTGGTGCAGAATAATAGTAACCTATATGTTTACCTGACTACTGCTTGCTTTCGCAGAGTACTAGAAACGTGATGTTTTGACAACTGCTTGAGTAGCAATATACTACTGATGCATGTCATTTTCGGTCTAATGATGTTTTATGTAATACAGTATATTTTTATTGAACTTGTTGTAGAGTTTCCTTTGTGGTGTATATATGTGTCACGTGTGCTGTGTGTGTTGTGCAAATGCTTTACATATTGCCTCTGGGATAAGTCTGACTTCTTGTGCCAAGCTACCAAGGGGGAGAACAGGGGTTATCTTCGGCATGTGACTCCATTGCCCTGACAAGAGTGGTAGTCTCTGCCTGGCTGAGGGGCCTACCCTACCTAATGAGGAACCCCATTTCTAACACTGGTCCCCTACAGTTAATTTACAGTAAACCTATCAAAGATGACTAACACTTGCTCAACCATTTTTTTTCTAGAGTACTGCACTTTGAGTATGAGCGGAATGTATTTCTTCACAAGCCAGCTTTGTAAGTTCCCCTCCTTAGATAATGCAACATCTTCCCAACAGAAACTATATTAACTAAAAAAAATCTCGTCATGGTCCCTGTGTTTAAATCCTCATTTTGTGGTGTCGCACCTTCAATCAGTTCTACTTTCAAATGCGTGGCATTGTTTTGTTTTTTTTAGATGTCATACGGGTTACATGGAATTCTCTGCATTATAATTAGACATTGGGATGGCTTTCTCCCTCTCCTCATCAAAGGTAAATCTTTTCTTGTCACTCCAGATCTCCGTTTCTGTCCCAGGGTCCATAGCAGCGAAAATGAATTAAGATGCACCCTTCACTTTATCAGGGTCGTTCGTATCTTCAGTTGTGTGATTGAATCATTGACACTTTGTGCATTAAAATATAAGCAACACGTTTCATCAGTCATATTGTGTAAGCTGTGAAATGATGACCAAAAAAACAGAGAAAGCTATTATGCGGGAATCATTGTGACAAATAGCACTATTCAAGCAAAGTATGGACTGAATGAAAGATGCGCCAGGCAGCGACTGCAGTCTACATTCATAGTACTGAGCTAGCTTAAAAGTCAAATAGGATTGAGTTAATTACTCATCTTTCACTGGCGCAACCCCAGAGGTATGAGTAGGTGCATTGCTCCATCTTTACCACATTGTTTGGACGTGGCAATAAAGCGTTTGGAGATGGCAGGGGGTGCGTTAAAAAAAAAAAAAAAAAAGTCTGTTGCACTTAATTTATTGGGCTGCTAGCAGGACAACTGTTGATTTACAGATTAGTGGAAGATGATGGAAGTAACAATTTGTCACCCTTTACTATCCGCACTTCTTCATTTGGAGAAACAGACATATCAAAGTAATCATAGTTCGGATTTGATTTTTTCATTCAGATCTTCCTGGTCGATTTTATCGGTGTTCTCATACCATTGGTGGTGCGCAAGAAGAGCCACGTTCTTGGCTGAGAGAGCACTCATCTCCATTGCACTGGCGGCTATTTCAATGCTGCTGATGTAATAAATTCTCTCATTCAGAACAACTGGCGGCACCCTCTCTGGAGGGTGGTAGTTTGGGTAAGCTAGCCATGTCTTAGACTTTACTGCTCCGTGTGACGTGAAAAGCAGCCCCAACTGCTGCTCCGTTAGAGGCTCGGGAGAGAACACCTTCCACACTGGATCATTTGCAGAATCTCTCAGAGGTTGGTCTGTCTTGACTTTAACTGGTGTGACGACACCAATGCTGCTGAAGAACAGGTTTGGGTCATCCATTGTCAAAATTTCTGTCAATTGTAAACTGCAGGGCTCTGGGCAGCCAAAAAACGATCGGTTGATCTTGCCCTTAACAAAGGTGGCCACAGTTTGGTGGTAGGGATTCTTGACGGCTGGAACAGAGAAGGGGAAGCGGATGCCAGACATACCAGAGTTCAGTGGTGTAGCCACTATGATAATATCGTACTGGCTGTAGCTCTCACCCGAGTCGGTGTTATAGTTAACCTGATACAAATGCACTGAGCCTTCACCTGTAGAAAAGCACACACAAAAAATGCATAATTAGAGTTGACTCTCCGAAAGGGTACATGGATACACAAGCTTAACAGAGTGCAAGAAGTATTAATTCATCAACATTAACCATGAAATTACTGTAATGTTAAAGTTAATCACATTCAACATGGACAATATCTTTTCATGAACCCTGGTTGACAAGGAAACTCTAAAAGAATTTGTATTATGGTGCCAACTGATACCTTAACATCCACGATCCTCCCCCTTTATATTGGTAGAAACTGTAATGCTAGAAACCCTGCTTCTGAAGCTAGGCAGGACATAAATGTTAAAGAATGTAAACTCCATGCCCATCTTGGTTAAGGTGTTCTAATACTACCCTCACTAGCAAGAAGAGGTGCTCATGTCAAAGACAACATGCACTAGCACAGGCCAGAGGAGTGATTTGGCTAGTATTGTAAATAAGGGAGAGCATCAACTAAGTAAATAGATCACAACACAGTTATTTTTCATTACTCTATCATCCAGGCCCCATCCTTCTTCACTGGTTGGTAAAACGAAAACAGTGAACGGAGAAGACAGAAAATGAATGACTGTGACTCAAGCATAGACACTGCACAGGGGAACCTGGTCAAAGAGGCATGAATTCTGAAACAAGTTCTGAAAAGAATAACGTTTGCAAGGGGCTTGATGAAATGCCCCACCACCGCAGAAGCCTCTGAAAAGCTACAAATCTTCCTTTCAAGCTATGAGAGGGTGGCTGAAGTCCGTCAATAACACGTGCTACTCACATTAGCAAGTCCTACACTCTTGGTCCTTCAGGTTCTTCCATTACATGGATTGGAAAACATGCAGTTGAACAGGACTGGATAGCCAATCACACTATAAATAACATGGTTAATTGTGATATAGGCAGCAACTCCTGTTACTGTACATATCGCAATTAGGTGCTTTTCGAAAAACTCTGATCCCCAAATTTTCCCAAGGTAAATATAAGCAGGTCATACCTGCAAATATTTAATGGGAAAAAGGACCCTAAAAATACCCGGACATGTGCATTTTGGTGCAGAAAGCAATTTGTAACTGGAGTAAGTTACTGCATCTGATAAATAGCGATCTCGAAGGTATCGTAATTTATCGATTGCAATAAATAATGATACGATAGCGGGGCACTCATAATCCGGCCCTGTGGCTCTATTCCCAACTAATACATGCCTCATCCTTCATATCAGTCCCTTTTCCTATGCCCAGATGCAAGAGATATTCTTCAAGAGAAGTGTTGATTATATTATAATAACTGCTGTACTCCTAATTCCCATGGTTCTTCTAAGAGGAGTAAGGAGAAATTACTCATTGGCTTTATGAGAGTTATGTTGCCAATTCAAGTATGCACTATCCTGCCAACTAGTGATGGATGTGGAATATTAGAACTTTTTTTTCTATATGAAGCCTTTTGCTTTAGGTTTCAAGCATGCATCAAATTACTGATTATCAAATTCCCTGCAAGTCACAATGCTGTGGGACAGATTTCTCTTCACGTTTTTCCAGTTCAAAAACGCTGGTATCCTTTACAGATGCTCATACTTACTGAATATTTTCCAATATCAAACTGTGAATCTGAATACTCCCCGAAATGAAATACTCAGTAAAATTCAAGGGATGTGAAACAATTTTGCAAGGGGTGCATTATTAGCACTATTTGTACGGACAACACAGCTTGCATTCACCTGTACTCCTCGCAGCCATATCTGTCCTCGCCCAAACCAAGAGACCTCATTCTGACTGGAAGTACAAACCACATAACTACAGATCTACAACGAAGAAAGTGAATTACAACTGAATCTACAAACGATTACAAAGCTGGCACTTATATAGGCACTATACCTTTCAGAATTTCAGGAGCTCATTAGACTGAGGAGCAAATAATGAATTGCTATGAGGCATTTAAAGGGGACATTATTTACTGTTCTTCATAACCGTCGGCCCTACTTGCATGCATGTCTTTGAATCTCCATTCAGACAATAATGGATGCTCACGAATCTCTGGGATTTGCATGTGCGAGCGTGTAAGCCTCCAAACAACGGTGTATTTACAAAAAAAGGGCTTGTCCTCACAGAGGGCACACCTCATTGTGTAACACTTCCGGGGGCCCATTACTGCCTTTTTTCACATGCAAACATTATATAGCAAAATGCTCTTTCTCCATGGTAGACTTTGCCGTGGTTCGACCTTTTCTCCCAGTACCATGGCCTACAAATAACTCAAGTCCTGTGAACACTCATTCAAAATAGAAACCCAATGCTCTTTCCCCCTTTAGTATGTGCATGATCCAGACTACTGGGTTTTACATCTTTTAGAAGCCTATTGTTACAGAAATAATTTGAATTCACCTATTTCTGAAGCACATCTGCAATGCACTTGTAACAATACTCAACCTAAATGCAACTTGAATGCTTCTCATTACAATTAATATCCTAGAATTTGCCAAGCCTCCTGAGGAACATGATGGTTACCAGCATCTTTTAAGGCACAGACTCGAGGTGGGAAGGAACACTGATATAAGCTGGTATGACACATCTGTGATTACTCTGAAGCACTGAGAGGTCAGGTCAAGAATGCACAAGGAGCTTGAGCATGGAAGACCCACAGATAACATTGCAGAACAGCTGGCGTGGATCATTCCCAGGCAGTCCAATCCCGTCCTTGATTTTGTGGGAGTTTATTTTTGCTAGTTTGCAACCCCAGGGGGGACATGGCGTTTTTTCCTCACTCCCCTAGGGCTTAAGGCAAGGTTTCATTGGCGGCAGCCAGTTGTCATGAGTTTGAAGCCTGTAAATCAGTCTAATTTTTAACGTTTCAGAGATAATCATCAGTTAGTGCCCCTGATCTAACAGGTGTTCACGGCACATGAAAATGTTGCTTGAATGGGGTCAACCTGCAATCTTCAGGAGCGCATACTTTGGTTACTAGCTCAACACCAGTAGTCTCCCAGAGTGCACTGTAACTATAAAAGAGGACTGGACTTTAAACTGCCTTCCCTAGAACTTTGTCTCGTATGTAACTAGTAACCAACCACCTGTATCCTATAAGCTGGATACGGAAACCGCCTGACCTGATCCACTGGCATCCTAACTCTTCACTTTGGATGATGAACGAGCCCTTTTTCATTTGAGCAGTGGCATTAGTATTAATTGATTTATTTGAAGTTATTACTGAATTCACAGCCCTCTAGAATCACCAGTGACGTGTTCAGTCCTGCACCTAGGACCGCCCAGAACTAAGGAGGCAGTTAGACACAGCACAGCTAATTTCATACAGTGTAGTGTTCTGGCAGGCCCAATTGCCTGGCTGTAATAAAAGGAAAGCATAGTAAACCAAAAAGAATCTGCAGAGGACAGCAAATGTTTCCATACAGAATAAAGGTACCCTGATTGTCCTGAGTTATTTAATATTGCAATGTTTTGTAAGCACTAAATTTCCGTTCATACGTTGGTTACAGAAGGTGAGGGGTCTCTGGTTTTGCGTTTCTTCACAAACAAAACGATCCTTCTTTGCTGTGCGTGCATAAAAGATATATTGATCTTCAAATGTATAGCTATGATTGGTCTTGGATAAATAATGTTTAAAAGGTAATTTGGCAAACTACCTGTGGGCCAATTGTACCTCGTGGCACGAGTGTTAAACAACTGTACTTTCTATGCAGCACCGTACTCATAATGGAGAAAGGACACATCGAACATTGGAAAACAAAGATGCAACACATCTCTGGCCTTTGGAAACACAGCAAACAAATGATCATCTCGGGATTAAAGTGACTGTACAAAAGTTCACAAGACTCTAGAACCAAACTGAACACCAAGAGAATACTATAACCTCAGGAACTATCAAGAAGACAGGCTTAGCAATAAATGTAGCATGCAAACCCCACTCAGGACCTTATTAACCCACCAAATACCCACCAAAACTATTTACTTCATACAGCCACTCAATCAACTGATAAACGGCAACTCAGGAATATGCACACTGGTGTCTGTTAACCCTCACTCATCCCATATTATGGACTCTTTTGAATAAATAAAACATCTCAGGATATGGTAGACAACAGAAAAGTACCTTAACCACTCCAGCCAAAGGGACACTTCACTTCAAAGTAAGGAAAGAAATTCAATAAACACTGTCAGACCTCACTCCTCTGTGCCATACCTCAAAACACACACAAATAATGAATTTACTACTGACAACATTCAGATTGTTTTGAGTTAGAAAATATTACAATAAAGTCATGTTTTTCCCAAAGCTAATACTGTGACCAAATGCAAAACACTGCTAATAATTTTCACTGAAATATAGCAACAACCCTTAAATGACACAGACGCACGAATCTCCTAAGATAGAAAACCCGTCAATGTAAATCTGAGAGGCGTACCTAAAAAACAGAAGACAGCCTCAATTCGGAGCATAAATGCTTTCTTTAAGCAAGTAAGAGACCCCATGGCAAATTGCCTCATCATTGCAAAGCTGATGGCAGGTTCCACATACAAAAAGATCACACTGTACGCTGATATCTCTCAACTTGCAGAATGACTTCTGAAAAGCAACACCTTTTTTCAATAGCTAAGCAGTTTACGCAGGGTTCTGCCATAAGCTAGCTATAAGAACCCTTTATCTAACATATTTTAAGAGCTTATGTATCAATCCTTTCTTTTAGTGTATACCTACAAAGTTTAGACTTTTTTTTTTGCTTTTTCGTGTCAGTGTTTTGTCGACAGGCATCTTAAGATTAGCCTTTTGTTTGTTCAAAAGAAACCCTTTCTTCTAATACAGGATAAAGTACCAGACTAACTACAAACGTTTTCAAAGCTCGAGTTCCTGGACTACTTCTGACATTCATTATCCTCAGGATGTATTCTTTTTGCCCTATTTTCAAGTCTATTCAAAACTATACACAGACTACCTATGACTTTAACACTGCTTAGGATTGTTTCGGCCAGGTTCCTTACATGCAAGCTCACACTAAGTCTAAATGAACACTATATGAATCATCAGAGAATGTATTTTTAAATGGGGCACAAATATGTGTGATATGCAGCCGGTAAAGACTGGTGTCATATATGTGCTTATCTCTTGTTCGTCGAGCAAAAAAAAACATAGCATTGGATCAGCCCTCTCACACGAAGAACATAGCGTTGCCTTGTTGCTACGCTCAAACTATCCAAATGTTGTAAACGTCAATATGAGAAAATTATCAGGACCACTGGTACACTGTTATCTCGCGGGAACAGAATCAAACAGGTTCTTGTTACCCAACATGGACACAATGAGCTGAGATGATTATCTCTGGAACTTTCAAAGTTTCAAATTACCATTCTGTAATTCTTAAATGATGGAAATGACCATGTTGTATTTTAATGAAACACATGGGAATCTAAAATTACAAACCAGGCGAATATTCACATAATTGTCAAACCAATGATCCGCAATTTTAGAGACCGAGTCACGCACAATATGTGGCTAGATGTTGTCACAAATTAATATTCACACAAAATTACAGCACAGTCAGGGTTATCCCTACCAGCAAGCACATGACTGACATATCTCCCCGTTGGTACCCTTGTGAGAAATTTACAGCACTGTATAAAGAACAAAAGCAAAATGAATAAATATGTGTATTTGCACGTGCCGAAAAACCAATGGTCTCCAAAGTTGAACTTGGTAAAAAATAACGTAACACCAGTATGAGATCCACTGTGTGAACCTAATAATCTGAAAAAACATACAGGGAGTGCAGAATTATTAGGCAAATGAGTATTTTGACCACATCATCCTCTTTATGCATGTTGTCTTACTCCAAGCTGTATAGGCTCGAAAGCCTACTACCAATTAAGCATATTAGGTGATGTGCATCTATGTAATGAGAAGGGGTGTGGTCTAATGACATCAACACCCTATATCAGGTGTGCATAATTATTAGGCAACTTCCTTTCCTTTGGCAAAATGGGTCAAAAGAAGGACTTGACAGGCTCAGAAAAGTCAAAAATAGTGCCCAAAAGCACAAGGTGTGCAATACTCAGAGACATGGCCAAGGTAAGAAAGGCTGAAAGACGACCACCACTGAACAAGACACACAAGCTGAAACGTCAAGACTGGGCCAATAAATATCTCAAGACTGATTTCTCTAAGGTTTTATGGACTGATGAAATGAGAGTGAGTCTTGATGGGCCAGATGGATGGGCCAGTGGCTGGATTGATAAAGGGCAGAGAGCTCCAGTCCGACTCAGACGCCAGCAAGGTGGAGGTGGAGTACTGGTTTGGGCTGGTATCATCAAAGATGAGCTTGTGGGGCCTTTTCGGGTTGAGGATGGAGTCAAGCTCAACTCCCAGTCCTACTGCCAGTTCCTGGAAGACACCTTCTTCAAGCAGTGGTACAGGAAGAAGTCTGCATCCTTCAAGAAAAACATGATTTTCATGCAGGACAATGCTCCATCACACGCATCCAAGTACTCCACAGCGTGGCTGGCAAGAAAGGGTATAAAAGAAGGAAATCTAATGACATGGCCTCCTTGTTCACCTGATCTGAACCCCATTGAGAACCTGTGGTCCATCATCAAATGTGAGATTTACAAGGAGGGAAAACAGTACACCTCTCTGAACAGTGTCTGGGAGGCTGTGGTTGCTGCTGCACGCAATGTTGATGGTGAACAGATCAAAACACTGACATAATCCATGGATGGCAGGCTTTTGAGTATCCTTGCAAAGAAAGGTGGCTATATTGGTCACTGATTTGTTTTTGTTTTGTTTTTGAATGTCAGAAATGTATATTTGTGAATGTTGAGATGTTATATTGGTTTCACTGGTAATAATAAATAATTGAAATGGGTATATATTTTTTTTTTGTTAAGTTCCCTCATAATTATGCACAGTAATAGTCACCTGCACACACAGATATCCCCCTAACATAGCTAAAACTAAAAACAAACTAAAAACTACTTCCAAAAATATTCAGCTTTGATATTAATGAGTTTTTTGGGTTCATTGAGAACATGGTTGTTGTTCAATAATAAAATTAATCCTCAAAAATACAACTTGCCTAATAATTCTGCACTCCCTGTATAATCCAACAGATGAATTACATGCATAAATGCAGGCACTAACTTTTTAACATACATTTTGAACACAATAGTTATTGAATGATTATGCCAGATACAACACAACACCTCTACTCTATCATTTAACCCCTTCGCTGCCAGGCCTTTTCCCCCTAAGGTGCCAGGCCTTTTTTTGGCTATTTGGGGCAGTTTGAGCTTAGGCCCTCAAAACTTTTTGTCCACATAAATTACCCATGCCAAATTTGCATCCTTTTTTAAATTTACTAGCTTATCAGCTTTCAGGAGCAGGCAGACTTGAATCAGAAAACCACATTTTCAACAAAATTTTGGCATTTTACTGGGACATACCCATTTTACTATTTTTTGTGCTTTTAGCCTCCTTCCAGTTAGTGACAGAAATGGGTGTGAAACCAATGCTGGATCCCGGAAAGCTAAACATTTCTGAAAAGTAGACAATTCTAAATTCAGCAAGGGGTCATTTTTTGTAGATCCTACAAGGTTTTCCTACAGAAAGTAACAGCGGAAATAAAAAAATATATATATTGAAATTGAGGTGAAAAAACCAGCCATTTTTCTTCACGTTTTACACTAACTTTTTACTGTGATGTCAGAATTTTTAAAGCAATATACTGTTACGTCTGCTGGACTCTTCTGGTTGTGGGGATATAAAGGGTTTGTAGGTTCATCATGAACCCTAGGTACCCAGAGCCAATAAATGAGCTGTACCTTGCAATGGGTTTTTATTCTATACCAATTCATTTGGTGAAATATAAAGAGTGAAAAATAGGTATCAAGAAATCATTTGCATTTCCAAAATGGGCACAAGATAAGGTGTTGAGAAACAGTGGTTATTTGCAGTTCTCCAGCATTGGATCTTTCATAGATTCACATGCTTGAATCATCCCCGTCGTCGAGGTGGGAGCCTCACGGTAAATTTAAATATATAAAAAGCAGTAAGTTAGTAAAAATAAAACCAGTAGGCCCAAGTAGGCCTCATAAGGTATTTTACAGTCTATCCACTTTGTTTTGTGAAAAGACCCAAACTTGAGTATCAACCAATCAGGATTCAGCCCCTCCCAAACACTCCCAACAGAGGCTGAATTCCCTCAGATTTTCTACCGCACGTCGTGTGAAGGGAGTCTCCCTGAGCTCTGCTCAGTTTTTTTCCTATTTTCTGACTGAAGATTGTTTTTTCTCTCAGGAAACTAGTTACAACTTTACTATGTCTGAAAAGGCAAAGAAGGGTCTGTTCAGAGACTGTGACAACTGTGGGAAGAAGAGACTACATATTGATGACCCCCACAAGAAGTGTATTTACTGCCTTCATCCAGACCATAAGGTGAGAGACTGCAAAATCTGTCGCACCTTTAGTCAAAAAACCCTCAAAGACCGAGAGGGTAGACTTCTCTTATGGCTGCAAAAACAGAAAGCCTTAGAGCATCCTTCATCAGACAGCGAAGAGTCACCACAAACTTCTCGCCCTCAGAAAAGAACAGGTGAGAGAGATAGAGGTGCGGATGAACCACCAAGAAAAATGCACAAAAAGACTAAACAAGTCTTAACTGAAGAGGCAGTTAAACATGGACCAAAAAAGGTTCATTCAGAACCTACTACGCCGTTACACCGGAAAAGCACCTCAAAGAAACCATCCCTGTCTCTGTCACCACAAAAAGAGTCAGAAAAACTCTTTTTGGTGAAAAAACAACCGTCGACGACCGCCCCGTCGACGACAGTGTCGACGGTAACAGCGACCACGGTATCGTCGACGTTCACAACACCATCCTCACCGATGATTATGACGTCGTCGCCTTTGTCATCGACGACGATTATTACTGCAAAAATCTTCAAAAGAGCTTCGTCGGCAACCACATCGTCGACAGCGGAGGCCTCCTGGGTTCACAAATCATCCAGGGCACTCCCATCTACGCAAACTACGTCGGCGAAGCGACCGTCGTCGCTAAAATACCCGTCGACGAAGGGACCGTCGACTAAGGAAAAGACGCAGTCATGGACGGAAGCGTCGACGAGAGACCCGTCGACGAGAGACCCGTCGACGAGAGACCCGTCGACGACAGTACCGTCGACGAGGGAGCCGTCGACGAGGGAACCGTCGACGAGGGAACCGTCGACGAGGGAACCGTCGACGAGGGAACCGTCGACGATGGATCCTACGATCACCACAGCATTAACAGTTTACAAACCTTTGGACATTTCACCAGCTCATTCCTCATACCATCATGAGGACTCCACCAGATTCTTACCCCTTTCCCTTATTAATATAGGGGACAAGCCATCTGACATTTTGCCGATGCATACATCACCAAGTAAGGTGCTGCCATACCCACCGCAACATCTTTTAGACGATGAGGATGATGATGTTCAAGGCATGTTTGGGGCAGCTAGTAGCCCGTCCCAACTAAATGTCAAATGTCAAGAGTTTGATGAAGAAGAGGATCAACATTACCAGCATAGTTATGCTTCAACATCTTATCCACAGGCAAACCAACCATCGCCTCTAGCTATGCCTAGCACATTAGTGACAGATTTACAACATATGTTGAAGGACTACTATAAAAGGTTCCCACCGTCAACTCAGTCCACGCCACCTAGACCTCAGAGTTACCAGCAAGCTCAAACTACTAATGTTTCCGAAACGCCACAGGCTAGTAGACCTGTAACTAGCCAAGCTCCGGAAGCTTACCTCTCGTCGGACGACGAAAGGGAAGAGGGCGAGCTAGCAGATTCAGCGGCTAGTGAATGGGACGACTATCTCGTTCCCACACCATCTCCACCTCCAGCAGCTCCAGTGGATTCTCCTCCAGAAGACATAGGAGGTTTCCATAATATCATAGAGAGAGCGGCGAAACGTTTTGGTCTGGAAATTGTTTCCCATGAAACTGAGTGTTTTTTGTATGACTTTAAAGAGCCATCAAAGAGATCTGTAAGAGCCATACCTATTGTGGATTTCTTGTGGCAGGAGGGTTTGAAGGCAATGAAAAACCCGGCAACAGTGCCTTCACAAATGCCAAGGCTAGAGAAAAAATACAAGGCCCCAGATGATTCTCCGGCCTGTTTAGTCTCACAACCGAAACCTGACTCGGTTATATCACAGGCGGCTCAACGACGATCCAAAAACCCCTCTACACCTATTGCGTCTCCCCCAGACAAAGAGGGAAGGAGACTAGACAATATCGGTAAGAAATTCTCCTCGGTTGCTGCAGTAACGGTCAAGGCGGCAAATTCCCTCGCCATCCTGGGAAGGTACGATCGGCAGATGTGGGCAGACATGTCCGTTTTTGTAGATTCACTGCCAGAAGATATCAAGGTGGAAGCTAAAAAGGTCTTGCAGGAGGGAGAAAAGGTTTTCCGCAGAGATAATAGACAGTGCAATAGATATTTCCCTCACTGGCTTTCGACAATTAGCTGGAGCAGCAGTCCTACGCAGACAAGGGTGGCTTAAGGCTACTTCATTCAGACCAGAAGTCCAGACTCGTGTTCTCGACATGCCCTTCGATGGAGAGAGTTTGTTTGGCAAACATGTCGATGATATGCTGCAGGCTATCAAGACGGATACCGATACGGCAAAATCCCTAGGTACCCTGCAATATAAAAAACTACTTTTTCGTGGAGCAAGGGGTAGAGGTAATTACTCCTTTCGAGGTGGATACCAACAATACAGGTCACAATATACATCTTCCTCCACAGGACCAGGACATCAGCACCATCAACAACAGCAGCATTATCGATTACCACCAGCCGCAGCTTACAAACATCCGGCTAGAGGAAGAGGAGCTGCCCGAGCAAGAGATACAGGCAGAAAGCAATGACCAGCGGATAATCTCAACACCTCCCCAATCAATATTGAAGGTCGGAGGTCGCATCAATTCTTATTTCCCCAAGTGGAAGGCTATAACATCGGACAGATGGGTACTAGATGTGGTGACCAGAGGTCATACTCTGGAATTCATCCAAACACCACCGAGTGTCCCTCCATCGGGTACACCGCCTCTGAGGTTGAGCCAACTTCTCAGGGAAATAAGGATAATGCTAACAAAAGGAGCAATAGAACCAGTCCCTTTATCTCAAAGGAACAAGGGTTTCTATTCCCGGTTTTTCCTTCTCAAGAAACCCTCAGGAGACTGGCGCCCCATCCTGGACTTGAGAGCACTAAACAAGTTTCTAAAGAAACAATCGTTCAGGATGGTAACGTTGCAGGATGTCCTGCGTCTCATAAACACGGGCGATTGGATGGCATCCCTAGACCTCCAGGATGCTTATTTTCATATCCCCATATATCGCAACCATCGCAAATTTTTAAGGTTCAGGGTAGGAAGTATGCACCTCCAATTCCGGGTTCTACCATTCGGTCTCAAATCAGCCCCCAGAATCTTCACAAAAATGCTAGCTCCAGTAGCAGCACATCTTCGCCAGGCAGGTATCCAGGTCTTCCCTTACCTGGACGACTGGCTTATAAAGGCACCCTCAAAATTACAAGTAACAAATCATATTTCCTATTGCCTTCATTTGTTACACAGCCTGGGGTTTGTAGTCAACTACCAGAAATCTCAGATATACCCCAAACAAGAATTGAGTTTCTTGGGAGCAATTTTGGACACAGTACGCAGCAAAGCGTACCCATCACACGAGAGGAAACAAAAGTTAACCTCGTTGGCAAACAACCTATCCAGAAAAAAGTTCGTTTCAGTCCGCATCTACAAATCATTGCTCGGAATGATATCATCGTGCATTCCGCTAGTCCCAGATTGCAGGCTCCATATGCGACCCCTGCAAGAGCAATTGGACATACAATGGACACAGGTCCTCGGCTCCTTCGAAGACAAGATTCGCATAACGCCTCTAATGAAGTACACTATGAGGTGGTGGGCGACTCCAACCAATTTCTCAAAAGGGCTGTCTTTTCTTCTTCAAACACCAAGTTACATAGTAACAACGGATGCCTCTCTCGAAGGATGGGGTGCACATTGCCAGGACCTGCAAATCAGCGGAATCTGGAATCAGCAAGAGAGCCAGCTCCACATCAATTATCTAGAACTCAAAGCAATACACTTAGCTCTAAAAGCTTTCTTGCCAAAGATACAATGTTCAAGCGTCTTAATCCGGACGGACAACATGACCAGCATGTTTTATCTAAACAAGCAAGGAGGCACAAGGTCCCTACAACTCTCGCAGCTAGCCCAACAAATTTGGACATGGGCCATCAAACACAATATTTCACTAAAAGCGGAGCATGTGCCAGGACAGATCAATGTTCTAGCAGACACCTTGAGCAGGACAGTAATTCCTTATCACGAGTGGGAGCTAGACCAGAAAACTCTCAATGGCCTGTTTCTATTATGGGGCAAACCAAACTTAGACCTATTTGCCACTCTCGAGAACAAGAAATGCCAGTTCTACGCAAGTTGGCTTCCCCAAAAAGATTCGTGGGGGAATGCGTTTTCGATGAGATGGTCAGGAGTTTATGCCTACGCTTTTCCTCCGATCCCGCTCATTCCGAGAGTCATCAGAAAAATGAAGACGGAGGGGTGTCGACTTCTACTCATAGCTCCCAGATGGCCCAGACAAATATGGTATACGGAGCTCCTCATGCTCTCCGAACGACCACATCTACCACTCAGACAGAGTCCGACTCTTTTAACGATGCACCAGGGACAAGTCACACACCCACATCCGTCGTCTCTTCATTTGTCGGCTTGGCTCCTGAACACAATGAATACTTAAATCTCAAAATCTCCCCAGAGTGTAGAGACATCTTAGCAAAAGCTAGAGCTGACACTACCAACAAAACCTATAGACTTAAATGGAAACGGTTTTGTGTTTGGTGTGCAGCGGAAAATATACATCCTTTATCTTCTACTCCGGAACAGATACTTCCATATCTCCTGCTCCTGGCAAAATCAGGACTTGCATATTCTTCCATACGGGTACATCTGGCAGCAATCTCCAGATACCGCAGATCACCAGATAGACTCTCTTTGTGTTCCACAAGAATTGTCAAACAATTTATGAAGGGCCTTTTTCGGGTCTTCCCGCCAATTAGGAAACCCCCGTGTAAGGAAATGCCTCCTTGGCATGGTTGCCCCCTGACTTTTTGCCTTTGCTGATGCTATGTTTACAATTGAAAGTGTGCTGAGGCCTGCTAACCAGGCCCCAGCACCAGTGTTCTTTCCCTAACCTGTACTTTTGTATCCACAATTGGCAGACCCTGGCATCCAGATAAGTCCCTTGTAACTGGTACTTCTAGTACCAAGGGCCCTGATGCCAAGGAAGGTCTCTAAGGGCTGCAGCATGTCTTATGCCACCCTGGAGACCTCTCACTCAGCACAGACACACTGCTTGCCAGCTTGTGTGTGCTAGTGAGGACAAAACGAGTAAGTCGACATGGCACTCCCCTCAGGGTGCCATGCCAGCCTCTCACTGCCTATGCAGTATAGGTAAGACACCCCTCTAGCAGGCCTTACAGCCCTAAGGCAGGGTGCACTATACCATAGGTGAGGGTACCAGTGCATGAGCATGGTACCCCTACAGTGTCTAAACAAAACCTTAGACATTGTAAGTGCAGGGTAGCCATAAGAGTATATGGTCTGGGAGTCTGTCAAACACGAACTCCACAGCACCATAATGGCTACACTGAAAACTGGGAAGTTTGGTATCAAACTTCTCAGCACAATAAATGCACACTGATGCCAGTGTACATTTTATTGTAAAATACACCACAGAGGGCACCTTAGAGGTGCCCCCTGAAACTTAACCGACTGTCTGTGTAGGCTGACTAGTTCCAGCAGCCTGCCACACCAGAGACATGTTGCTGGCCCCATGGGGAGAGTGCCTTTGTCACTCTGAGGCCAGTAACAAAGCCTGCACTGGGTGGAGATGCTAACACCTCCCCCAGGCAGGAGCTGTAACACCTGGCGGTGAGCCTCAAAGGCTCAACCCTTTGTCACAGCCCAGCAGGGCACTCCAGCTTAGTGGAGTTGCCCGCCCCCTCCGGCCACGGCCCCCACTTTTGGCGGCAAGGCTGGAGGGAACAAAGAAAGCAACAAGGAGGAGTCACTGGCCAGTCAGGACAGCCCCTAAGGTGTCCTGAGCTGAAGTGACTCTAACTTTTAGAAATCCTCCATCTTGCAGATGGAGGATTCCCCCAATAGGGTTAGGATTGTGACCCCCTCCCCTTGGGAGGAGGCACAAAGAGGGTGTACCCACCCTCAGGGCTAGTAGCCATTGGCTACTAACCCCCCAGACCTAAACACGCCCTTAAATTTAGTATTTAAGGGCTACCCTGAACCCTAGAAAATTAGATTCCTGCAACTACAAGAAGAAGGACTGCCTAGCTGAAAACCCCTGCAGAGGAAGACCAGAAGACGACAACTGCCTTGGCTCCAGAAACTCACCGGCCTGTCTCCTGCCTTCCAAAGATCCTGCTCCAGCGACGCCTTCCAAAGGGACCAGCGACCTCGACATCCTCTGAGGACTGCCCCTGCTTCGAAAAGACAAGAAACTCCCGAGGACAGCGGACCTGCTCCAAGAAAAGCTGCACTTTGTTTCCAGCAGCTTTAAAGAACCCTGCAAGCTCCCCGCAAGAAGCGTGAGACTTGCAACACTGCACCCGGCGACCCCGACTCGGCTGGTGGAGATCCAACACCTCAGGAGGGACCCCAGGACTACTCTGATACTGTGAGTACCAAAACCTGTCCCCCCTGAGCCCCCACAGCGCCGCCTGCAGAGGGAATCCCGAGGCTTCCCCTGACCGCGACTCTTTGAATCCAAAGTCCCGACGCCTGGGAGAGACCCTGCACCCGCAGCCCCCAGGACCTGAAGGACCGGACTTTCACTGGAGAAGTGACCCCCAGGAGCCCCTCTCCCTTGCCCAAGTGGAGGTTTCCCCGAGGAACCCCCCCCTTGCCTGCCTGCAGCGCTGAAGAGATCCCGAGATCTCTCATAGACTAACATTGAAAACCCGACGCTTGTTTCTACACTGCACCCGGCCGCCCCCGCGCTGCTGAGGGTGAAATTTCTGTGTGGGCTTGTGTCCCCCCCGGTGCCCTACAAAACCCCCCTGGTCTGCCCTCCGAAGACGCGGGTACTTACCTGCAAGCAGACCGGAACCGGGGCACCACCTTCTCTCCATTCTAGCCTATGTGTTTTGGGCACCACTTTGAACTCTGCACCTGACCGGCCCTGAGCTGCTGGTGTGGTGACTTTGGGGTTGCTCTGAACCCCCAACGGTGGGCTACCTTGGACCAAGAACTAAGCCCTGTAAGTGTCTTACTTACCTGGTTAACCTAACAAATACTTACCTCCCCTAGGAACTGTGAAAATTGCACTAAGTGTCCACTTTTAAAACAGCTATTTGTGAATAACTTGAAAAGTATACATGCAATTTTGATGATTTGAAGTTCCTAAAGTACTTACCTGCAATACCTTTCGAATGAGATATTACATGTAGAATTTGAACCTGTGGTTCTTAAAATAAACTAAGAAAAGATATTTTTCTATATAAAAACCTATTGGCTGGATTTGTCTCTGAGTGTGTGTACCTCATTTATTGTCTATGTGTATGTACAACAAATGCTTAACACTACTCCTTGGATAAGCCTACTGCTCGACCACACTACCACAAAATAGAGCATTAGTATTATCTATTTTTACCACTATTTTACCTCTAAGGGGAACCCTTGGACTCTGTGCATGCTATTCCTTACTTTGAAATAGCACATACAGAGCCAACTTCCTACATTGGTGGATCAGCGGTGGGGTACAAGACTTTGCATTTGCTGGACTACTCAGCCAATACCTGATCACACGACAAATTCCAAAATTGTCATTAGAAATTCATTTTTGCAATTTGAAATTGTTCTAAATTCTTAAAAAGTCCTGCTAGGGCCTTGTGTGTTAAGTCCCTGTTTAGCATTGTCTTTTAGAGTTTAAAAGTTTGTTAAACGTTTGAAATCAGATTCTAGAAACAGTTTTAGATTCTTTAAAAAGTCTTCCAACTCTTAGCAAAATAATGTCTGATACAGAGATGAATGTGGTGGAACTCGACACCACACCTTACCTCCATCTTAAGATGAGGGAGCTAAGGTCTCTCTGTAATATCAAAAAAATAACCATTGGCTCCAGACCTACCAAAATTCAGCTCCAGGAGCTGTTGGCAGAGTTTGAAAAAGCCAACCCCTCTGATGATGACCTCACAGAGGAAGAAATTAGTGACTTGGAGGCCAATGTCCCTCCTCCAGTCCTAAATAGGGAGAACAGGACCCCTCAAGTCCTGTCTCCAACTGTGTTAGTCAGAAATAGTGAGTCCCTCACAGGAGGGTCCCACATTTCTGAAATCACTGAGGATGCTCTCAGTGAAGATGACCTCCTGTTAGCCAGGATGGCCAAAAGATTGGCTTTAGAGAGACAGCTCCTAGCCATAGAAAGGGAAAGACAAGAGATGGGCCTAGGACCCATCAATGGTGGCAGCAATATAAATAGGGTCAGAGATTCTCCTGACATGTTAAAAATCCCCAAAGGGATTGTGACAAAATATGAAGATGGTGATGACATCACCAAATGGTTCACAGCTTTTGAGAGGGCTTGTGTAACCAGAAAAGTGAACAGGTCTCACTGGGGTGCTCTCCTTTGGGAAATGTTCACTGGAAAGTGTAGGGATAGACTCCTCACACTCTCTGGAAAAGATGCAGAATCTTATGACCTCATGAAGGGTACCCTGATTGAGGGCTTTGGATTCTCCACTGAGGAGTACAGGATTAGGTTCAGGGGGGCTCAAAAATCCTCGAGCCAGACCTGGGTTGACTTTGTTGACTACTCAGTGAAAACACTAGATGGTTGGATTCAAGGCAGTGGTGTAAGTAATTATGATGGGCTGTACAATTTATTTGTGAAAGAACACCTGTTAAGTAATTGTTTCAATGATAAACTGCATCAGCATCTGGTAGACCTAGGACCAATTTCTCCCCAAGAATTGGGAAAGAAGGCGGACCATTGGGTCAAGACAAGGGTGTCCAAGACTTCAACAGGGGGTGACCAAAAGAAAGGGGTCACAAAGACTCCCCAGGGGAAGGGTGATGAGACAACCAAAACTAAAAATAGTAAAGAGTCTTCTACAGGCCCCCAAAAACCTGCACAGGAGGGTGGGCCCAGAGCCTCTTCACAAAACAATGGGTACAAGGGTAAAAACTTTGATCCCAAAAAGGCCTGGTGTCATAGCTGTAAACAGCATGGACACCAAACTGGAGACAAGGCCTGTCCCAAGAAAGGTTCCACTCCAAACTCCCATCCAGGTAACACTGGTATGGCTAGTCTCCAAGTGGGATCAACAGTGTGCCCAGAGCAAATCAGGGTCCACACTGAAGCTACTCTAGTTTCTGAGGGTGGGGTGGATTTAGCCACACTAGCTGTCTGGCCGCCTAACATGCAAAAATACAGACAGCAACTCTTAATTAATGGGACTAGAATAGAGGGCCTGAGGGATACAGGTGCCAGTGTCACCATGGTGACAGAGAAACTGGTTTCCCCTGGCCAATACCTGACTGGAAAAACTTACACAGTCACCAACGCTGACAATCAGAAAAAAGTACATCCCATGGCAATGGTTACTTTAGAATGGGGAGGGGTCAATGGCCTGAAACAGGTGGTGGTCTCCTCAAATATCCCAGTGGACTGTCTGCTTGGAAATGACCTGGAGTCCTCAGCATGGGCTGAGGTAGAACTAAAAACCCATGCAGCAATGCTGGGTATCCCTGAACTGGTGTGTGTGAAAACCAGAGCACAATGCAAGGCACAGGGTGAACAAGTAGAGCTGGAGTCTGGAAGAATGGCCCAGCCTACCAAGAGGAAAGGAAAGTCAGTTGGGAAACCAACTGCAACACAGCAAAAGAAAGGGAACCTCTCTTCTCAGGAAGAAGTTCTGCCCTCTGAGGGAACTGAGCCTTTGGAGCTTGAACCTTACCAGGTTGAGCTCTTAGGCCCAGGGGGACCCTCAAGGGAGGAGCTGTGTAAGGGACAAGAAACCTGTCCCTCTCTTGAAGGCCTTAGGCAGCAAGCTGCTGAAGAGTCCAAAGGCAAGAAAAATGGAACACATAGGGTCTATTGGGAAGATGGACTCCTGTACACTGAGGCCAGAGACCCCAAACCTGGTGCCACTAGGAGAGTGGTAGTGCCTCAGCTGTTCAGGAAGTTCATCCTAACATTGGCCCATGACATTCCCCTTGCTGGACATTTGGGACAACCCAAGACGTGGGAGAGGTTAGTCAACCACTTCTACTGGCCCAATATGTCCAACATGGTTAAGGAGTTTTGCCTCTCCTGCCCCACCTGTCAAGCCAGTGGTAAGACAGGTGGGCATCCAAAGGCCCCCCTCATTCCACTTCCAGTGGTGGGGGTTCCCTTTGAAAGAGTGGGTGTGGACATAGTTGGTCCACTAGAACCTCCCACAGCCTCAGGAAATATGTATATCCTGGTAGTAGTGGATCATGCTACCAGGTATCCTGAAGCTATTCCCCTTAGGTCGACTACTGCCCCTGCAGTAGCCAAGGCCCTCATTGGTATCTTTACCAGAGTGGGTTTCCCTAAGGAGGTGGTGTCTGACAGAGGTACCAACTTCATGTCAGCATACCTAAAGCACATGTGGAATGAGTGTGGAGTGACTTATAAATTCACTACACCATACCATCCACAAACTAATGGCTTGGTTGAGAGATTCAACAAGACATTAAAAGGCATGATCATGGGGCTCCCAGAAAAACTCAAAAGGAGATGGGATGTCCTCTTGCCATGTCTGCTTTTCGCTTACAGAGAGGTGCCACAGAAGGGAGTAGGATTCTCACCCTTTGAACTTCTGTTTGGTCATCCTGTAAGGGGACCACTTGCTCTTGTTAAAGAAGGCTGGGAGAGACCTCTCCATGAGCCTAAACAGGACATAGTGGACTATGTACTTGGCCTTCGCTCTAGAATGGCAGAGTACATGGAAAAGGCAACCAAAAACCTTGAGGCCAGCCAACAGCTCCAGAAGTTTTGGTATGACCAAAAGGCTGCACTGGTTGAGTTCCAACCAGGGCAGAAAGTCTGGGTTCTGGAGCCTGTGGCTCCCAGGGCACTCCAGGACAAATGGAGTGGCCCTTACCCAGTGCTAGAAAGGAAGAGTCAGGTCACCTACCTGGTGGACCTGGGCACAAGCAGGAGCCCCAAGAGGGTGATCCATGTGAACCGCCTTAAGCTCTTCCATGACAGGGCTGATGTCAATCTGTTGATGGTAACAGATGAGGATCAGGAGGCAGAGAGTGAACCTCTCCCTGATCTTCTGTCATCAGACCCAAAAGATGGCACAGTAGATGGAGTGATCTACTCAGACACCCTCTCTGGCCAACAGCAAGCTGATTGTAGGAGAGTCCTACAACAGTTTCCTGAACTCTTCTCCTTAACCCCTGGTCAGACACACCTGTGTACCCATGATGTGGACACAGGAGACAGCATGCCTGTCAAAAACAAAATCTTTAGACAGTCTGACCATGTTAAGGAAAGCATCAAGGTGGAAGTCCACAAGATGCTGGAATTGGGAGTAATTGAGCGCTCTGACAGCCCCTGGGCTAGCCCAGTGGTCTTAGTCCCCAAACCTCACACCAAAGATGGAAAGAAAGAGATGAGGTTTTGTGTGGACTACAGAGGGCTCAATTCTGTCACCAAGACAGATGCCCATCCAATTCCAAGAGCTGATGAGCTCATAGACAAATTAGGTGCTGCCAAATTCTTAAGTACCTTTGACTTGACAGCAGGGTACTGGCAAATAAAAATGGCACCTGGAGCAAAAGAGAAAACAGCATTCTCCACACCTGATGGGCATTATCAGTTTACTGTTATGCCCTTTGGTTTAAAGAATGCCCCTGCCACCTTCCAAAGGTTGGTGAATCAAGTCCTTGCTGGCTTGGAGTCCTTTAGCACAGCTTATCTTGATGATATTGCTGTCTTTAGCTCCACCTGGCAGGATCACCTGGTCCACCTGAAGAAGGTTTTGAAGGCTCTGCAATCTGCAGGCCTCTCTATCAAGGCATCCAAATGCCAGATAGGGCAGGGAACTGTGGTTTACTTGGGCCACCTTGTAGGTGGAGGCCAAGTTCAGCCACTCCAACCCAAGATCCAGACTATTCTGGACTGGGTAGCTCCAAAAACCCAGACTCAAGTCAGGGCATTCCTTGGCTTGACTGGGTATTACAGGAGGTTTGTGAAGGGATATGGATCCATTGTGACAGCCCTCACTGAACTCACCTCCAAGAAAATGCCCAAGAAAGTGAACTGGACTGTGGAATGCCAACAGGCCTTTGACACCCTGAAACAGGCAATGTGCTCAGCACCAGTTCTAAAAGCTCCAGATTATTCTAAGCAGTTCATTGTGCAGACTGATGCCTCTGAACATGGGATAGGGGCAGTTTTGTCCCAAACAAATGATGATGGCCTTGACCAGCCTGTTGCTTTCATTAGCAGGAGGTTACTCCCCAGGGAGCAGCGTTGGAGTGCCATTGAGAGGGAGGCCTTTGCTGTGGTTTGGTCCCTGAAGAAGCTGAGACCATACCTCTTTGGGACTCACTTCCTAGTTCAAACTGACCACAGACCTCTCAAATGGCTGATGCAAATGAAAGGTGAAAATCCTAAACTGTTGAGGTGGTCCATCTCCCTACAGGGAATGGACTTTATAGTGGAACACAGACCTGGGACTGCCCATGCCAATGCAGATGGCCTTTCCAGGTTCTTCCACTTAGAAAATGAAGACTCTCTTGGGAAAGGTTAGTCTCATCCTCTTTCGTTTGGGGGGGGGGTTGTGTAAGGAAATGCCTCCTTGGCATGGTTGCCCCCTGACTTTTTGCCTTTGCTGATGCTATGTTTACAATTGAAAGTGTGCTGAGGCCTGCTAACCAGGCCCCAGCACCAGTGTTCTTTCCCTAACCTGTACTTTTGTATCCACAATTGGCAGACCCTGGCATCCAGATAAGTCCCTTGTAACTGGTACTTCTAGTACCAAGGGCCCTGATGCCAAGGAAGGTCTCTAAGGGCTGCAGCATGTCTTATGCCACCCTGGAGACCTCTCACTCAGCACAGACACACTGCTTGCCAGCTTGTGTGTGCTAGTGAGGACAAAACGAGTAAGTCGACATGGCACTCCCCTCAGGGTGCCATGCCAGCCTCTCACTGCCTATGCAGTATAGGTAAGACACCCCTCTAGCAGGCCTTACAGCCCTAAGGCAGGGTGCACTATACCATAGGTGAGGGTACCAGTGCATGAGCATGGTACCCCTACAGTGTCTAAACAAAACCTTAGACATTGTAAGTGCAGGGTAGCCATAAGAGTATATGGTCTGGGAGTCTGTCAAACACGAACTCCACAGCACCATAATGGCTACACTGAAAACTGGGAAGTTTGGTATCAAACTTCTCAGCACAATAAATGCACACTGATGCCAGTGTACATTTTATTGTAAAATACACCACAGAGGGCACCTTAGAGGTGCCCCCTGAAACTTAACCGACTGTCTGTGTAGGCTGACTAGTTCCAGCAGCCTGCCACACCAGAGACATGTTGCTGGCCCCATGGGGAGAGTGCCTTTGTCACTCTGAGGCCAGTAACAAAGCCTGCACTGGGTGGAGATGCTAACACCTCCCCCAGGCAGGAGCTGTAACACCTGGCGGTGAGCCTCAAAGGCTCAACCCTTTGTCACAGCCCAGCAGGGCACTCCAGCTTAGTGGAGTTGCCCGCCCCCTCCGGCCACGGCCCCCACTTTTGGCGGCAAGGCTGGAGGGAACAAAGAAAGCAACAAGGAGGAGTCACTGGCCAGTCAGGACAGCCCCTAAGGTGTCCTGAGCTGAAGTGACTCTAACTTTTAGAAATCCTCCATCTTGCAGATGGAGGATTCCCCCAATAGGGTTAGGATTGTGACCCCCTCCCCTTGGGAGGAGGCACAAAGAGGGTGTACCCACCCTCAGGGCTAGTAGCCATTGGCTACTAACCCCCCAGACCTAAACACGCCCTTAAATTTAGTATTTAAGGGCTACCCTGAACCCTAGAAAATTAGATTCCTGCAACTACAAGAAGAAGGACTGCCTAGCTGAAAACCCCTGCAGAGGAAGACCAGAAGACGACAACTGCCTTGGCTCCAGAAACTCACCGGCCTGTCTCCTGCCTTCCAAAGATCCTGCTCCAGCGACGCCTTCCAAAGGGACCAGCGACCTCGACATCCTCTGAGGACTGCCCCTGCTTCGAAAAGACAAGAAACTCCCGAGGACAGCGGACCTGCTCCAAGAAAAGCTGCACTTTGTTTCCAGCAGCTTTAAAGAACCCTGCAAGCTCCCCGCAAGAAGCGTGAGACTTGCAACACTGCACCCGGCGACCCCGACTCGGCTGGTGGAGATCCAACACCTCAGGAGGGACCCCAGGACTACTCTGATACTGTGAGTACCAAAACCTGTCCCCCCTGAGCCCCCACAGCGCCGCCTGCAGAGGGAATCCCGAGGCTTCCCCTGACCGCGACTCTTTGAATCCAAAGTCCCGACGCCTGGGAGAGACCCTGCACCCGCAGCCCCCAGGACCTGAAGGACCGGACTTTCACTGGAGAAGTGACCCCCAGGAGCCCCTCTCCCTTGCCCAAGTGGAGGTTTCCCCGAGGAACCCCCCCCTTGCCTGCCTGCAGCGCTGAAGAGATCCCGAGATCTCTCATAGACTAACATTGAAAACCCGACGCTTGTTTCTACACTGCACCCGGCCGCCCCCGCGCTGCTGAGGGTGAAATTTCTGTGTGGGCTTGTGTCCCCCCCGGTGCCCTACAAAACCCCCCTGGTCTGCCCTCCGAAGACGCGGGTACTTACCTGCAAGCAGACCGGAACCGGGGCACCACCTTCTCTCCATTCTAGCCTATGTGTTTTGGGCACCACTTTGAACTCTGCACCTGACCGGCCCTGAGCTGCTGGTGTGGTGACTTTGGGGTTGCTCTGAACCCCCAACGGTGGGCTACCTTGGACCAAGAACTAAGCCCTGTAAGTGTCTTACTTACCTGGTTAACCTAACAAATACTTACCTCCCCTAGGAACTGTGAAAATTGCACTAAGTGTCCACTTTTAAAACAGCTATTTGTGAATAACTTGAAAAGTATACATGCAATTTTGATGATTTGAAGTTCCTAAAGTACTTACCTGCAATACCTTTCGAATGAGATATTACATGTAGAATTTGAACCTGTGGTTCTTAAAATAAACTAAGAAAAGATATTTTTCTATATAAAAACCTATTGGCTGGATTTGTCTCTGAGTGTGTGTACCTCATTTATTGTCTATGTGTATGTACAACAAATGCTTAACACTACTCCTTGGATAAGCCTACTGCTCGACCACACTACCACAAAATAGAGCATTAGTATTATCTATTTTTACCACTATTTTACCTCTAAGGGGAACCCTTGGACTCTGTGCATGCTATTCCTTACTTTGAAATAGCACATACAGAGCCAACTTCCTACACCCCGCCTCTATGGTCATTGAACGTTGTGTTGATGCAACTCATGAAAGCTCCTTTTGAGCCGATCCACAAGGCTGACCTAAAATTCCTGGCATGGAAAACAGCGTTACTGTTAGCTCTTACTTCGGCAAAGAGAGTCAGTGACATTCAGGCTTTCACCATCAAACAGCCGTTCCTCCAGTTTACAAACTCAGGTGTCATCCTGCGGACAAATCCTAAATTCATTCCGAAAGTTCCCTCAACATTTCATTTAAATGAACCAGTCATCTTAAAAACCTTTTTTCCAAATCCGCAAACAGTGGCGGAAAGAACATTACATTCTCTCGATATTAAAAGATGTTTAAAGTTTTATCTACAGAAAACTCACACCATCCGCCAGTCGGATCAATTATTTGTAGCGTTCGGCGGAACAAAGAAGGGACACGCGGTGTCCAAACAAACTTTAGCAAGATGGATTGGCCTGGCGATTCAATTCTGCCATTCAAAAGCAGGAAAGCCGCTCCACACCAAGGTGAGAGCCCACTCTACAAGATCGGTAGCCACTTCAGCGGCACTCTTTGCAGGTGTACCACTACATAGCATCTGTAGAGCAGCAACATGGTCCAGCCAACACACATTTACAAGACATTACTGTTTAGAGGAGACAAACCAGGTCGATACAGCAGTGGGACAAGCAGTGCTGAGGCATCTATTTCGTTAAGGTGAGCCTCTTACACATCCCACCACCACACTCGAGGTATGGTCATTAATGGTTCATTTTCTTCTACTGTTTAACGTGTCGTATTCTCCATAATAATAGCATAGACTGTGTCAGGATTTCTTGCCACACACATTTTATTGCTTTTATATTCGTATGTTTGTGAATATAAATATAATTATATGTAAGTGCATATTTAAAACTGAACTAATGTGAATCACATCACGTATAGAATTACGATGGAATTACAGTCAATGTAATTCAGTAAGTAAGAAAACATTACTGCTCGTTACTCGGATTCAAGCATGTGAATCTATGAAAGATCCAATGCTGGAGAAGAAAATTAGTTACTTACCTGTAACTGCAGTTCTCCAGTATTGGTATCTTTCATAGATTCACATGCGACCCACCCTCCTCCCCTCAGAGGCTCCCCTATTATACAGATATTAAACTTCACACTCCTAATAGAAAATCTGAGGGAATTCAGCCTCTGTTGGGAGTGTTTGGGAGGGGCTGAATCCTGATTGGTTGATACTCAAGTTTGGGTCTTTTCACAAAACAAAGTGGATAGACTGTAAAATACCTTATGAGGCCTACTTGGGCCTACTGGTTTTATTTTTACTGACTTACTGCTTTTTATATATTTAAATTTACCGTGAGGCTCCCACCTCGACGACGGGGATGATTCAAGCATGTGAATCTATGAAAGATACCAATACTGGAGAACTGCAGTTACAGGTAAGTAACTAATTTTCATCTCTGCGGTCCCCATACTAGCATGTGAATTACAGGGCATTTCTCAAATAGACATCTTTTTTACACACTGTCTTACATTTGGAAGGTAAAAATGTAGAGAAACATAAGGAGCAATAACACTTATTTTGCTATTCTGTTTTCCCCCATAAAAATTGTACCTCACTTGCGTGGTTAGGCCCAATGCCCACGACAGGAAACGCAAAATGGACACATCACATTTTCCCAAAGAAAACGGACGTGTTTTTTGGAAAGTACCTAGCTGTGGATTTTGGCCTCTAGCGCAGCCTGCACCTAGGAAAACCTACCAAGCCTGTGCATTTTGCAAACTAGACAACTAGGGGATTCCAGGATGGGATGACTTGTGGGGCTCTCACCAGGTTCTGTTACCCAGAATCCTTTGCAAACCTCAAAATTTAGCCCAAACTCTCCCCCCCCCCCCCCCAAAAAAAAACAAAAAACTTTTTCCTCACATTTTGGTGACAGAAAGTTCTGGACTCTGAGAGGAGCCATAAATTTACTTCCACCCAGCATACTCAAAGTCTGCCAATAAAAATGGTACCTCACTTGCGTGGGTAGGTCTAGTGCCCGCGACAGGAAATGCCCCAAAACACTATGTAGACACATCAAAATTATCAAATACTAAACTACCTTTTTATGCGGGGGTGGGGACCTGCATTTTTGGTCCTGGGCTCTGCAGCCATTTAGGGAAACCTACCAAACTCAAAATTAGACACCCAAGGGAATCCAGAGAGGTGTGATTTGCGTGGATCCGCCAATGTTTTCCTACCCAGAATCTTCAGCAAACCTCAAACTTAACTCTTAAAAAAAAAAAAAAAAAAAAAAGAAGAAATCCCACATTTCTGTGTAGGATCACCGCACCAGGACAAATTACGTACCACCCAACGTTCCCCTCAGTCTCCTGGTAAAAATGATACCTCACTTGTGTACGTGGGCCAAGTGCCGGTGACAGGGAAGAGCCAAAAACATGTCAAAATTGAGAGGCAACGAAAGCTGCCCCTCAAGGGGGCTGTCCAAAAGGGCAGTTTGGGAAAAAAAACATTTTTAGGCTGACAAGTGCAGCAGGCTTTTTATCAGTATAGATGAGACAATGCTGGGTGGTAGGAATTTTTTGGATTCCTGCAGATTCTGGAAGGTTCCATCACAAAAATGTGGAAAAAATGTGTGATTTCCCGCAAAGTTGGAGGCTTGCATGGCATTGTGGGTAAGAAATTGGTTTTGGGTGCATGTGAAGCACACCACCCTGGAATCGCCCAGATGTTTAGTTTTCAGATGTCTCGGTCTTGTGGATTTTTCTACATGGCAGCGTCCCAAAGTCCAAAAAGTGCAGCCCTCACCATTCCAAGTGGGACGATTGAGCGTTAGCCAAGCTCTCATGGCCCAAATGTAAAACCAAAATCCAAAATAATCAAATGTCCTCTTGCTTGCCGTGGGAGATGTTTTAGTGTGCAGGGGAGGGAGAGCTGAAAGACTGTTACCCCCTTCAGTTGGGGTGGGGTCATAACCAGGCCCATACTGGTTGGTAGACACCACCACACTTTTTATTTTGAATTCCCTGGCATCTAGTAGACTTTCTGCATGATCCGGGGTAATTGCCCCATCTGCCCACTGGTGGGCAAAACAACTTTGAGCCCATTTATTTGGGGGTGGGGGTACAGCCATACCCCCACCCTCTTATTTTGAAAACAAATCTTCCCTGGTCTCTGGTGGGCTTTCTGCCCCTCTTGGGGGCAGATGGCCCTTCCAAAAATAGGCCGATCTGCCCCCAAGGGGGGGCAGATCTGGCAAACAGTAATGTGTCCCCATGGTGAGCGACCCTTGCCCAAGGGGCTGCCCCCCCCCCCCCAAACATAAGGCACACATACACACACACCAATCCATGGTGTCTAAGTGGTTTCTACCCACCACCCCCACCCAGGGGCAGATCAGCCTAACAGAAATAGGCCGATCTGCCACCAAGGGGAGGAGAAATAGCCTAAAATAAATTTGCCCTCCCCTTCCCCGGGAGCGATCATTGCCTAAGGGGTCGCTCCCCTAGTGTGAAATCAGCACACGAAAAAAAAAAAAAATCCCTGTGTCCTAGTGGTTTCTGACCCCCTTGGGAGTAGATTGGCCTTTTAAATATAGGCCGATCTGCCCCCAGGGGAACGACCCTTGCCTAAGGGGTCGCTCCTCTTGCATGAAATTGGCACAAAAAAAGAAAAATCCCTGAAGTCTAGTGGTTTCTGGCCTAATAAAAATAGGCCGATCTGCCCCCGAGGGGGGCAGAAATGGCCTAAAGATAATTTGCACCCCAGGGGAACAACCTTTGCCTAAGGGGTCGCTCCCCACATATAAAAAAATATATAATAATAAAAAAAAATCCATGAAGTCTAGGGTTTTCTGCCCCCAATGGGGGCAGATCGGCCTAATTACAATAGGCCGATCTGTCCCCAACGGGGGCAGAAATGGCCTACAACAAGTTCGCCCCCCCAGAGGTGCGACCCTTGCCTAAGGGGCCGCTCCTCTCAAGTGAAACTGACAAACAAAAAAATTCCTGGTGTCTAGGGGTTTCTGCCCCCCTTGGGGGCAGATTGACCTAATAAAAATAGGCCGATCTGCCCTCAAGGGGGGCAGAAATGGCCTAAAAGTAAATCTGCCCCCAAGAGAGCGACCCTTGCCTAAGTGGTCATATATAAAATATATGGAAAATGTCACTTACCCAGTGTACATCTGTTCGTGGCATGAGACGCTGCAGATTCACATGCTTTGCACATCCCGCCATCTAGTGTTGGGCTCGGAGTGTTACAAGTTGTTTTTCTTCGAAGAAGTCTTTCGAGTCACGAGATCGAGGGACTCTTCCCCTTTCGGCTCCATTGCGCATGGGCGTCGACTCCATCTTAGATTGTTTTTCCAGCAGAGGGTGAGGTAGGAGTTGTGTATTATAGTAATAGTGCCCATGCAAAGGAGTAAATATTTATGTACATAATGTGGTTTAAAGTGATATATTTACAAATTTACAAATGTTCAAGATCAAATTCAAACGGCTACAGGCTCCCGGGGAGGCGGGCGGGCACATGTGAATCTGCAGCGTCTCATGCCACGAACAGATGTACACTGGGTAAGTGACATTTTCCGTTCGATGGCATGTGTAGCTGCAGATACACATGCTTTGCATAGACTAGTAAGCAGTTATCTCCCCAAAAGCGGTGGTTCAGCCTGTAGGAGTTGAAGTTGTTTGAAACAAAGTTCGTAGTACTGCTTGTCCTACTGTGGCTTGTTGTGCTGTTAACACATCCACGCAGTAGTGCTTGGTAAACGTATGAGGCGTAGACCATGTGGCTCCCTTACATATTTCAGTCATTGGAATGTTTCCTAGAAAGGCCATGGTAGCACCTTTCTTTCTAGTTGAGTGTGCCCTTGGTGTAATAGGCAGTTCTCTTTTTGCTTTGAGATAACAGGTTTGAATGCATTTAACTATCCATCTAGCAATGCCTTGTTTGGAAATTGGATTTCCTGTATGAGGTTTTTGGAAAGCAACAAACAATTGTTTTGTTTTCCGAATTTGTTTTGTTCTGTCAATGTAGTACATTAACGTTCTTTTGATGTCTAATGTATGTAGTGCTCTTTCAGCTACAGAATCTGGCTCTGGGAAGAACACTGGTAGTTCTACTGTTTGATTCAAGTGGAACGGTGATATGACTTTTGGTAAGAATTTAGGATTTGTTTGTAAAACTACTTTATGCTTGTGTATCTGAATAAATGGTTCTTGTATGGTAAATGCTTGTATCTCACTTACTCTTCTTAGAGATGTGATGGCAATTAGAAATGCAACTTTCCATGTTAAGTATTGCATCTCAAATGAGTGCATGGGTTCAAAAGGTGGACCCATGAGTCGTGTTAAGGCAATGTTGATGTTCCACGACGGAACTGGTGGTGTTCTTGGTGGTATAATTCTCTTTAGGCCTTCCATAAATGCTTTTATGACTGGGATCCTAAATAACGAAGTTGAGTTCGTAATTTGCAGATAAGCTGAAATTGCGGTAAGATGTATTTTAATGGATGAAAAAGCTAGCTTTGCCTTTTGCAAATGTAGTAAGTAGCTTACGGTGTCTTTAGCAGATGCGTGTAATGGCTGAATTTGATTATTATGGCAATAATAAATGAATCGTTTCCACTTAGTTGCATAGCAATGTCTTGTGGTTGGTTTCCTAGCTTGTTTTATGACCTCCATACATTCCTGTGTAAGGTCTATGTGTCCGAATTCTAAGACTTCAGGAGCCAAATTGCTAGATTCAGTGATGCTGGATTTGGATGCCTGATCTGTTGTTTGTGTTGTGTTGTGTTAACAGATCTGGTCTGCTTGGAAGCTTGACATGAGGCACTACTGAGAGGTCTAGTAGTGTTGTGAACCAAGGTTGTCTTGCCCAGGTTGGTGCTATAAGTATAAGTTTGAGTCTGTTTTGACTCAATTTGTTTACTAGATAAGGAAGGAGTGGGAGAGGGGGAAAAGCGTATGCAAATATCCCTGACCAACTCATCCATAACGCATTGCCCTGAGACTGATCTTGTGGGTACCGGGATGCAAAGTTTTGGCATTTTGCGTTTTCTTTTGTTGCAAATAGGTCTATTTGTGGTGTTCCCCATCTTTGGAAGTAAGTGTTTAGTATTTTGGGGTGAATCTCCCATTCGTGGATCTGTTGGTGATCCCGAGAGAGATTGTCTGCTAATTGATTCTGAATCCCTGGAATAAACTGTGCTATTAGGCGAATGTGGTTGTGAATCGCCCAATGCCATATTCTCTGTGCTAGGAGACACAACTGTGTCAAGTGTGTTCCTCCCTGTTTGTTCAGATAATACATTGTTGTCATGTTGTCTGTTTTGACAAGAATGTGTTTGTGGATTATTATAGGTTGAAATGCTTTCAACACTAGAAATACTGCCAGTAGTTCTAAGTGATTTATGTGAAACTGTCTCTGCTGAGTGTCCCATTGTCCTTGGATGCTGTGTTGGTTGATGTGTGCTCCCCACCCTATCATGGAGGCATCCGTTGTTATTACGTATTGAGGCACTGGGTCTTGGAAAGGCCGCCCTTGGTTTAAATTTATATTGTTCCACCATTGAAGCGAGGTGTATGTTTGGCGGTCTATCAACACTAGATCTAGAAGTTGACCCTGTGCCTTTGACCATTGTGATGCTAGGCACTGTTGTAAGGGCCGCATGTGCAACCTTGCGTTTGGGACAATGGCTATGCATGAGGACATCATGCCTCGTAGTTTCATCACCATCTTGTCTTGTATCTTTTGTTTTGGATATATGTCCTGTATTACATTGTGAAATGCTTGTACCCTTAGTGGACTTGGAGTGGCAATCCCTTTTGTTGTGTTGATTGTCGCCCCTAAGTATTGCTGTGTTTGACACGGCTGAAGGTGTGACTTTGTGTAGTTGAATGAGAAACCTAGTTTGTGGAGGGTTTCTATGACATACTTTGTGTGTTGTGAACACCGTTCTTGCGTGTTGGTTTTGATTAACCAATCGTCTAGGTACGGGAACACATGTATTTGCTGCCTCCTTATATGAGCAGCCACTACTGCCAGGCATTTTGTAAAAACTCTTGGCGCAGTTGTTATCCTGAATGGCAACACCATGAATTGGTAATGTACCCCTTTGAATACGAACCTTAAGTACTTTCTGTATGAAGGATGTATCGGTATATAAAAGTATGCATCCTTTAGGTCTAGTGTTGTCATATAGTCTTGCAGTTTGAGCAATGGGATTAGGTCCTGTAATGTCACCATGTGAAAGTGATCTGATTTGATGTAGATATTTAATGTTCTGAGATCTAATATAGGTCTTAGAGTTTTGTCCCTTTTGGGTATGAGAAAGTACAGCGAGTAAACTCCTGTTCCTCTCTGATGGATTGGTACCAGTTCTATTGCTTCTTTTTGTAACAACGCTTGGACCTATAGTTGGAGGAGATCTATGTGTTGTTTTGACATGTTGTGTGTTTTCGGTGGGACATTTGGAGGGATCTTGAGAAATTCTATGCAATAACCATGCTGGATAATTGCTAGGACCCAAGTGTCTGTTGTTATTTCTTCCCAATGTTTGTAGAATTTGGTTAGTCTCCCCCCCCCCACAGGTGTTGTGTTGGGGATTTGTGACGTCAAAATCACTGCTTGTTTTGAGGAGTTTTGGGACTTTGGAACTTCCCTCTACTCTTTTGGAATTGGCCCCCTCTATATTGTCCCTGAAAACTTCCCCGCTGATATTGGCTCTGATAAGTGGGCCTTGTTTGTGAGGTTGTGGGTTCCGTGCTTTGTCTTCGAAACTCCCTCGAAACTGGGTTTTACGAAATGTGCCTCTGCTCTGTGGGGAGTACAGTGCGCCCATGGCTTTGGCTGTATCAGTGTCCTTTTTAAGTTTTTCGATAGCAGTATCCACCTCCGGCCCAAACAAATGCTGTCCGTTAAATGGCATATTCAGCACAGCTTGTTGAATTTACGGCTTAAATCCTGGCGTACGCAACCATGCGTGTCTCCTTATAGTCACTGCTGTATTTACTGTCCTAGCAGCTGTTTCTGCTGCATCCATTGCCGAGCGTATCTGATTGTTCGAGATACTCTGTCCTTCCTCCACCACTTGTTGTGCCCTTTTCTGGAACTCTTTGCGCAAGTGCTCAATGAAATGTTGCATTTCGTCCCAATGAGCCCTATCATATCTTGCCAGCAATGCCTGTGAGTTGGCAATGCGCCATTGGTTGGCCGCTTGTGCTGCAACCCTTTTCCCCGCAGCGTCGAACTTGCGACTCTCCTTGTCTGGAGGTGGTGCGTCTCCTGAGGTGTGTGAGTTCGCTCTCTTGCAAGCTGCCCCTACTACCATCGAGTCTGGTGTTAATTGCTGCGTGATGTATACAGGGTCTGTTGGCTGCAGCTTGTATTTCTTCTCCACCCTTGGAGTTATGGCCCTGCCCTTCACAGGCTCCTGAAACACCTGTTTGGAGTGTTTTAGCATTCCAGGTAGCATAGGGAGACTTTGGTATTGACTGTGTGTGGAGGATAGTGTGTTAAACAAAAAGTCATCCTCAATAGGCTCTGCATGCAGGGTGACATTATGAAACGCCGCTGCTCTTGACACCACCTGTGTGTAGGCTGTACTGTCCTCAGGTGGCGACGGTCTCGCCGGGTAACAGTCTGGGCTGTTATCTGATACTGGCGCATCGTAAAGATCCCATGCATCTGGATCATCCTGACTCAATCCAGTATGAGTTGGGGACTGCATCAGTGGTGTAGTGGCTGCCGGTGATGTATGTGTTGAGCGTGGTAGAGATGGTGGTGGGTTGTCTTGTCTTGCCACCTTTGCCTGTGGCTGCTTGTCTTTCTCTTGGAAGGCAAGTCTTCTTTTCATCCGAATTGGGGGGGGAAGAGTACTTATCTTCCCTGTGTCTTTTTGGATGTGGAGCCTTCTCTGAGTGTAATCTGGCTCCATTGACTAGTTCTTGTCCACACCTATGTCCTTGCATTTGTGAGGACAGTCCCTGTGTTCCTCTGTGTAGGAACTTGTTTTCGGTTCCGAGGCCGGATGTTTCGGTATGGAAACTTTTTCGGCAGTCTTTTTCGGCTCCGACGACACTTTCTTAATTTTCGCCGTTCCAGCCTCTCGGTGCCGAGTCGTTTCGGTGCGGCCCTTTCGGTGCCGAACTTGCTCTGACCCGCTGTCTCGGGGTCGAGTCTGCTCTGTGCAGGTATCTCGACCGGAGTCAGATCCTCGATGGAGAAGGTTTCTTCCTCCAAGTGTTGTTGTCCTGTCGGCGCCGACGCCATTTGCTGTCTTCTTGCTCTTCGGTCTCAATGTTTTCCTTGACCGAAACGCTCAACAGACTTCACAAGTATCTTCTTTGTGTTCTGGAGACAAACACAAGTTACAGACCAGATGCGTATCTGTATACGGATACTTGTTGTGACATCTGGGGCAGAAGCAGAATGGGGTCCGTTCCATTAGCCTTGAAGAGACACGTGGTCGGGCTGACCAAGCCCCGACGGGGGATGGAAAACCCGAAGGGCCACCGGAGCTCTTCAAAATTCGGTGTCGATCTGTTGTAACTAACCCGATACCGAACGCAAACAATACCGCCAAATTTTCCGAGATTCTAACTATCTTTCCAAACCGAAACGCAGAGCGAAAAGGAACACGTCCGAACCCGATGGCGGGAAAAAAAGTCGACGCCCATGCGCAATGGAGCCGAAAGGGGAGGAGTCCCTCGATCTCGTGACTCGAAAGACTTCGTCGAAGAAAAACAACTTGTAACACTCAGAGCCCAACACTAGATGGCGGGATGTGCAAAGCATGTGTATCTGCAGCTACACATGCCATCGAATAAATATATATATATATATATATCCATATCCCTGGTGTCTAGCAGTTTCTGCCACCCACCCTGGCCCCCTTATTCAATAATATATATATTTTTTAATTCCCTGGTGTATAGTGGCATTTCTGCTGCCCGATCGCATCACGATCGGGCAGCAACAATGCAGAGAGATACATCAAAGGAAAGAAAAAGCCTTTTCTTTCCTTTGATGCCTCTCTCGGCCCCTCCAAGTGATCGGAGGAGAAATGCTTTTAGGGGTAGGCCTCTAATAAGGTCAGCGCACGATAACGCGGTGACGTCATCAGACGCTGGAGGGAGGGAGGGGGGGGGAGGGTATCTGAGGGGGGGGGGGGGGGGGCTGGGGGTTGGTGTCATGGAAGGGAAAGCAATTCCCCTTCCATCCCTGCCCAGGGGAGGGGGGTGCGAGGCGCTTCCCCCGAGGGAAGGCAAAAGAATTCATACCAAACGTAAAGTACCAACTAGCCAAAGAATAAATAGCCAGGTCTTCAGTGCTTTCCGAAAACTACTATGTTCCTGTAAATCACTTATAAGTCTTGGGAGAGAATTCCACAGTTCTGCTGTGGCCATGGAAAAATACCTTCCATCCCACCTGGTCTTCCTAAATTTGGAATTAACTACAAGATTGTGGCTAGCAGACCAAAGTTGTCTTTTGGGGATATATCTCTGGAAGATCCTTGTCAGTGCTCTGGGCCCAATGTTTTGCGCTGCCCTATGAACAATGCATAACGCCTTAAAGTTAATGCTTTTATTCACCGTTAGCCAGTGCAAATTTGGATAGCGCAGTGGACACTGATTGGTGTTTAGGAATATCAAGTATCAGTCTAGGAGCTACATTCTGTATTAACTGTAATTCAGCAGTAGCAGTTTTATTGATCCCCAAGTAAAGTGAATTACAGTAGTCTAGCCCGGAGGAAATCAAGGCAAGGCAAGAACAACCTGCTTGCATGGTTTCAGCGGAAAAAAAAACACAAAAAAAAAGAAAAGAAGGGGGGGAAAAGCTTTCTCAAGGCCCTTGCAATCCAGAAACAAGTGGAATATACCACTTGTTGGGCCCTGGCACAGAGAGATAGCATGTCTGTTTACTAGGAGTGCATTAGGGATTTTGGGGAACTCTTGTTTTAATGTTATGTAAGACGATCCACATTAATGTACAACACTAGATGCACAATCTAATATTATTTCAGACAGTAGCCGCTTATGCAATGAATGTAATAAGACCGGTGGTAGCCAAGACAAGGAAAGCTGAAGACTCACCCTATTTCTAGGAGTTGTTAAATGACATGCAGTAATGTCATCACTTTAAATAAACTACTGTCAGGTCCCATTTATTTGAGGACCTGGGCCAACGTTGTTTCTACGTTTAAGTTCTCTGTCATGCCACAGGACCTTGTACTATTGTTCCCTTCTCTTTCTACTGACTGATGAAATTGCTCACCCATTTTATAACTATATGTGTATCTCTATATTAACATATATTTCATGAAGAAACAAATGGAATAGAATGCATTTGATATCAAACTGAGTGAAACTGTTAAAAAAACGGAAGTAAATAGATCACCTTGACACACCTTGTGAGTTCAACTATAAACTGAAAAGTTCTCTGTTTAGGAACAGATTAGCAGCGAACAGCATGAGACAGGCAAGTAGCACACATCACAAATTCTTAAAAGGACCATCCCATTTTTGGAGCGTTCTTAATGGTGAGACAATATCACATATGATGACAACCAGATACAAGTCCAAGTGATGTCTCAGATTTTTCATGAAAAAAAAAGAAAAAAAAAAAAAAAAAAACGTACCCAGAGAATGTTATAATGGAAGAAACAAAGGGTCAAAAGTCTCAAGCTATTATCAGGAAGATATACCAGGCATAAAAAAATCTATATTAGTATCAGAGAGGTCAATTAAAAAAAGGTTTAGCACGAGGATTAAAAAGTTGACTAGAAATCAAGTGATATTCATTAATAAATGTGGAGGAATATTAATACAATAACATGCACTAATCCTTTGATCTACAAATGAATAATCAGTGATGTTAACAAACAGACAAGATATGGATGCTGGATGCTTTTTACAATTGGAGACAAATGACAAGCGGTATTTGTTGTGTAGGCTGAGAAAGTATGTAAATGAACCTAAAAATTAGAAGGGGGCAGTAAGCAGAATACACTGAAATATAAATATAAGAGTATCAAATCCAGAATAAAAGTTCAAGATATGGTATCCTTAAAGCACACAAAAACAATGAGAACTAGGAAGGGTTATTAATTGTATTAACATTAATGTTATAATAGGGCAGTGAGAGCAGAGATGAATGGCAAGCAAGTAAAAATAGAAAATACTATCCATATTAGTAGGCATACAACCAATTGTAATTAAGGACTGTAAATTGAATCCACAGGCACAGTAAAAATACTTTGAACTGCATATAGAAGGTCAACATTGAAGAAAGAAAGGAAAGACTTTTCACTGACGGAATTAAGTATGATGAGTGCAGCAACTGCTGCTATGCTTAGTGATAGTAATTAGGAGTATCATATGATAATAGAATGTCTTAGCCATTATTATCTGCAGAAATTAATAGTGAGCACTATACACTGACTCGTTGGGACTAATGAGCAAAAGTAAAATTAGCAAAATGGGAACACTTTATAAATACATGTATTACAGTTTGGTTACATTGTTATCTTTTTGATATACCTGTTCAATGTACACAACCTTGAAAAAGCCCTAGGGGCCTGCGCACCACCAAAGAGGTGGAATATGTGTTGGCTGGCTTAGTGTCACAAAGCTTTATGGGACAAATAATAATGGATTGACCATATTAATAAAACATCTTGAAGAATAAGTTACTTAACTCCGTAAGAATGTTATCCTCGTTAAAGCTAGAGACTATCTAGCCGCAGACTCCTTACCTTAGAATTATCCCCAGGTGCCAGCATGAATCTGGAAATGTATTGTGAGCAGAACCCCTGCACCCTGGTAGATGGGGTTGCTCAGCTCCGCATGGCGCCGTCTGTGCCAGAAGTGACATGCGAGGTGCTTACATAGGCACCACCCCTGCTTGTGGGCGTCAGTTTCTTCTAGTGATTTTCTACGCCAGAAGCACTGAGCCAGTAAGAACTGATGTGGAAAACTAGGGCCCTGTGGGGAAACAGCTTTGCCCCTAGAAATCTGTTTGCAGAGCAGGCAGGATGGGTGGATCAGGAAGGATTCTGCAGCTAGAAAGACTCTACCAAATATGGTGTTACCGAAGATAAGTAACTTGTTCATCCGATAGAGATTTCTAGCCGCAGATTCCTTATCTTAGAATAGATACCCATGTAATACCTCCCCAGAGATGGGTTTACAAAACAGTTGCACACTAAAAATGCATGCAGGACCGAGCGGGCAAAGTGCAAGTCTTGACAAACCTGACTGTCCAGACAGTAGTGTTTGATGGCGTGTGCAGCGAAGCCCATGTTGCTGCTTGCAGATGTCCAGGACCAGAACTCTGCATGTTAATGCAGGTGTCACTGCCGTAGCTCTGGTGGAATGAGCATGCAAACCTCAGGGGGTTGCTTTTTGGTCTGAGTAGCAGATTTTATTGCAGAGCACAACCCATCAGGAGAAGGTCTGTTTCCGCACAGTCTTGCACTTCTAGGCTCCGTCATACCCCACAAAGAGTTGGTAGTCCACCCGGAACTCTTTTGTGTGGTCAAGGTAGAACAACACTTTTGTTTAGATTCATTTGATGGAGTCGCTCCTTTTCCATTGAGGATGCGTCAGAGCATAGAAGGTTGGCAGTGTGATGGGCTGGCCTACATGAAAGGGTGTGTTCATTTTCAGCAGAAAGGAAGCTATGGAGGTTTAGATGACAAAGCCTAGAGCTCACTGACCCTTCCGGGCAGATGTTATTGTCACCAGGAAGGCTGTCTTGATGATGAGGAGTCTGAGAAAACAGTTATGAAGTGGCTCAAAAGGAGTGCACATCAGAAATGTAATACAAGATTGAGATCACACTGAGGCATCATAAAGGGTGAAGGTGGAAACATTTTGAAGACCTTCCAAAAACCTATTTACAACGGAGGATTTGAACAGGGATGGCTGATCTGGTAATCGTAGAAAGGATGAAATGGAAGAAAGCTAGCCCTTTAAGCTGCCCAAAGCAGAGTCCTGCTTGGCAACAAAAAGAATAAAGGACCTCAGAAACGGGAGCAGAAAGTGGTTAACTTGCTTCTCTGTACACTATGTCACAAACTTTCCCCATTTGCAGGCATATACCATCTTGGTGGAGGGACGCCTGGCTGCTACGATTATATTGCAGACTTCAGGTGGAAGGTCAAAAGCTGTCAACTGTTGCCGCTTAATGTTCATGCATGAAAGTAGAGCACTGACAAGTTCGGGTGGAGAACCCTCCCCTGCTGTTGCAACACAAGATCCTCCCAAAGAGGCAGCTTGATAGGAGGACTAGAAGCCATGCTCAACAGCTTAAGATACCAAACTCCCCAAGCCCAGTTCGGAACCACGAATATGACTTTGGCCCAGTTGCTCCTGATCTTCTTGAGAACTCTGGGCAGGAGTGGTATGTATGGAAAAGCATACACGAGGCCTGAGCTCAACTCGAAACTAAAAGCATCTTCAAACAAGGGCGCCTTTGAAACTCCAGCGTGCAGAAGTGCTGACATTGTGCATTCTCAGCAGTGGCGAACAGATCTAACCAAAGCTCTCCCCACTGCTGAAAGAACCTTGCATCATCTCCGGATGGAGATGAGATTCGTGATCTGCTAGGCATCTTCTGCCTTCGTTCAGAAAACCCACCAGCTTTTGAACTACCAGTGATATGCCTTGATGTTCTAGTCATGTCTACAGACGCAGGGCCTCTTGACAAAAAGGTCCAAAATCCAACCCAGCCCAGTTTGTTGCAGTATCACATGGCGGTGGTGTTGTCCGCGAATACCTGTACTAGTCTTCCCTTGATGGAGGGTAGAAAGGCTTTCGATGCCAGCTGGATCGCCCAGAGCTCCAGTAGGTTGTTATGGATTTCCAAAGCCTCTGATCACCACCACTCCCAGGTAGCCGCTAACCGCAGGGAGCGAGGAGAGGGAGTCATATGTGACTTCCGCCCATTGACAGTGAACCCCAGTGAGTGCAGGAGGTCCCTCGTAGTCTGGAGGTGTAAGACGACCACCTGTGGAGAGCCAGCCAGTCGCTGAGATAGGGGAAGATGCGTAACCCTGATCTCAGCAGATGAGCTGCAACGACTGCCCCGAGGGGCTCTGTTAGGGACAAAAAGGAACACAGCAAATTAAAAGTGCTTGTAGCCCACTGTGAACGGCAGGTAACACCTGTAGGCAGGCAAGACGGAAATGCCAAACATGGGTGCTGCAAGTCCAAAGGCAACCATCAGGTCCCCCAGTCCCAGGGCAGGCACTACTTGAGCAAGCATGAGCATTCTGAATTTCTCCTTTTTGAGGAAGAAATTGAAGAGGTGCATGTCTAAGATAGGACGAAGATCCCTCTGCTTTTTGGGGACCAGAAAGTAGCAGGAATAACAACCACAACCTACTTCTGGGATCAGCATCACTTCTATGGCTTCCTTGGCCAAGAGAGCCGCTACTTCCTGGCAGAGTAAGGAGAAATGGTCCTCCATCAGCCTTTCATAAGATGGTGACATGGGTGGAGGGAGTAGCCCCTCGGACAATCTGGAGAACCCAGCAGACTGATGTTACTGACCTCAAGTGGCTGCAGGTGATGGTGTATCCTTCCAACAATGGTTGTCCATGATGGTCGGAGGGCAAACTATAGAGGTTTGGCAGCTGCGGCTGCCAGGGGAGAGGGCGATGGAATGGCCCAACCTCTGGCTGCCCGGCTCTTGGGCTCTGGAGGTACTGCGTCCTTGGCCAGGCAGAGGCTGGGGAGTTTGCGTGCCATAGCTCTGCTATCCTTGAAAAGCCCAAGCACTGAGTCCATCTTGCCTCCAAAGTGACACAAACCATCAAAGGGAATGCCCATAAGATAAGCTTGGACATCCCCTGAAAAGCCAGTCATCTTCAGCCAGGTGGGGCACCTTAAGGCCACCGACAAAGAAACTGCTGGGCCTAGCAAGACAAACATGTCTAGCCCACATCAGATTGGGAACTTGACTGAATCGCTCCATCTGTCACAGTTTGAGAGCGTATTGCCAGGCCTCCTCTGGGACCATGGGCAGCACCTGTGCAATCAAATCCCACAATGTATAGGAGTAATGGCCCAAAAGGCATGTGGTGTTCATGGACTGCAGTGCCAGGCAGGTGGGAAAAAATATGTTCTTGTCCAAGGTGCCCAGCCTCTTGGATTCCCTATCTGGTAGTGTGGTAGGGAATGTGCCAAGTTTTACATAGGAAAAAGAGTCTGCGTAAACTGCAGTCTCCTGAGGCGGAACCATGGTGGCAGGCAACTGTTCTGTTCACAGGAGCCTCTGTGCAGGGCTTGGACAAGGCCCCAAGAAGGACATCCGTAAGGGGTTCATTAAATGGGAGAAGCAGTTCTGAGGGGGTCACACCCAGTTGAGGTACCTCTGTCAAGACTTGACTGCCACTGAGGGCATGATAAGGTCCAGGACCTTGGCCACCCTTACCACCATAGCACAAGAGGATTCCTTGTCCATAGCCACAGTAGGAGGACAGACCATGCCAGGATCTGTGGAGGTGTCCAGTCCACTAGTGCCCCTCAATTTACCACAGTCCACGTTGGGGTTTAGGTGCTGGTATTCTTCATGCTTCAGTGTCCCCTCTCAATCGTTCTCAAGTCCTAGTTCGTAGGAATAGAGGTCAGGCTTTGGTCTGGAGGGTAAGGATCCAATCTGTGTCAGGTGACTTCCCTCTGGCTCTGTGTCGGAGGTGGGATGAGAATGGTGACTGCGCCACCAGAGAGTGCTGGAAGCGTTGACATCGGGACATGCACCGGGGAAGGTTGAAGTGGTATGACCAGCACCAGTTTGGATCCATCAGTGGATCCAAAAGTGGCCCAACTGGCACTGGGGCAGACCCTCCAGCAGGGAACCAGTAGTAGCCCCTCCCGAGAACGCAGGGCATCAATAAGCACTAGTGGGGACGGGACCACCAAATATGAGGTGCTTGGCCTCATAAAATTCACAGAGTTGGGCAGGGCTTGCTCTGGCTCTCAGAACCTCAGGGAGACGTGGAGCTGGATCAGGCTCAACTGCGAAGCCAGGCCTCAAATGACAGTGCTTTCTCATCTTGTCGGATGACTTTGATGGGCGGGGTGAAGTCGAAGCCCTCTTTGATTTCTTACTCTTTTTCTTTTTGGGGGACTTACACGAACACCTGGACGACTTTGACTGCAATTAAGATTAATGGCTCCACGATCGATCATGGGACCTTCCTCTGCACCGGGATCAAGACAGTCATGGCATCGCACGTCGAGCAGCAAGGAGCTTGAGGGACCACTCCCTCAAGGCTTTGGGGTGAATGGTGCGGCAAGCAACTGAGGTCTTTGCATCGTGGTCGTGCTGAAGCCACCGGAGGCAGACAAGAGGAGGGGTTAGTCATCAACATCAGTCGATCACAGGTGCTGCAGTGGACATCCCTAACACGTCAGGTAAAAGATCTCGTACAAATCTGACAGAAAGTTTCAAAAAACAAAGTCCGAAAAAAAAAAAAAAAAAATGACTGGAGGTAGCTTTCTCTGGATCCCCACTGGTGCAGAAAGGAAAGCACTGATGTCAGTGCGATAGGGTTGCACCAAGCACATCACTTCCAAAGTGGACAAGCGAACAACACAATACAGAGCCAAACAATACCACCTACTGGCCCCGGGGTCCTGCTCATGAAAAATGTATGGATCCAGTCTGACACCTGATTATAACTAAGGTAAGGAATGTTCTGCAAGAAGTCTATCAGAAAAAAAAAATATTACTTAACTACTTTGATTGAACCACTTTTCCACCCAAAGAATATCAAATTTAAAATCGTCTAACCTATACATTCTCTAGTTTGACTGCAGCACTTCTGGTCTGTTACAGTGCTGTTGTGAAGCAGCTTTCATGGTCAGTGCTCTGGATGGCCAGAGCTGTACAGCTAATCATGAATGACTTAGGGAGTAGGTCATGTTAGTGTTATAGAACTGTGCCAGCATTATAGAACGATTCTGTAGTATCAGAATAAGGCTGAGTGACAGATCAAATGTCAAGTCCTGAAGGTCACTGTTAGTGCTAGATGACCAAGCTACCCAGAGCCATTGTTAGTTCTTTTGGTCCCTAGGAGTGCATTAGGCCTAGTGTTGTAGTACTAGCACTACACTGCTAGCTTAAATGCTATAAGCACAATGTATAGGGCCACAGTCAGGACTATAGGATCAGTGCCACAGGCCGAATGCCCTGCACTGAGTGCCAACGTGACACAGGGGGTTCTCATATGGCCAGTGATATTGCTGTAGGGTCTTAACTGTGGGATGAGTGCTAAGAGACACAGCATTAGCACCATAAAGTTGTTACTAAATAGCCATTAACAGGGCTATTTAACCATACCACTGTTGTATGGACAACTCAGTGATACAAATACAATGCTATAGGAATAAACAATGGGTCTGTACTATAGGAATGCAATAGAGAAAGATGTAAAGGGTATAAGACCTAGGCCATGTAGGACCAGTGTTGGTGCATTGAGATTAGGCATAGTGCTACAGGGCCAGGGCCGGAATATGAATGCTAGAGAGCTGCTATCAGTGAATACCCTGTTCTGATGTTGTTGCTTCATTTTCTCCAGTCTCTGCACCCCTTCCACTTTTTATGCTGCAGGAGAAAAGCCAAACCGCCTCCGGGAGGGAGAACACACGGAGATCAATTACATATGCTCTGTAGGATGAGTGAAGGGATCAGAATAGGCCACATTCCCTGTGAATTGTGCAGACTTTGGCTGGTGAGAGAAGGTTCTCTCATGTCATAGACTTACTACTGATGTTTCAGAAAAGAGTGTATAAAGCCAGTGCTGTGAAAGTCTTAGACAATGGTAGAAGATTAGAACAGGATACACACCTTAGACACATTACCTGTTTAGAATTACTAGGGAATAATGGCTATGCCTCTGGGAAGCTTAATGAAGCTGTGCCTTGTGAAATTTACAACGTTTTCCAGGTGAGAGTGTAAATGGAGTAGATCAGCCAAGAAAATATTACAATAGTCTACCTTGTTCATGACAAAACCATGGATAAGGGGTATGGCTGCATAGTGGTGGAGGTATGAGTAGATTTTTTTTTTATGTTCAGCAGCTGGCAGTTATGGTAGTGAAAAACTATACTAATCACACAGTAGAAATTAAATGCAGGCCTAGTTTATGCTTCAGGGGTATGGAGTCAGAATGTTTAGGGCTGCAGGTGGAAATAGAAATAGGAACATACAACGTATGGCGTCGAGGATGTCAGAGGGAAAAGATGGTCTGCTTTAAGGACACAAGCATGATGAGGGAGGTATGAGTCGCACACAGCGGGATTACTTTTAGATAGTCTGTTATAAGTAAAATCTAAAGGTGGGGAAAGTGCAAGCTCTATTTAAGATGATTTTCATCAGAGTAGAGGTGAAACGAGTTGCAAACCATAAGTCCTTTAGACAAGTTGTACATTGAGATGAGATAAGAGGAGAAGACGGATGTAGGAAGTTGGCTCTGTATGCACTATTTCAAAGTAAGGCATAGTATGCACACAGTCCAAGGGTTCCCCTTAGAGGTAAGATAGTGGCAAAAAGAGATAATACTAATGCTCTATTTTGTGGTAGTGTGGTCGAGCAGTAGGCTTATCAAAGGAGTAGTGTTAAGCATTTGTTGTACACACACAAGCAATAAATGAGGAACACACACTCAAAGACAATTCCAGGTCAATAGGTTTTTATATAGAAAAATATATTTTCTTAGTTTATTTTAAGAACCACAGGTTCACATTTTACATGTAATACTTCAAATGAAAGGTATTGCAGGTAAGTACTTTAGGAACTTTGAATAATCACAATAGCATATATACTTTTCAAATAAAACACATATAGCTATTTTAAAACTAGACAGTGCAATTTTCAACAGTTCCTGGGGGAGGTAAGTATTTGTTAGTTTCTGTAGGTAAGTGAACCACCTACGGGGTTCAAGTTTGGGTCCAAAGTAGCCCACCGTTGGGGGTTCAGAGCAACCCCAAAGTTACCACACCAGCAGCTCAGGACCGGTCAGGTGAGAGTTCAAAGTGGTGCCCAAAACACACAGGCCTCAACGGAGAAGGGGGTGCCCCGGTTCCAGTCTGCCAGCAGGTAAGTACCCGCGTCTTCGGAGGGCAGACCAGGGGGGTTTTGTAGGGCACCGGGGGGGACACAAGTTAGCACAGAAAGTACACCCTCAGCAGCACGGGGGCGGCCGGGTGCAGTGTGCAAACACGCGTCGGGTTTGTCGTTGAAATCAATGGGAGACCAAGGGGTCTCTTCAGCGATGCAGGCAGGCAAGGGTGGGGTGGGCTCCTTGTGGTAGCCACCACCTGGGCAAGGGAGAGGGCCTCCTGGGGGTCACTCCTGCACTGGAGTTCCAATCGTTCAGGTCCTGGGGGCTGCGGGTGCAGAGTCTTTTCCAGGCGTCGGGATCTGGGAGTCAGGCAGTCGCGGTTAGGGGGAGCCTCGGGATTCCCTCTGCAGGCGTCGCTGTGGGGGCTCAGGGGGGGCAACTCTGGTTACTCACAGTCTCGTAGTCGCCGGGGAGTCCTCCCTGAAGTGTTGTTTCTCCACAAGTCGAGCCGAGGGCGTCGGGTGCAGAGTAGCAAGTCTCACGCTTCCGGCGGGAAACGCAGTTGTTTTAAAGTTGCTTCTTTGGAAACAAAGTTGCAGTCTTTGGTGAACAGGGCCGCTGTTCTCAGGAGTTTCATGGTCCTTCTAGAGCAGGGCAGTCCTCAGAGGTCGCTGGTCCCTGGGGAGAGCGTCGCTGGAGCAGTTTCTTCAGAAGGGGGGAGACAGGCCGGTAGAGCTGGGGCCAAAGCAGTTGGTGTCTCCGTCTTCTCTGCAGGGTTTTTCAGCTTAGCAGTCCTCTTCTTCTTAGGTTGCAGGAATCGGAGTTCCTAGGTTCAGGGGAGCCCCTAAATACAGAATTTAGGGGTGTGTTTAGGTCAGGGAGGGCAGTAGCCAATGGCTACTAGCCCTGAAGGTGGCTATACCCTCTTTGTGCCTCCTCCCAAGGGGAGGGGGTCACATTCCTATCCCTATTGGGGGGATCCTCCATCTGCAAGATGGAGGATTCCTAAAAGTCAGAGTCACTTCAGCTCAGGTTGCCTTAGGGGCTGTCCTGACTGGCCAGTGACTCCTCCTTGTTTTTCTCATTATCTCCTCCGGCCTTGCCGCCAAAAGTGGGGCTGTGGCCGGAGGGGGCGGGCAACTCCACTAGCTGGAATGCCCTGTGGTGCTGTAACAAAGGGGGTGAGCCTTTGAGGCTCACAGCCAGGTGTTACAGCTCCTGCAAGGGGGAGGTGATAAGCATCTCCACCCAGTGCAGGCTTTGTTACTAGCCACAGAGTGACAAAGGCACTCTCCCCATGTGGCCAGCAACATGTCTCAAGTGTGGCAGGCTGCTAAAACCAGTCAGCCTACACGGGTAGTGGGTTAAGGTTTCAGGGGGCACCTCTAAGGTGCCCTCTGGGGTGTATGTTACAATAAAATGTACACTGGCATCAGTGTGGATTTATTGTGCTGAGAAGTTTGATACCAAACTTCCCAGTTTTCAGTGTAGCCATTATGGTGCTGTGGGGTTCGTGTTTGACAGACTCCCAGACCATATACTCTTAGGGCTACCCTGCACTTACAATGTCTAAGGTTTGGCTTAGACACTGTAGGGGCACAGTGCTCATGCACTGGTGCCCTCACCTATGGTATAGTGCACCCTGCCTTAGGGCTGTAAGGCCTGCTAGAGGGGTGACTGATCTATACTGCATAGGCAGTGTGAGGTTGGCATGGCACCCGGAGGGGAGTGCCATGTCGACTTACTCGTTTTGTCCTCACCAGCACACACAAGCTGGCAAGCAGTGTGTCTGTGCTGAGTGAGGGGTCCCCAGGGTGGCATAAGATATGCTGCAGCCCTTAGAGACCTTCCCTGGCATCAGGGCCCTGGGTACCAGGGGTACCAGTTACAAGGGACTTACCTGGATGCCAGGGTGTGCCAATTGTGAAAACAAAAGTACAGGTTAGAGAAAGAACACTGGTGCTGGGGCCTGGTTAGCAGGCCTCAGCACACTTTCAAATCAAAACATAGCATCAGCAAAGGCAAAAAGTCAGGGGGTAACCATGCCAAGGAGGCATTTCCTTACAACTGAGTCTTCAGAGACATTAACAAATAGGGAAGTTAGCAGGGAGCATTAGTAAAGCCAGGAGACAGATGACGTGGTTGGACATGTAGAATGAAAACCAGTGTATTGTCAAGCTGCTGATGCTAGCAAATATTCTTAGCAATAAGTAGTCAAACTATAGTCAGGCTCTGTTTGGGGGCCAAGGTGCAACCTGGGCCTATTGACCAACAGCCAAGAGGGCTAAGGTTGTCTGAATGTTATGTCCTGTGGTCCATCCTACTATGATTCTGCAAACTGGGACAAGTAAAACCCCTTTAGCACTTGACGTTTAGTATAGCAAAGGCAAGCGGTCACAGGCTTCTAAGGCAGGTTTGTATGAGGGTACAACAGGCTTGGCACCCAAACGACACCCAACAAAGCAGTAGCATGATTGTCCAGCCCAGAGCCTACATTTTAAAAAGAAAAGTACTTACACAATTCAATTTTCCACACTATGAAAAAATCCTAAGGCAAGGGTGCCAGGCTATTACTTTCAGAAGAGGATGGCCACCTTCTGCCCCCTTCCACCTCCCTTCATTTAAGGTTATTCGGGTGTGGATTTCAGTGCAGGAGCAGCGCTTCCCCTTTTGGGTTAATAGTCTTATACAGTGATAGCAATCACTCAGTCTCTTACCCTCGATTTTGTTTGATAGTAGGTCTCACATAGGCCCCCTGCACATCAGCCGGTGTTCTTCAACAGACCAAGTAGTGGGGAAAACAGGTGTGTTGAGGGGGGCGGAAAGTGAAAGGAGAAGTTTCAGCTGCCGTCAGTTGACTGCTCCCATCCTGGTGGGCAGATGCGGGCTCCAAAACAGTGTTCTAAAAGCACTGGCCTGCTTCTGGGCAGAGCGCGTTGACAGCCGTCGCAGTCAGGCCTTCCTCCTGTGGACTGGGTGAGTACTATGTTTAGCTGTTCAAGACTCAATGGGTCGAGTCATCGATACAGTCTTCCTCCTGGTACAGGTCCAAGGTCAGCGTCCGGGTTGGTTTGAGGCACTGTGGAGCAAAAGCAGCTGGGTCCAATCAGAGGCATTCTGGGATAGCGCCACAGGCTGCCACTCAGTTGCTCAGCACACTTTGACAACTGCCTGAAATTAGCAGAGCACGACTGGCAAGTACTAGGGTTGGAAACAATATCAGTCTGTTGCAGCACACTTTGAGCAAGTGGAATAGCAAGGTACGAGCCCTCTTAATCCACTATAAGCTGTTTTTATTGCTCATTTAGACATGGAACCAAGGTATGTCCTCCATCTCAAGACCCCATAAGAATGCAAACAATAGCTGTACTCTATGATTAGTACAGTCATGTGGAGCACAGTTCCTTTACTGCTTACAAGAAGTTGGAGTTGTTTACTGGAAACTCATGAACATTTAGGAAACCATTAATTAATTTATAATCATAGACAATGAATTCCTTTAATCTGTGAAATAATCACTGCATATAGTTCTGTTTAAAACGTGATTAGTTATTTCTTCCTTAAAATTAATTGTCCATCAAGGAAGCGAGTACTGTTTTGACTCGACATCAAATTTATGTCTCAACTGATTTGTTTTGTAAATTGCTTAATGTTAAGTAATCAATTGAGATGTGACACCACAGGCAGAAAAATCTTTTCACTTGCATTAATGGTGTTATACTCAAAAGGATACAGTCGCCCTGATGAAGGGCCAGGTAAGTCTGAAATTTATTGAGGTGTCACATTCAATTGCATTCTTAGATACTGAAATACCAGATGCTCGCAGCTGGGCACACAGGGCAGGTGATACAAATGTATACCAGGCAGAGATAATACCTTCTCAAAAGCTATCCTATATAAAGGGAGATCAAGAAGAATGATAACTGAAGGGAGTATGTTATGCTAAGCAGAGATGATGAAGTATAGTAAGTGTGAAAGGGCTGACTTTTAGGAGTGAAGTCACAGAAAAACAAACTGGACATAACAGAGTATTGTATGCACATAGATGAAGTGAGCAAGTCACCTGAACATAAAGCACTTCAATAGTCTGAAACGGGATGAGTGCTGAGAAGCAGGAGACTGTGGTTTAATGAAAGAGAGGAGCCCGCACTTTGTTTGAACTGTTGAGACAACGGTGGGATTGTAGGCATGAAAGTGATTGTAGGGAGTGATAAATGAGTGAGGTCAGGCAGAAGAACAATTGGGAGTAGAGGCTGATTTTCTTCATAACTGGGTCTGAATGACGGTATGTAGACTACAGGATGAGATGGCAGACTTACAAACATCAATGATTTCTACTGGAAAATTAGGGGTGGATGGTGAGGAGTTGTATAATGTAACGTTTTCCATCACCAGGTTTACTTACAATCAGAGGATAAGACAGTTTAATGTCACTTTGATGCACGGAGATCACTGTTTCTTTAAGATGCCACATCAAGAAAATCATGCCAGATACAAACAGGACATCAGTGACAATTCAGTCGCTGACAATCCTTTGGTTGCAATAAGGTGGGAGATAGATTGTTTATTATCAGCAAGGACACAAGGAGAGAAGTAACATCCTTATCTCTCAGGGTAGGTGTACACCAAAATATGATATGAAGGATGGCAATTAATTGAGTTTAAAAAATACAAAACAAAATCTCTAGTCTCAAAATAATTAATTTGCAGGTTCTCTAAAGAATATGAAAATAAAGTGTTGATCTGTACACATTCAAATGACCACTGTCTACACTCTATGTAGACCCTTAAAACAGAGCTAGCACATGTGAATAAGTTGTGGACACTACTTGACATTGTGCTGTAGTGAGCTTATAACTGTGCTTCAACAATGTTAATCACACAAAGTAAATGACTCTCTAGAACAAACTATGGGTGTTTTTTTACTGATGTTTCCTGGTGATTATACTTTTTCTAACATAAATGTTAAATGCATTTAACCTTGATCTGCTCACTTACGCTTGTGAACGCGAGCTAGACAACATAATGCTGATCCTGGTCACTGAGGGAGCTAGATGTTCAAATCGCAGCTGTGATGGATTCCACAAATTTACTTGGTTTTTGGAAGCATGTTAATATTCGTTGGCAGATTTGCAATATTGGGAATGTATTTTCACATGTTTCAAAAGACACATTCCTCAATTTCAAGCCGAAGAATCATAGGATTCTTTAGCTTCGTACGAAAGAATAATTAATTGAACTTTGCAGGTCATCAAAACATTAATTAGCAAACCAGTATTTTGAGGATAGATTTAGCCAAGAGGCTGATTTGTTTGGTAAAGGTCATACCACATCTAATACCAAAGATTAAAACCTACAACGTTTTTTTTTTCCAAATGTTTTTTTTACAATGCCCAACAATGAACAAAGTTTGCAAAAGGCAGCAAAAACAGAGAAAAAGAGCAATGCACCATCCAATCTCAAAACCATGTTATTGACATCAGTGAAAACCTCACGTGCCACCAACTGGAAATACAAATAATTTGATGTTCACAACGTGAATTACCAATAAATAAGTGGCTATAGAAAGAAAGTGCTCACAAAACTTCATTGGCTTTAACTTACCAGTCCGCAGAGGCCGAATCTTTTCCTCCACTGAAGTCACAGTCCCCTTGATAAGGTTGGCTTTCGAAGCATACAATAATCCTGTGCAGACAACCTTGTTTCCGCCGTTTACTGCCCAGAGGCCAGAATCTGTTCCTGCCAAAGACACTGCACCTACAAAAGGAAAATGATTACTGTACAACTACTCTCCTTTGTAGGCTTACAGCTCCCTCCGGGTCTGGTATATGGAGGAGTAGAGCCTAAGCAAGCTAAAATGGCAGTCCAGGGCTGACCCGGCTGATAAATTAACAGTATCGCAACACCGAATTAAGAGCATCTTCAACTAATTGTTGTCTTATTCAGTGTTTACAAAGTTCAACCTAGAAACAAGCTCCATCTTTAAACAGTTTATATTTTCAATACAAAGCAGATGAAGGGGGAAAGCTAGGGAAGAGAGAACGTTTAGCAAGGTTCAATTTAAAACTAAAAAAGAGTAAGTTCAGTTTGGTCCTCACCTACAAACCCGTTAATCTGTACCCCTTGTCCGTAATTGACCCTCATGACTGGGGTTACCATTTCATCAATAAACTTCTGTGAGAATCCTGCTTGCTGCATTGTTTCATCAACAGTCTTGTTCAGCCGTTGAAGGAACTCATTTCCGCCAAGGGCATTCAGCATGGCCTCTACACTGGTGAATGAATAGTCAGATGTTTGGTAGCGGTACACCCTGTCACAAAAGGAAGAAACAATGACAACTGAGAACTTCTTGAAAGCCACACTGTCCACAATATTTAAACTAAAATACAACATCCACTTCTGCCTCACCTTTCCACCACTTATTAATTCACTATGCATACCATCTGCTCATCATAAGCTGTGATATGCACCTATGTGACAAAGGCATTTCACTTTTGGTGAATTTTCCTAGCACACATCACTCTCCTGTTCATTATACCGCATGTTTAAAGAAAAAGTGACGTTTGTCACAACACATCCACCTGTGAAGGCATAAAATAGTCATCTTAATTTCACAAAGGCTTCCAACGCAGAGCTACTTAATAAAGGCCAACAAGCTTCTATCCCGTATAATCACTTATGTCTTCCTGGAGGTTCTGACTGAATGAATATATGTCAGGGCAGTCCTATCAACTGGCTAAATGTCCCTTCTTTCTACTAGTTTTTAGACCTTCCTGAAGGAGTTTAATGTCTCCATTGCTACGACTGACACCATGGAAAACTAAAGTATATACATGGGCTGCTTCCACGCCACTGAAGAGTCAATGTTCATTTATAGCAACAATAAAAAACACAAGAAGACAAAATTGCAAGTGCCCATTAATGTGCTTTAAGGTACATTGTCAAGTGCTGGTTTGCTCAGTTTCAACATGGCTGCTGATATGGGACTGATCTCATTGAACTACAACATGAATGCTCACCATGAAATAGTAAGCTATGAAAGTACAGTAGAATATTATTGAGGATCTCCATCCTGTTGCTCAAAGACAGACGAATTACATTTCATTTAAAAGAAACTGTTGAAAAAGAACTCAAATCATTTACTTATAAATGATATTGAGTGTTCTCCTGGTGCAACCCAATGGCTTTCTCCCATAGTGGTAGGACCCAAAAAGGACATTGAAGGAGCTGTACACATCTGTGTGGATATGCGTCAAGCGAACAAGGCAACTGAAAGGGAACTACTTCCAGGTCTGCACACTGTTGACATAAAACAACTCAATGGTGCAAAGGTCATCTCTTGCCTTGATTTAAATAAAGGATATCATCAGTTGGAACTCAAGGAGAAATGCAGGTACATTACAACCTTTTCTACACATATGGTCTATTCAGTATAAAAGACTAGGTTCCAGTGTGTCATCAGTGGAAAAGAGTTTTCAAGATGCCATTTAAAGTATCATACAACCTGTCATGAATGCTTTCAACTGCAGTGATGGTATTTTAGTTTTCAGAGCTACACAAAAGGAGCACAACAAAGCTCTCAAAAAGTGTGTAGTTTACTTGTTGATGCAGGTTTAACTTTGAATGCTGAGAAATGTGAATTTAATAAGACAAAGCTAAAGAGTACTTTGGCCAAACCTTTTCTGATGGGCGTATGTCACTCGATCCAGCTAAAGTGCAAGCATTGTCAAGTATCACAAGTTGTTTCTATCGTACGTTCATTCCTTGGCATGGCCAGTTACTGTTCTAGATCTATACCAGACTTTGCCACTGTGAGTGCTCCATTGAGAAACTTGACAAGAAACAATGCTTCATCTCATTGGTCAAATGAATGCCAACAAAGTTTTAAGCGAAACAAGCTATCAAGAAGGCTACTGAAATGGCATATTTTGATCCAAAGCTTCATAGGGAAGTTGTTGTTGACACTAGCCCAGTTGGGTTAGGTGCAATCCTTGCACACCACAGTGGACCCCCAAATGCTTGAAGACATACTGTGGCATTTGCAAGCAAAAGTTTGTCCCAAACTGAACGTACTTATGCACAACCTGAGAAAGAAAGTTTAGCAGTGGTGTGGGCTTGTGAACATTTCCAGGTGTTCTCATATGGAAAGTCTTTTACTCTTATCACAGATCATCAAGCACTGATGACCATCTTCGGCAATCTAAAGGCCAAGATGCTTCCTTGCATTAAACGTTGGGGGTCTAAGTTTACAAGGATACAACTGCAGAATGGTGCACTGTCCAGGGAAGGATTGAAACCCTGCAGACTACTTCTCGAGAATGCCTATTTAATGTCATGGGAGCCCTTCCACGATAGCTGAAGCCCACATAAATTTCATTGTGAAATCAAAAACACCCACTGCCATTTCATTGGAGAAAATTGTCACTGCCATGCGTCAAGATAGTGATATGTTAAACTTGAAACACATTATTACACATCAGTCCTGGAACCAACACACTTGACCTCTTGCCGGTGAATACAAGAAGTTAAAAAATGTGTAAGATGAGATTTCAGTGACTTGAGAAGGCGTTATCTTGAGAAGTTCAAGAATTGTTATTCTGGGAGGCTGCAACAACAGATAATTGAAGATCCCTGAAGGACATTATGGAATTGTTGCCACAAAGCGAGCTCTCCACGAAACCAATTCTGTTTTCCTCCTCTCGATGACAGAGTTGAAGGCCTGTGATCTATGCAACTGCCTGTCATCATAAACTACTAAACACACCTTAAGCATGTCAGAGTTGCCAAAGAACGTATTGCAAAGAACTGCTACTGACTTTTCTGGTCCTCTTGACAATGGTGATTGCTGATGAATAAGCTTGCTACCCACTGATAGATGACCTATCATCTATTGCTCAAGAGAGAGTCATTGCAAGATTAGACACCATCTTTCCAACAAGGGATGTTCCTGCAATCTTAAATCTGACAATGGCCCAACTTTCAACTGTCAAGAATTCCAAGATTTTTCTCAATCCTCTCAATGTGAAGCATCAAAAGAGCACACGGCTCTGTCCACAGGCCAATGGCCTTGTTGAAATTTCAGGAGTGCATTGAAGAAAGCTGTTCAGCATGCAGTGTTAGAAAAGCTCGACCTTAAGACTGTTCTGAACTCTACCCTGTAAGCTTACCATTCAACACCTCATTGGAACACAGGGGAAAGACCTGCAACTTTGATGTTCAGGAGAGCCATGATGACCAAGTTACCTCAATGGACCAATAAGAGATCAGGTACTGAGGAAGAAACTCTCATCCAAGACTTGGTTAGTATTGAAAAAAAAAAAAAAAAAAGAAGAAGGCTTATGCAGACATGCGATGGCATGCAAAAGATGTTGTTTTCCTGAGACCAGATGGAGTGCTTGTTTGTCAAACGAGAAATATAAGACTGATGCTTCATTCAATGCTGAGCCATTCCATGTCGTGACCAGCAAATCACACATGGTTACTGCCCAATGTCCTGGGAAACCCATAAAGCGAGATGCCTCACGTTTTTGACATGTGGCTTGCCACTCATCAGATGCCAATGTCAACGTAGAGACTTCTTCTCAAATGACAAGTAAAAAACTTCTGACTGCTGTTGCTCCTGTATCGCCAACACAGATCATGGACACTTCTATTGCTGGCTCCCAGATTCCTAAGACAAGATCAGGACGAGTAATCAGAGAACCCTGAAGGCTCAATGAAGAACTATGATGATCTATAGATTTGTAAAAAAAATTAATTTTTTATTTAGCAGAGGGAGAGATGTAGAATCATGTGAGTTATGAATCACAGAACACTTTTGGCTCCTGATGGACTCTGTAGAACTGTGACGTGTTAGAGCATGGTAAAGTGAATGCAGGTTTAGAATGTTGGGTTCGCGGTTACACCCATATGAAAAAAAAGACGTGTAATACATTGCTCAATGTGTGGCGTAGTTATTGGGGGGTACCCCAGCTGGGGGAGATGCTACACTTAAGTAAACAAACATTTTCACTTTCTCAGTTAACCCCTTCCCCGCCACGGACGTAATGGTTACGTCCATGGCAGCGCCCGTGTGGCGCCATGGACGTAACCATTACGTCCTGAATGCTGCCCTCGGGAGAAGCGCTAGCGCTCCTCCCGAGGGCCGCCCCCCCACCCCCCTAGGTCAGGGCTGACAGGGGAATCCCTTCCCCTTCAACCTCCGACCCCCCCCACCCCCCCTGTGACGTCAGCGCGCAAGCGCGCGCTGACAATCACACAACCTCCCCCATCGCGCTATCGAAAGAGAAATGCTCAGCATTTCTCTTTCGATCACGTGGGGGAGGCCCGGAGGGGCTTCAAAGGGAAGGAAATGTATTTCCTTCCCTTTGAAGTCTCTCCGAGGGTTTCAAAAGCCGGATTGCTTGCAATCCGGCTTTTGAAACCCCACTAGACACCAGGGATTTTTTTTTTTTTAGATGTAATTGACAGAAGGGAGCGACCCCTTGGGCAAGGGTCGCTCCCAGGGGGTCATTTTTTTTTAAGGCCTTTTCTGACCCCCCTGGGGGCAGATCGGCCTAATAATAGGCCGATCTGCCCCCAGGGGGGGCAGAAACCTCTAGACACCAGGGATACTTTTTTTTATTTTTTTTATTTGTTTTCTTTTGTGTTTTAGGTGTGGGATGCGACCCCTTAGGCAAGGGTCGCTCCCATAGGGGGGAAATTATATTTAGGCCATTTCTGCCCCCTTTGGGGGCAGATTGGCTTATTTTTATGAGGCCAATCTGCCCCCAAGGGGGGCAGAAACCACTAGACACCAGGGAGGGTTTTTTTGTTTGTTTGTTTTTCACGTAAGGGGAGCGACCCCTTAGGCAAGGGTCGTTCCCATGGGGGGCAAATTTATTTTAGGCCATTTCTGCCCCCCATGGGGGCAGATCAGCCTATTTTTATTAGGCCGATCTGCCCACCACTAGGCACCAGGGATTTTTGTGGTTGTTGTGTTTTACAGATGGGGAGCGTCCCCTTAGGCAAGGGTCGCTCCCCTGGAGGGGCAAATTGTATTTAGGCCATTTCTGCCCGCTTTGGGGGCAGATCGGCCGATTTTAGGTCAATCTGCCCCCAAGGGGGGCAGAAACCACTAGGCACCAGGGATCTTTTGTTTGTGCCGTCACGCAAGGGGAGCGACCTTGTAGGCAAGGGTCGCTCCCCGGGGGGGGGGGGGGGGGGGTGAGGGGGGCAAATTTATTTTAGGCCATTTCTGCCCCCCCTGGGGGCAGATCGGCATATTAGTATTAGGCCGATCTGCCCACAGGGGGGGGCAGAAACCTCTAGGCGCCTGGGCAAATAGTTTTTTTGTGGTTTGTTTTTTTTTTGTTTGTTTTTTTAGAGATGGGGAGCAACGCATTAGGCAAGGGTCGCTCCCCTGGGGGGCAAATTGTATTTAGACCATTTCTGCCCCCTTTGGGGGCAGATTGGCCGATTGTAGGTCAATCTGCCCCCAATGGGGGCAGAAACCACTAGGCACCAGGGATCTTTTTTTTGCGCCGTCACACAAGGGGAGCGACCTTGCAGGCAAGGGTCGCTCCCCGGGGGGGGCGGGGGGGGCAAATTTATTTTAGGCCATTTCTGCCCCCTGGGGGCAGATCGGCCTATTGGTATTAGGCCGATCTGCCCCCGGAGGGGGCAGAAACCTTTAGGCGCCAGGGCAAATTTTTTTTTGTGTGGGTTTTTTTTTTGTTTGTTTTTTTAGAGATGGGGAGCGACGCATTAGGCAAGAGTCGCTCCCCTGGGGGGCAAATTGTATTTAGACCATTTCTGCCCCCCCTTGCGGGCAGATTGGCCGATTGTAGGTCAATCTGCCCCCAAGGGGGGCAGAAACCACTAGGCACCAGGGATCTTTTTTTTGCACCGTCACGCAAGGGGAGCGACCTTGCAGGCAAGGGTCGCTCCCCGGGGGGGGTTAGAGGCAAATTTATTTTAGGCCATTTCTGTCCCCCCTGGGGGCAGATCGGCCTATTGGTATTAGGCCGATCTGCCCCCGGGGGGGGGCAGAAACCTCTAGGCGCCAGGGCAAATTGTTTTTTTTGTGGTTTTTTTTTGTTTGTTTGTTTGTTTTTGTAGAGATGGGGAGCTACCAATTAGGCAAGGATCGCTCCCCTGGGGGGCAAATTGTATTTAGACCATTTCTGCCCCCCTTGGGGGCAGATTGGCCGATTGTAGGTCAATCTGCCCCCAAGGGGGGCAGAAACCACTAGGCACCGGGGATTTTTTTTTTGGCACCAATGTCACGCAAGGGGGGGCGACCCCATAGACAAGGGTCGCTCCCGGGGGGGCAGGGGGGTTGGGGGGTGAATGACAAATTTATTTTAGGCCATTTCTGCCCCCCCTGGGCCCGGCTGAGCTAGAGGCCAAAATCCACAGGTAGGCCCTGTTTTCTATGAAAAAATGTGATGTGTCCAGGTTGTGTTTTTGGCCATTTCCTGTCGCGGGCGCTAGGCCTACCCACACAAGTGAGGTATCATTTTTATCGGGAGACTTGGGGGAACGCTGGGTGGAAGGAAATTTGTGGCTCCTCTCAGATTCCAGAACTTTCTGCCACAGAAATGTGAGGAACATGTGTTTTTTTAGCCAAATTTTGAGGTTTGCAAAGGATTCTGGGTAACAGAACCTGGTCCGAGCCCCGCAAGTCACCCCTCCTTGGATTCCCCTAGGTCTCTAGTTTTCAGAAATGCACAGGTTTGGTAGGTTTCCCTAGGTGCCGGCTGAGCTAGAGGCCAAAATCTACAGGTAGGCACTTCGCAAAAATCACCTCTGTTGTCTTCCAAAAATTTGGATGTGTCCACGTTGCGCTTTGGGGCGTTTCCTGTCGCGGGCGCTAGGCCTACCCACACAAGTGAGGTATCATTTTTATCGGGAGACTTGGGGGAACGCTGGGTAAAAGGAAATTGTTGGCTCCTCTCAGATTCCAGATCTTTCTGCCACAGAAATGTGAGGAACATGTGTTTTTTTAGCCAAATTTTGAGGTTTGCAAAGGATTCTGGGTAACAGAACCTGGTCCGAGCCCCGCAAGTCACCCCTCCTTGGATTCCCCTAGGTCTCTAGTTTTCAGAAATGCACAGGTTTGGTAGGTTTCCCTAGGTGCCGGCTGAGCTAGAGGCCAAAATCTACAGGTAGGCACTTCGCAAAAATCACCTCTGTTGTCTTCCAAAAATTTGGATGTGTCCACGTTGCGCTTTGGGGCGTTTCCTGTCGCGGGCGCTAGGCCTACCCACACAAGTGAGGTATCATTTTTATCGGGAGACTTGGGGGAACGCTGGGTGAAAGGAAATTTGTGGCTCCTCTCAGATTCCAGATCTTTCTGCCACAGAAATGTGAGGAACGTGTTTTTTTAGCCAAATTTTGAGGTTTGCAAAGGATTCTGGGTAATAGAACCTGGTCCGAGCCCCGCAAGTCACCCCTCCTTGGATTCCCCTAGGTCTCTAGTTTTCAGAAATGCACAGGTTTGGTAGGTTTCCCTAGGTGCCGGCTGAGCTAGAGGCCAAAATCTACAGGTAGGCACTTCGCAAAAAACACCTCTGTTGTCTTCCAAAAATTTGGATGTGTCCACGTTGCGCTTTGGGGCATTTCCTGTCGCGGGCGCTAGGCCTACCCACACAAGTGAGGTATCATTTTTATCGGGAGACTTGGGGGAACATAGATTAGCAAAACAAGTGTTATTGCCCCTTGTCTTTCTCTACATTTTTTCCTTCCAAATATAGGAGAGTGTGTAAAAAAGACATCTATTTGAGAAAAGCCCTGTAATTCACATGCTAGTATGGTCACCCCGGAATTCAGAGATGTGCAAATAACCACTGCTCCTCAACACCTTATCTTGTGCCCTTTTTGGAAATACAAAGGTTTTCTTGATAGCAATTTTTTACTCTTTATATATCAGCAAATGAATTGCTGTATACCCGGTATAGAATGAAAACGCACGTCAGGGTGCAGCTCATTTATTGGCTCTGGGTTCCTCGGGTTCTTGATGAACCTACAAGCCCTATATATCCCCGCAACCAGAGGAGTCCAGCAGACGTAACAGTATATTGCTTTCGATAATCTGACATTGCAGGGAAAAGTTACAGAGTAAAACGTAGAGAAACATTTATGTTTTTTTCACCTAAATTTCAATATTTTTCTTTTTCAGTTGTTATTTTCTGTAGGAAACCCTTGTAGGATCTACACAAATGACCCCTTGCTGAATTCAGAATTTTGTCTAGGTTTCAGAAATGTTTAGGTGTCTGGGATCCAGCATTGGTTTCATGCCCATTTCTGTCACTGACTGGAAGGAGGCTGAAAGCACAAAAAATTGCAAAAATGGGGTATGTCCCAGAAAAATGCCAAAATTGTGTTTAAAAATTGGGTTTTCTGATTCAAGTCTGCCTGTTCCTGAAAGCTGGGAAGCTGCTGAGTTTAGCACCGCAAACCCTTTGTTGATGCCATTTTCAGGGGAAAAACCACAAGCCTTCTTCTGCAGCCACTTTTTCAATTTTTTTTGAAAAAAACAAAATTTTCCCTGTATTTTGGCCAATTTCTTGGCCTCTTTCAGGGGATACCCACAAAGTCTGGGTACCTCCAGAATCCCTAGGATGTTGGAAAAAAAGGACGCAAATTTGGCTTGGTTAGCTTATGTGGACAAAAAGTTATGCGGGCCTAAGCGCGAACTGCCCCAAATAGACAAAAAAAGGCCTGGCACAGGAGGGGGAAAAGGCCTGGCAGCGAAGTGGTTAAAGAAGTGAAGCTGAGTGGGCAGGATTATGTGACCTAAGCCTTGTAGGTGTGTTATAGCTAAGGCAGTGGACCTTTTATATCTTCTCTGTCCGGGAAACAGCCTTTACTCCGAAGTTTTTACAATGTGGTACAATTACCACACTATTATTATTATTTTTTTACACAACAGAATGACTGTTACCAGCCAAATTTTTGCATCGCAAAGCTTTACCACGCAATTCTTTACAGTGGGTGGCAGAGTAGTTACTCTGTGCGTGAAATTGCAGTATTCTGATCATCTTATTTTTTTTTAGAACATGTGTTAATTTAATATTTTTTTCACATTACTAATGTGGCATCCTGGTGGTGGGATTAAAAAAATGCATAATGTTTACTTTATATATAAACTATAAATAATATAGTATTATGGTATGTTATATATATATATATATATATATATATATATATATATATATATATAAACATACCATAATACTATATTAATTATTAATATAATTATATTATACATTATATGGAAAATGTCACTTACCCAGTGTACATCTGTTCGTGGCATGTTGCGCTGCAGATTCACATGCTGTGCACTGTTCCTGCCATCTAGTGTTGGGCTCGGAGTGTTTTCAAGTTGTTTTTCTTCGAAGAAGTCTTTTCGAGTCACGGGACCGAGTGACTCCTCCCTTTCGTTTCCATTGCGCATGGGCGTCGACTCCATCTTAGATTGTTTTCCCCGCAGAGGGTGAGGTAGGAGTTGTTAAAGTAAGGAGTAGATGTGTATGTACATAGCGTGTAGTAAAGTCAAAATTATTTACATATTTTCAATTTTAATGCAACTAAAATTACTACAGGCTCCCGGGGAGGGCGCATGTGAATCTGCAGCGCAACATGCCACGAACAGATGTACACTGGGTAAGTGACATTTTCCATTTGATGGCATGTGTAGCTGCAGATACACATGCTGTGCATAGACTACAAAGCAGTGATCTCCCCAAAAGCGGTGGTTAGCCTGTAGGAGTTGAAGTTGTCTGAAATAGTGTTCTTAGTACAGCCTGTCCTACTGTGGCTTGTTGTGTTGCCAACACATCTACACAGTAGTGCTTAGTAAATGTATGGGGCGTAGACCAGGTGGCTGCTTTACAAATTTCTGTCATTGGTATATTTCCAAGAAAAGCCATTGTGGCGCCTTTCTTTCTAGTGAAGTGTGCCCTTGGAGTAATGGGTAATTCTTTTTTAGCTTTAAGGTAGCAAGTTTGAATGCATTGAACTATCCATCTGGCAATGCCTTGTTTGGATATAGAGTTACCTGCATGTGGTTTTTGGAAAGCTACAAACAATTGTTTTGTTTTACGAAATTGTTTTGTTCTGTCAATGTAATACATTAGTGCTCCTTTTATGTCTAATGTATGCAATGCCCTTTCTGCTACTGAGTGTGGCTGTGGAAAAAAGACTGGGAGTTCCACCGTATGATTTAGATGAAACAGTGATATGACTTTTGGTAAGAATTGTGGATTTGTCCTGAGAACCACTTTATGTTTATGTATTTGTATAAATGGTTCTTGAATAGTAAACGCCTGTATTTCGCTAACTCTTCGAAGTGAAGTGATAGCTATTAGAAAAGCTACTTTCCAAGTCAAAATTGTATTTGACAAGAATGCATGGCTTCAAATGGTGGGCCCATGAGTCGTGTTAATACAATATTAAGATTCCACAAAGGTACCGGTGGTGTCCTTGGGGGTATGATTCTTTTTAGTCCTTCTATAAAGGCTTTAATAAATGGGATTCTAAACAGTGATTTTGAATGTGTAATCTGCAAATAAGCAGATATTGCAGTGAGATGTATTTTAATGGAAGAGAAGGCTAGATTGGACTTTTGTAAGTGTAGCATGTAACTTACAATGTTTTGTGTGGAGGTGTTTAATGGCATAATTTGATTAGCTAAGCAATAGCAGACAAACCTTTTCCATTTGTTAGCGTAACAATGTCTGGTTGTGGGTTTTCTTGCTTGTTTAATGACTTTCATACACTCTTTGGAAAGGTTTCCCGATTCGAAATACGGAGCGAAGAGGAACACGTACAAACCCGATGGCGGAAAGAAAAGAATCTAAGATGGAGTCGACGCCCATGCGCAATGGAGCCGAAAGGGTGGAGTCACTCGGTCCTGTGACTCGAAAAAGACTTCTTCGAAGAAAATCCACTTGTAACACTCCGAGCCCAACACTAGATGGCAGGATAATGCACAGCATGTGTATCTGCAGCTACACATGCCACCGAATATATATAATATAGAGAGGGAGAGAGATGGATGCATATATTTAAGTATTTAGGAGTGGGTAAGTATTGAGTTGTAGGGGTGTTTTTAAAGTTTAGGGGGGGGAAAGGGTATTGGGTGGTAAGGGTGATTATAATGATTATAATGTTTAGGGATGGGTAGGGCTATATGGTAGTGAGGGGCTTTTAGGGTTTTACAGTGGGTAGAAGTATTGGGTTGTAAAAGTATTTTTAGGGTTATGGGGTAGGTAAAGGATATGGGTGGTAAAAGTGATTTTACCATTTAGGGGTGGGTAAGAGAACTGGGTAGTGAGGGGATCTTTTTTAGGTATTAGGGGAGAGTAAGGGTCTTGAGTTGTAAGGGGGGTTTTAGGGGTGGGAAATGGCTGTAGGATGCAAAGAGTATTTTTAGGGTTTAGAGTTCAGTAGTGGTATAGGGTGCAAAAGGTAATTCTACGGTTTGAGGCAGTGGGTGAGTACGTTTGTTAATACTTAGGTAGGTTGCATTAAAAAAAATATATACTCCTGGGACCGGGTGCAGGGGAATTAGCACATTTTTATTCAGATAATTAGGGTTTATTCTGTTTTTAGGTTTGTGCATTTAGGTAGATTTTGAAATTGTTACTCACGTTCGTCAGTAGTTGGTAGTGTTACACTGCAGTGAAACTCCAGTACTATTTACTTGTATTATTATTAAAAATCTGAAGTAATGGTATGCGTAGTGTAAGTGTGCGTGCTAGTTGTTTGATCATGTAAGCAAATGTAAAAGCGTAGTAGATATGCATGTCAACAACTACGATGTAAAGACCTGCGTGGGAAAACCACGCTGGGTAATACAACCCTCCATCTTAGCACTACTATATGTGTACAACAAAAATATCGTCTGCGAGTTCGAAAAAGGGCAGTGACAGTAGAAACAGCAAGTTGGGAAGATTAGTTGCCAGATTTCAAGAATTCAAAATAAAAAAAGAACCTGGAGTACTGGAAGGCGTTAACTATATAGATGTGATGCTTAAATTGAAGGAAATTTTAGAACATAGCAAAAAACGTATATCTACTTATCTGCAGAAGATATATCCTTAAAACTGCCATAAACAAATATTATTGCAAGCCTGTTTGACAAAATGTGACCTTTTTTTGGTTTTTGTTTTAATAAGTCAGCGTGTATGAAATACCAGACAATAGATAATGGAACAATTGTTAACTGGTGAAGGGATTGTGTTCCTGTTAAATCACAATACACATAAGCAGGAGCAACCTGAACGAGAAGAATTATTGGCTCTTGAGTGAAGGATGACACTACTAACATGACATTTTATTTGTCACATGAAGAAAGCATCACGTTTACTTAACAAATTGAATTAAGAAAATACTACGGGATACAGTAGGTCGTTTAAAAAAACACAGAATTCATCAAAAGTGCCTTGCAACACACCAGAATACACTTTGAATATGGAAACAGTGGGAAAATGTTCACTACCAATTCCACGTGTTTTAAACACGGTCTGTCAAGCTCATCATCGAACAGATAAACACATTTGTCTTAGTACTTTATAGGATGTATAACAGTGACAAAGTCCTGGCACTGAGTGCCCCAATAGGGGTGAAATAGTGGATTTAAAGGTCAGCCTCTGCAAAGAAAAAAGTCAACCTTGATCAATTCCTCAATATTGCAGTACTCATAGGAGAGAAAAAAAATGATTAATAACGAATTATTCTGAGATTCTCCTGCAACAGTCAAACAAACAAAATCATAATGTGAATGTTGGGACACTTGCTTTCACGGCCTGAGAGTAACAAATACGGGAAAAAGGATGTAGCGGGAGTCTATATATTTTAAAATTCGCATGTACTTTAACTACACCAATAGGTGGAGCAGTATGTCCTTATGTTACACACCAAACTAACATTCCTAAAAAAACAACAAAAAAAACAATGATAAATAGTGACAATAATAACGTAAATCTACTTTTCGCATACAGCTTTACACCCGAAGGGAAATTATTACCGAATGCTTGTCATGCTTCAATCCTCAAAATATCTTGCCATCATCAAGGTCAATCTGAGGACTTGCGTCTCACTACACAATAAACTGAAAATAATGGGAACGCCAATATATTTTGCTTGAAGACCTCCATCTTCTGCAAAATTAAGAAATGCGAGCAAAATAATTTGTTTTTCGTTCTAATTTTATGTGTGTTGATATAATTTCCCATTGTAACACTTGTTTCACAACACTGTAGATTTTTTTAAAACAGTGCTTTGTTTTCCTCCTGCGATCTGGGACATGTGTTTTTAAACATATATGATAAAAGGAGACTGTTCAGAATCAAAGAAACAACTAATGTCATAAACCCAAAACTTTCAAATTTCTCTTCACACAACTGCGGTGGGCATTGGCAGAGAACGACCCGCTTTAAAGAATGCACAGTTATACCAGGACTCAGAGAGACCAATTTAATCGGGAATAGTCTGAAAAACCTTACATGGTACTTTAATAAAAAAAAAAAATCATATGTAAAGTTGTAATTAATTCCTACGTTATTACAAGAACAAGCACCGAATACAATCGAAAGGGAAAATAAATAAATGAATACAAAAATAATAAAACAATAAATAAATCAAGAAATAGTTGCATTTTGACTCGCGAAATGGAGAGGGATGAGCAAAAGATACTAAATGGAAGGAATACAGAGTGGTAACATGAGAAGATACCAGAATGGCAGAAATCAAGAAATCTGCCACTTTTCTTACTTATATTTTATTTTTATTTTTAGGGCACATCGTTCAGCCATGCATGACTCCGAGGGCGGGAGCAGCAGAAGGGGTACTGAAGGTAAGAAACAGGCTGAAAGGACGGTGGTAGAGGGAGGAGATCCAGATTTAAAACAAGCATTTGCACTGCAATGGGTCTCGCGTTTGCTCCAGTTAGAGCTATTAGCGTTGTAAAATTCTAATTGGACATTTCTTGCCAAATAATTTGAAAATGAAAAGTAAAACAGTTGACATAAGCAGGCCAATTTAAAGCGCCAAAACTGCCATAAGCGTAAGCGCGAAGGAGGCAAAAAAGGAAAAAGATGTTCTCTCGCAGTCAAACGTATCGGCAAACGTGCAATTATCCATGTAACAGGGTCGATAGCCAAGGCGGTAACAAAACTGACCCAAGGAGGGACAAACGTAATGCCTTTACCCAATGGTAACAAAGGATTTTTGAAAGGCAAGCCCACGAATGAGTGGTAGTGATGGGTGTGGCTAAAAGCCCGCAGATAGATTACAACACATCGGAGCGTTGCGCACGCGTGACCTAAAAAGGTAATGTCCTCTCGTGATAGGTACTCATCCTGTGATGACACTGTGCAACCTGTACTACAGAAAGAGCTAAACAAGTATCTGTGGTCCCTTCTCTAATACAAGTGCCCCACCAGAACGCACAATTCAGGTGTAAACACCCACTGCACATTCAGGGCCACTTTTCTATACTATTGCCCTTCAGGTAAAAGGCTCCACTTAACGCAGTTTAAGCCCTAGTAACCCCCGATTGCTCCAGACCCCCAGCCCACTGCCCTCAACATACCATAAAAAAGCTATAATAAAAACTTCAAGCAAGGCATTCAAATACTACTGCAGGACAAATCATGAAAACTACTCTAGCAAGACATCTGATTAGTACAGCAGGAAGGCCTGTGAATAATATCCGAGGAAACCACATGAAGGGGTGGGGATATTACTGTACGGAGGCCAGTGAATACTGCTTTACAAAGGTTTCAAAATGTTACTGCAGAGTGGCTCCAAAAGAGCAGCTCTCTCTTTTCCCACAGCCCTCGATCCTGCTGTCTATACTATGGCTAAACGTACTCATTGGTTTTGCCTTGGGCAGTAGGGTGACCACCTGGCATTGAGTCAAATTCTGGACAGGACTGTAAAAAATTCTGGACAAAGGGTCAAAATTCAGGACAAAACTTCAGGACAAAGGGTCAAAATTCAGGACAAAAATTCAAGAACAAACGTCAGTTTTACAGACACACGCAAGAGAGGCCATGCCTCACTATGTTGTCAGTGCATTTATGTACTCTTTTTTTAACATAGCACTATTTATTCACTGTGGACCTTTTGTGATTGCCTCCTGGTGTGCTACATTCAGGTGTCACATTAAGTCCTTGTTCAGTAGTAAATTAATGCCCTTCACGGCAAGGCCATCACCCCTACCCAAATCTACCTGATCTTTCCTGAAGAGAAAGTAACAGCAACATTTTTATTATGTTTCTGAACATTTCAAAACCCCTGGCAAACAGTTTGGGAAACATTAAGGTAATTAACCTTATGCTAGTTTAAATAAGTTAAACAAAAACATCTGGCTTACCCCAACCGCCCATGGACTTTCAACCTAATTTTTTTTAAAGAGGCAGGGTAGATGGTTTGGGTGACAGTCTCACACCTAATGACAGGATTTGATATACCCATAACTTGTCTGTAGTCTCACTGCACTAGAGTGTATGTTTGGGACTCTACATTTATCTCAGAAATGGGAGCCCGGACTACCAATCAAAGATAATAAAAGAGTAGGATGAAATCGAGATCAAATGGGAGATCCACAGCAAGTAATTCAAAGGGTTGTTGCTAACAACTGGATAAATAAAGAAGAGAAGAACAAGGTGGGACAGTTCCTAAAATCAGACAAGATATGTCCACCAAGATTATTTGAAGGTATTGGGTACCTGTGGAGTTGTCTGCACACAGGAGCGAAACAGAAGGGGCACTGTCAAGTGGTTGAACAATCAACACCCATCCACCTTGGCAAACTCTTCTGGTGCAATGGTTCGCTCTTAGTGCCTGTGAAGGGTGAGCAGGGGCCAGACCCCTTGCAAGGTTGTGCAAGGCAATTGCCCGCTTAGTCCATGTCTTTATATGGTTTTGAAATTGAGCAAAAGCCAAACTAGAGATCTGGGTTATCCCTAAGTGTCAAGTACACATAGAACCTTCAAAATATTTGGGATGTAAATTGCACAAACAAAATTTACAAATTTTAAAATGTAATTAGTGTTTCTTTAACATATGGCACTGTTTTCGCCTTCATACACAATTAGATCACAGATTGAACTGGGAACCAGTTACCTTTTGATACCTAGTGATTAATATCTACCATTCTTACACTGATTTCCAGGATGAAAATCTCGGCAGAGCGAACGGTCCCTCCAAGCCCAGTTTGCTTTTTGGTCTTCTCTTCTGCTTTCTGTAGAGGCCATGTGGCACTAGCGAAGATGGTGTGCTACCCCAATGATAGTATTATTTTGCAAACCTTCCCCTGCTCATCCTTCATTCCTTCTTCAGACAGGCCACACATCTGATTTGGTCGATGCGGCGCCATCAGGAGCTCTTTCCACTCTAAAGCGAACTGTGACTGCGGGTGGATTAGATCTTCTGGACTTAGAATGCTTTTATTCAGCTGCAGATGTCCAATGGGTGGCTCACTGGCTTTCTGCCCACCTCCCTGCATGAGATGGGGTTTACCAGTAAAGACTTTTAAGGAAGGCTTAAAGCACTGCTCATCGTTTCCTACTGACCATTCTATCGATCACCATCCGGGGTTATCATGCATGGCTTTCTCTTGCCTTGCCAGAACCTGTCAACTCACTGGCACGAAGAAACCCTATGCTCCTGCCCTACCTTTGCTAAGCCTTCCCACTCACACAGGATGGCTGTGCTCAAAGCAACTCCATCAGTGGCATGTTGCGGGTGTCTTAAAATCTACATCACTGCACTGATACTCTACTCTGCAGTGTTGCACTCTCCACCACTGTACTATACACCAATGTACTATGTACTACTGCATTCTATGCCACTGCACTCTATGCCACTCTACTCTGCATCACTCCACTCTACAGCACTTTGCCCTACTCTGCACCACTTTACACTACACCACTGCACTCCCTGCAATGTGAGTCTACTCTGCAATCTATGCCACTGCACCACTCTACACTACTGCTCTCTCTGCTGCTCTATTGCATGCCACTCTACTCCACTGCACTCTATGCCACTCTACTCTGTCCCATGCCACTGCACTCTAAACCACTGCACTCTACGGTAACGCACTCTAAACAACTGCACTGCACTCTAAACAACTGCACTGCACCCCACTGCACTGTACTTTGCACCACTGGGCTCTACGCCACTGCTCCTATGCTACTCTACTCCACTCCACACCACTATGCCACTAGCTTTAAGCCATGCTGAACATCAGCTACTCTGGTGTATAACATGGCTAAAACACATTAGCAAAGCCAATAACTCTTTCGTAGATGAGACCTATTGGCTTTGCCAATGTTTGTTAGTACTTTGAGGTACCGAGGTACCTGAAAACTGTGAAAATGAAAATGTCACTTACCCAGTGTACATCTGTTCGTGGCATTGGTCGCTGCAGATTCACATGTTGTGCACAGTCCGCCATCTGGTGTTGGGTCGGAGTGTTACAAGTTGTTTTTCTTCGAAGAAGTCTTTCGAGTCACGAGACCGAGGGACTCCTCCTCTTTGCTTCCATTGCGCATGGGCGTCGGCTCCATCTTAGATTGTTTTCCCCGCAGAGGGCGAGGTAGGAGTTGTGTGTGTTAGTAATAGTGCCCATGCAATGGAATGAATAAGTATGTACAAATTAAGGTTAAGTAATATATATATATACAAATGTTGAAGATAACTTCCAACGGCTACAGGCTCCCGGGGAGGCGGGTGGGCACATGTGAATCTGCAGCGACCAATGCCACGAACAGATGTACACTGGGTAAGTGACATTTTCAGTTCGATGGCATCTGTTGCTGCAGATACACATGTTGTGCATAGACTAGTAAGCAGTTATCTCCCCAAAAGCGGTGGCTCAGCCTGTAGGAGTGGAAGTAGTCTGAAACAAAGTTCTCAGTACGGCTTGACCTACTGTGGCTTGTTGTGCGGATAGCACGTCTACACAGTAGTGTTTAGTAAATGTGTGAGGCGTGGACCATGTGGCTGCCTTACATATTTCGTGCATTGGAATATTTCCTAGGAATGCCATGGTAGCGCCTTTTTTTCTGGTTGAGTGTGCCCTTGGTGTAATGGGCAGTTGTCTCTTTGCTTTAAGATAGCAGGTTTGGATGCACTTAACTATCCATCTGGCTATACCTTGTTTTGATATTGGGTTTCCTGTATGAGGTTTTTGAAATGCAATAAACAGTTGTTTTGTTTTCCTAACCTCCTTTGTTCTGTCGATGTAGTACATTAGTGCTCTTTTGACATCTAATGTATGTAGTGCCCTTTCAGCTACTGAGTCTGGCTGTGGGAAGAACACTGGTAACTCTACAGTTTGATTTAAGTGGAACAGTGAAATAACCTTTGGTAGGAATTTAGGATTGGTTCTTAGTACAACCTTATTTTTGTGTATTTGGATAAAAGGTTCTTGTATTGTAAACGCCTGAATTTCACTTACTCTTCTTAGAGATGTGATGGCAATGAGAAATGCAACTTTCCAGGTTAAGAATTGTATTTCACAAGAATGCATGGGTTCAAAAGGTGGTCCCATGAGTCTTGTCAAGATTTTAAGGTTCCATGAAGGAACAGGTGGTGTTCTTGGTGGTATTATTCTTCTTAGGCCCTCCATAAATGCTTTAATGACGGGTATCCTAAACAGTGAAGTTGAATGGGTAATCTGCAGGTATGCAGATATTGCTGCAAGGTGTATTTTAATGGAAGAGAAGGCTAGATTTGACTTTTGTAAGTGTAGTAAGTATCCCACTACATCTTTTGGGGATGCGTGTAATGGATGAACTTGATTATTATGGCAGTAGCAAACAAACCTTTTCCATTTGCTTGCATAGCAGTGTCTAGTGGATGGTCTTCTAGCTTGTTTTATGACTTCCATACATTCTTGAGTGAGGTTTAAATGTCAGAATTCTAGGATTTCAGGAGCCAGATTGCTAGATTGAGCGATGCTGGGTTTGGATGCCTGATCTGCTGTTTGTGTTGTGTTAACAGATCTGGCCTGTTGGGTAACTTGACGTGTGGTACTACTGACAGGTCTAGTAGTGTTGTGTACCAAGGTTGTCTTGCCCATGTTGGTGCTATTAATATGAGTTTGAGTTTGTTTTGACTCAATTTGTTTACTAGATATGGAAGGAGAGGGAGAGGGGGAAAAGCGTATGCAAATTTCCCTGACCAGTTCATCCAGAGGGCATTGCCTTGAGACTGTCTGTGTGGGTACCTGGATGCGAAGTTTTGGCATTTTGCGTTCTCTTTTGTTGCAAATAGGTCTATTTGCGGTGTACCCCAAAGTTTGAAGTAAGTGTTTAGGATTTGGGGGTGAATCTCCCATTCGTGGACCTGTTGGTGATCTCGAGAGAGATTGTCTGCTAGTTGATTTTGGATCCCTGGAATAAACTGTGCTATTAGGCGAATGCGGTTGTGAATTGCCCATTGCCATATCTTTTGTGCTAGGAGACATAGCTGTGTCGAGTGTGTTCCCCCTTGCTTGTTTAGGTAATACATTGTTGTCATGTTGTCTGTTTTGACAAGAACGTATTTGTGGGTTATGATGGGTTGAAATGCTTTTAGCGCCAGGAATACTGCTAGTAATTCGAGGTGATTTATATGCAGTTTTGTTTGATGTACGTCCCATTGTCCTTGGATGCTGTGGTGATCGAGGTGTGCTCCCCACCCTGTCATGGAAGCATCTGTTGTTATTACGTATTGTGGCACTGGGTCTTGGAACGGCCGCCCTTTGTTTAAATTTGTACTGTTCCACCACAGAAGCGAGATGTATGTTTGGCGGTCTATCAACACCAGATCTAGAAGGTGACCCTGTGCATGTGACCATTGTGATGCTAGGCACTGTTGTAAGGGCCTCATGTCCAGTCTTGCGTTTGGGACAATGGCTATGCATGAGGACATCATGCCTAGGAGTTTTAAAACCACTTTTGCCCGTATTTTTAGTGTTGGATACATGGCCTGTATGACCTTGTGAAAATTTTGAACCCTTTGTGGACTCGGAGTGGCTAATCCTTTTGTTGTGTTGATTACCGCTCCTAAGTAGTGCTGTATTTTGCACGGCACAATGTGTGATTTTTTGTAGTTGAGGGAGAACCCGAGTTTGTAGAGGGTTTGTATGACATACTCTGTGTGTTGTGAACACTTTGTTAGCGAGTTGGTCTTGATTAGCCAATCGTCTAGATACGGGAATACGTGTATTTGCTGCCTTCTGATGTGTGCGGCTACTACTGCTAGGCATTTGGTAAATACTCTTGGTGCGGTCGTTATACCGAACGGTAAGACTTTGAATTGATAGTGTATTCCCTTGAATAAAAACCTTAGGTATTTCCTGTGCGAAGGGTGTATCGGTATGTGGAAATACGCGTCTTTGAGATCTAAGGTTGTCATGTAATCTTGTTGCTTTAGCAGTGGTAACACCTCCTGTAGCGTGACCATGTGAAAGTGGTCTGATTTGATGTAGGTGTTTAGTATTCTGAGATCTAAGATTGGCCTCAGTGTTTTGTCCTTTTTGGGTATTAGAAAGTACAGTGAATAGACTGTGTTTATTTCTGTACATGGTACCAGTTCTATTGCTTCTTTTTGCAGTAGTGCTTGAACTTCTATTTCTAGGAGGTCTAAATGCTGTTTTGACTTTTTGTGTGTTTTTGGTGGGATATTTGGAGGGATCTGTAGAAATTCTATGCAATAACCATGTTGGATAATTGCTAAGACCCAAGTGTCTGTTGTTATATCCACCCACGATTGATAAAACTGACTTAGTCTTCCTCCCACTGGTGTTATGTGGAGGGGTTGAGTGACTTGTAAGTCACTGTTTGGTTGTTGGGGTTTTGGGGCTTTGAAAATTTTCCCCGGTTTCTCGGGAATTGTCCCCCTCTGTACTGGCCCCGAAAACCTCCCCTTTGGTACTGTCCCTGGTAGGTAGACGGTGTTGATTGTGAGGTGCTGGCTTGTGTGGCCTGACCCCGAAACCCCCCTCTGAAGGTTGTTTTACAGAAGGTGCCAAAAGTGCCTCTGCTTTGCGGGGAGTAGAGCTCGCCCATGGCCTTGGCTGTGTCAGTGTCCTTTTTCAGCTTCTCAATCGCCGTGTCAACCTCTGGTCCGAACAATTGTTGTTCGTTGAACGGCATATTGAGTACTGCTTGCTGTATTTCTGGTTTAAAGCCAGACGTGCGTAACCATGCGTGCCTTCTGATGGTTACTGCAGTGTTTATTGTCCTTGCAGCTGTGTCCGCTGCATCCATAGAGGAGCGTATTTGGTTATTGGAGATGTTTTGTCCCTCCTCAACCACCTGTTTTGCCCGCTTTTGAAATTCTTTGGGTAGATGCTCGATGAGATGCTGCATCTCGTCCCAATGGGCTCTGTCATAACGCGCTAGGAGCGCCTGAGAGTTTGCGATGTGCCACTGGCTTGCAGCTTGTACAGCGACTCTTTTCCCAGCTGCGTCTAATTTTCGGCTTTCCTTATCCGGGGGTGGTGCATCGCCAGATGTTTGTGAATTGGCTCTTTTGCGAGCTGCTCCTACCACGACTGAGTCTGGTGGCAGTTGAGAGGTGATAAAAGCAGGGTCTGTGGGAGGTGCTTTATATTTTTTCTCTACCCTCGGAGTGATCGCTCTACTCTTGACAGGGTCTTTGAAGATTTGCTTTGCGTGCCTTAGCATTCCTGGAAGCATAGGCAGGCTTTGGTAGTTGCTATGGGTGGAGGAGAGGGTGTTAAAAAGGAAGTCATCCTCAACAGGTTCTGTGTGTAACGACACGTTGTGGAATTCTGCTGCCCTAGCTACCACCTGCACATACGCTTTGCTGTCCTCAGGTGGTGAGGGCTTGGTAGGGTATGACTCTGGACTATTGTCTGACACTGGGGCGTCGTATAGGTCCCAAGCATCTTGGTCATCTTGGCTCATGGTGGTGTGAGCCGGTGAATGTGACGGAGTTTGTGCCGGTGATATCTGAGTTACAGGTGGAGGAGAGGGTGGCGGAGTTGCTTTCTTTGCCACCTTTGCTTGTGGTGTTAGTTGTTCAGTTTGGAACTCTAGTCTCCTTTTTCTCCTGATTGGTGGAAGAGTGCTAATCTTCCCTGTTCCACTCTGGATGAAGATCCTCTTTTGTGTATGGTCTACATCAGTAGTCTGTAACTCCTCTTCAAACCTGTGTTTACGCATTTGAGAGGACAATGATTGTTCCTCTGAATATGAGCCGGTAGTGGGTTCGGTTGCTGGTTGTTTTGGCACCGAAACTGTCTTTTTTTGTTTTCGGCTCCGAGGCGAATCTCTTCTTTTTCGGAGTCGAGCCTTCTCGGCGTCGATCATCCTCGGTGCCGCTGTCTCTGCGTCGAGCAGCGTCGGCTCCGCTTTCTCGGCGTCGATCTTTTTCGGCAACACTTTCTCGGTCCCGAGAATGTTGCGTGCCAGTGTCTCGACCCGAGTCGGACGTTCTGGGCACCAGTTCGGCCTTTTTCGGTGCCGATGGACGGTCACCTTTATGGGTTGAGCCATGGCCAGTTGGCAGTGGCGTCCCCTGGGCCTTGTCTGTTTTCTTGTGCTGTGTGCTTTTCGACGTCTTACTCACAGTTTCATCGACGTCAAATTCATCCGAGTCCGATTCATGGATGGAGAAGGCTTCCTCCTCTTCTCCTTGTTCCTCGAACTCTCGGTGTTCTGTCGGCGTGGACGCCATCTGTAATCTTCTGGCTCGACGGTCACGGAGTGTTTTTCGGGACCGGAACGCACAACAGGCCTCACAAGTTTCTTCTTTGTGCTCGGGTGACAGGCACAAGTTACAGACCAAATGTTGGTCCGTATATGGATATTTATTGTGGCATTTAGGACAGAATCGGAACGGGGTCCGTTCCATTGGTGTCGATGTTACATGCGGTCGGGCCGACCAGGCCCCGACGGGGGATCGAAATTACCCCGAAGGGCTACCGGAGCGCTTCACGATTCGGTGTGAATTCTAACTATACCGATCCCGAGCGAAACAATACCGATGTAGTTTTTTGAAGTTTTGACTATCTTTCCGTCCCGAAACCCGGAGCGAAAAGGAACACGTCCGAACCCGAGGGCGGAAAAAAAACAATCTAAGATGGAGCCGACGCCCATGCGCAATGGAAGCAAAGAGGAGGAGTCCCTCGGTCTCGTGACTCGAAAGACTTCTTCGAAGAAAAACAACTTGTAACACTCCGACCCAACACCAGATGGCGGACTGTGCACAACATGTGTATCTGCAGCAACAGATGCCATCGAACATACAATTACATCATAATAAAGGCTGCTACAAAATGCACAAATACATTTCGGTTAAATTAAAAAAAAAGTGCTTCTCAAATACAGATTTGAATAATATACAGTTTATACCTAGTGATAAAAAAATGTATAACACTCCATTAAAACCACACACTCCACAGCTCACCTTGGAACACCATTACAATACCTCTCTAAAAGAAAGATCTTTGCCACCAGAAAACTTCAAGTGACTCCTTTAAGTAAAGTCAATGCAGGTTTTCAAGCCCCTTTGTATTTGCAGATTTACCAGTTGCCCACATTTGCATGTCTTTAGGGAAGGAGACCCCCTGGCAAGAAGGCCTTTTCTTATCTGTCTGCCACTCCCTCCCTCCCTCAGAGCACAGACGACACCCTGCCTTCCAGCCCAGCTGGGGAAACTCCTCTGCCCGTAATTTTGCCCTGCCTCCGTTGCCCTTTAGATGAAAGGCTAAAATTACGGACAAATGCCGTCCGTTAAAGCTTTCATCACTGACAACGGACAGCAGGTCACCCTAGGGGCAGCCATAATAAGTTAGCATTAGTTTTGAAGCATGCGCAGCCGTCACTCACCCCCGGTGCTGCTCCTCGCAGAGGAGATGCGTATCAGAATTGCGCGGAACTCTTTTGTGGCCCAGATTGATTTATCTTGGGGGAAGAGGCCAGCAGATGTTCCCTCATTACTGGAGTCAGGGTTTTCAGTGTGGCCTCGTTGATGAGCACAATAATGTTTGTTTTGTGTTTGTTGTATCCCAACTAACAAACTGACATATCCTCCGCACAAATTAACTCATACTAATACTCTACTCCTATTTCCCTACACTAATCTACCACTAATTCCTCTTGGGTTCCGGAGTAGCGTGCTACACTCCAATAAGCACTTCAACACATAGTCAGGGGTAGGAAGTGCTATATAAACACACTTACAATACAATAGTACGTGTTGGTGTTGTATGTATGTTAGTATTGCTTGCGTGCTTTATGTGTGTGTTGTATGCTTGTGTGTGCATTGTGGTTTGCATGAGCTACATGTGTGCTGCGAGTGTTGAATGTGTATTTTATGTGTGATTTCATTTGGTTTGCTATACGAGGGGGCTTCGCTTGTATTCCTTTCATGTGTTTTTATGCTTGTGTGTCTGTTGTATGTGTGCACGTTTCGGAGTCTTTCCACCCCAGTGCAGCACCGATTAACAAACATCAAGGTATAAAAGTACTTCAAACAGATCGGAATGTCTGTTTAGCTATGTTTTTATAAATCCTCCTGTAAAGAAAAGAAGTATGGGCGCCTGATTTCATACTCGCCTGCGCCAACATGACAGGGAGATCATGGCAGAACGGGCTGGGGCCTTGCACACCAAATGGTACACTGCATGTACAGAACAAGATTCAGAAAGACACGTCTCCTGGTAACGAGCATTGCACTTCTTTGGCAACACATCTTACACAGAAAGTCAAGTAACTCGGCAAATAATTTGCACTTCAAGCTGCTTCCATTCTCGCTCCCCGAGATTGTTTCCAAAGACTCTGCACTGAAAACTGGAAAACACGTGGTGCCTACATGAGCTCCTTTCACTTGTATTTTTCACCTTTTTCCTACTCCTTTAAAGATGGGACGAACAACGGTCATGGACAACAATGGTGAGACCAACAACGAGCATGCGCAGTTCACACTACACCAGGAAGCGATAGCAGGAAAACTAACGTCATACACGCCGGAGTCACTGCGTGTAATGTTAAATTAAAAAAAAAAAAAAAATTGCCCAGCTGGAAAAGTAAACATATTACCAGCTGTCTGCTGAAGGCGAAACAAGAGTTATCTGCAGAACATCCACCGAGAGCCTTCTGCTTTTCCGCTCTTGCTCTGCAGGGACTAGAGAGCAGACAACTTTAAACAAGGGCTGCAGCTAATGGGGCAAGGAGAGCAGAAAGGAAAGTGAGTGCTAGCGTTCAAGAGCCAAGACAACAGGAACAAGCGGGCCTCCGCCCTCCTTCCCACCTCGGGGCCTGCAGGCAGGCACACTCGGCTCTTCGAAGAGCAAAACTAAGATAGCCTGATATATAGCTTTGTTTACAGCTAAGTTGAACTCTGAGCAAGAAAGCTCAGCAATGAAAAGGGAAGCTTCCTTGGAAACGAGCATGCAGCATAGTAAAAAGGTCCCCTACAGACCAGATAAAAAGGACAAAGCATAATTATACATTAGTAGGTCCCTGCTCCCACATAGAAGGAGGGACAAAGAGGCATGACTAACCATTTGCAAGCACGACACAAACTGACAAATGAAATAGCTGGAAGCCCAAAGAAGAAGTATACTGAAAAGTATTCAAGAGGTTGTACCCTTGCACTCGACCTAAAAAGAATAATAAAAAAAAGGATTGATGTGTAAAAGGGGAGGAAGCCCTGATTTAAAAGACTCAAAACCAACCTAAAGAAACAAGAATGGTTTTCACCAGATACGTTACATCAACCTGATAAAAATCATTCTTAAAAAATTGCGAAGAAAGAGCTGTTTCAATCAGGTTAGTTATTTCACGTATATACCCAAAAACAAAACTAAAGTGCTATTGTGAGCAAACACCAGCAGAAGGAGAATTCTACACAACTCCTGTAAGTAGAAGAAAGAAATCTTAGTGAAATCATTCAGACGTGGAGTAAAAGATTTCACTATGAAAAGATTTCTACGCTTTGTGAGTTCATTAATGGGGTTGGAGGAGGGCTTATAAATTAAGAGAAAAGTACTGGCAAGCAATCCACTGGGCCTAGAGGTAGGATCTCAAGTTTCATGACACTAAGGCAGAACAAATTTAGATTCATCCATTCCTGAACATCTTTCAGTTTGCCATACTGAAAAGGGTATCCAGATACTTGCTCTAATTTGAGAGGGATCTGGGTGTCAGAGTGTAGGAGGCTGGACTGGCTTGTAGTGAGTACCAAGGGGTACTTGCACCTTGCACCAGGCCCAGTTATCCCTTATTAGTGTATAGGGTGTCTAGCAGCTTAGGCTGATAGATAATGGTAGCTTAGCAGAGCAGCTTAGGCTGAACTAGGAGACGGGTGAAGCTACTACAGTACCACTTAGTGTCATATGCACAATATCATAAGAAAACACAATACACAGTTATACTAAAAATAAAGGTACTTTATTTTTATGACAATATGCCAAAGTATCTTAGAGTGTACCCTCAGTGAGAGGATAGGAAATATACACAAGATATATATATACACAATAGCAAAAATATGCAGTATAGTCTTAGAAAAGAGTGCAAACAATGTATAGTTACAATAGGATGCAATGGGGAAACATAGGGATAGGGGCAACACAAACCATATACTCCAAAAGTGGAATGCGAACCACGAATGGACCCCAAACCTATGTGACCTTGTAGAGGGTCGCTGGGACTATTAGAAAATAGTGAGAGTTAGAAAAATAACCCTCCACAAGACCCTGAAAAGTGAGTGCAAAGTGCACTAAAGTTCCCCTAAGGACAAAGAAGTCGTGTTAGAGGAATAATGCAGGAAAGACACAAACCAACAATGCAACAACTGTGGATTTCCAATCTAGGGTACCTGTGGAACAAGGGGACCAAGTCCAAAAGTCACAAGCAAGTCGGAGATGGGCAGATGCCCAGGAAATGCCAGCTGCGGGTGAAAAGAAGCTTCTACTGGACAGAAGAAGCTGAGGTTTCTGCAGGAACGAAAAGGGCTAGAGACTTCCCCTTTGGTGGACGGATCTCTCTCGCCGTGGAGAGTCGTGCAGAAGTGTTTTCCCGCCGAAAGAACGCCAACAAGCCTTGCTAGCTGCAAATCGTGCGGTTAGTGTTTTTGGACGCTGCTGTGGGCCAGGAGGGACCAGGAGGTCGCAAATTGGACCAGGAGAGAGAGGGGACGTCGAGCAAGACAAGGAGCCCTCTCAGCAGCAGGTAGCACCCGGAAAAGTGCCAGAAACAGGCACTACGAGGATGCGTGAAACGGTGCTCACCCGAAGTCGCACAAAGAAGTCCCACGTCGCCGGAGAACAACTTAGGAGGTCGTGCAATGCAGGTTAGAGTGCCGTGGACCCAGGCTGGACTGTGCACAAAGGATTTCCGCCGGAAGTGCACGGAGGCCGGAGTAGCTGCAAAAGTCGCGGTTCCCAGCAATGCAGCCCAGCGAGTTGAGGCAAGGACTTACCTCCACCAAACTTGGACTGAAGAGTCACTGGACTGTGGGGGCCACTTGGACACAGTTGCTGGATTCGAGGGACCTCGCTCGTCGTGCTGAGAGGAGACCCAAGGGACCGGTAATGCAGCTTTTTGGTGCCTGCAGTTGCAGGGGGAAGATTCCGTCGACCCACGGGAGATTTCTTCGGAGCTTCTAGTGCAGAGATGAGGCAGACTACCCCCACAGCATGGACAAACAGGAAAACAGTCGAGAAGGCGGCAGGATCAGCGTTACAGAGTTGCAGTAGTCGTCTTTGCTACTTTGTTGCAGTGTTGCAGGCTTCCAGCACGGTCAGCAGTCGATTCCTTGGCAGAAGGTGAAGAGAGAGATGCAGAGGAACTCGGATGAGCTCTTGCATTCGTTATCTAAAGTTTCCCCAGAGACAGAGACCCTAAATAGCCAGAAAAGAGGGTTTGGCTACCTAGGAGAGAGGATAGGCTAGCAACACCTGAAGGAGCCTATCACAAGGAGTCTCTGACGTCACCTGGTGGCACTGGCCACTCAGAGCAGTCCAGTGTGCCAGCAGCACCTCTGTTTCCAAGATGGCAGAGGTCTGGAGCACACTGGAGGAGCTCTGGACACCTCCCAGGAGAGGTGCAGGTCAGGGGAGTGGTCACTCCCCTTTCCTTTGTCCAGTTTCGCGCCAGAGCAGGGCTAAGGGGTCCCCTGAACCGGTGTAGACTGGCTTATGCAGAATTGGGCACATCTGTGCCCAACAAAGCATTTCCAGAGGCTGGGGGAGGCTACTCCTCCCCTGCCTTCACACCATTTTCCAAAGGGAGATGGTGTAACACCCTCTCTCAGAGGAAGTCCTTTGTTCTGCCATCCTGGGCCAGGCCTGGCTGGACCCCAGGAGGGCAGCTGCCTGTCTGAGGGGTTGGCAGCAGCAGCAGCTGCAGTGAAACCCCAGGAAGGGCAGTTTGGCAGTACCAGGGTCTGTGCTACAGACCACTGGGATCATGGGATTGTGCCAACTATGCTAGGATGGCATAGAGGGGGCAATTCCATGATCATAGACATGTTACATGGCCATATTCGGAGTTACCATTGTGAAGCTACATATAGGTAGTGACCTATATGTAGTGCACGCGTGTAATGGTGTCCCCGCACTCACAAAGTTCAGGGAATTGGCTCTGAACGATGTGGGGGCACCTTGGCTAGTGCCAGGGTGCCCTCACACTAAGTAACTTTGCACCTAACCTTTACCAGGTAAAGGTTAGACATATAGGTGACTTATAAGTTACTTAAGTGCAGTGTAAAATGGCTGTGAAATAACGTGGACGTTATTTCACTCAGGCTGCAGTGGCAGGCCTGTGTAAGAATTGTCAGAGCTCCCTATGGGTGGCAAAAGAAATGCTGCAGCCCATAGGGATCTCCTGGAACCCCAATACCCTGGGTACCTCAGTACCATATACTAGGGAATTATAAGGGTGTTCCAGTAAGCCAATGTAAATTGGTAAAATTGGTCACTAGCCTGTTAGTGACAATTTGAAATAAATGAGAGAGCATAACCACTGAGGTTCTGGTTAGCAGAGCCTCAGTGAGACAGTTAGGCACCACACAGGGAACACATACATATAGGCCACAAACTTATGAGCACTGGGGTCCTGACTAGCAGGGTCCCAGTGACACATAACAAACATACTGAAAACATAGGGTCTTCACTATGAGCACTGGGCCCTGGCTAGCAGGATCCCAGTGAGACAGTGAAAACACCCTGACATACACTCACAAACAGGCCAAAAGTGGGGGTAACAAGGCTAGAAAGAGGCTACTTTCTCACACAGAGGACATGTAAAGCCCTTCCAAGATATGAGCTGTTGGGGTCATAGAGATATTAAACAGAATCAAGGTGAGGTCCTAGTGATATTGCACAGGATAAAGGTGCATGTTGAAATCTTGGATACCTCACAATCAATTGGATGTGATTTGCAGCAGCAAGAAGCTTAGTTTGACTTGCTGGGGGAGGTGGCTATGCAGTAAGCGAACCAGACAATGAGGCTAAAGCAGTTCCACTGACACCTGCATGTGTAGTAAAGTGATTGAAGAGCCCATTGCAGTTCATGGTGTTGAAAGCTACAGAGAGATCCAGAATCATAGACATACATTACTGGCCCTGTTCTTGAGCCACTAGTGTCCATTTTCATGCTTTGGAGAGTTGATTCTGTTCTTCAGCATGGAAAGTACTACACTTATAGATCAATTAGCATTAGCTATGTATGGAAGGCAGAAAGGTAGCTGGGATAAGCATTAGGGCTGGGGTTTATTATTTCAAAAGTGCCACTATAACAGCATGTCTGAAGTTGTGAGGAATACATCTTTAGAAAGTTAACAATTAACAAGGCTAGGGATAATCGGGGGAAGAACAGAGAGGCATGAGATTTGCAATGAAGTTGTCAGTGGCTCATGAGGATTTGGTGAAAGAAAAGAGAACCTTGGCATCAAAAAGATACTGAAAGGGGGATGAAGTCTTTGGGGACTGCCAGAGAATAACGGATGTACTGATTAATTCAAGGGACATGGGAGATTGCATAATGTGGTCTGTTATGGTGGAGATTTATTTGCAGCAGTACACAATTAAGTCACCGTAAAGGTCAAGAGATGGGAGGTTGCTGTGGCAAATTCTGAATTTCTGTGATGCAGATTTGAAAATGCAGTTTGTTTGCTTTTTTGATACAATTCAAATAACACTGGGGCAGATGTGGACAATAGTGATTTTAGGGACCCATAATGATTTGATCACTATCTCCACGATGATGCCTGCAGAGGGGAGCCCAAGGACTCCCCCAGACCATGAGCTCCGGACAAAGATATCCAACGCCTTAAGAGTGCACTGCACCTGCAGCCCCCAGGCTTTGGAGAAACCGACCCCTGGTGCCTCATGGTTCAGCAGGCGGCCCTCCTCCCTGTCCAACCAGTGGTGTGCCCAAGACAACCCGCAGACCTCACCTGAAGCCTCTGAGTGACCCACGGGGTCTCCTCATAGACCAGCATTGGAAACCCAATGTCCTGTTTGGACCCTGCATCCAGCCACCCCTGTGCTGCTGAGGGTGTGTGTGTGTTTGGTGCGTACTTGTGGCCCTCCAATGCTCTTCTAATCCCCCTTGGTCTGTCCTCTGAGTCGCGGGTACTTATCTGCTGGCTGACCGGATTCAGAGTACACCCTGCCTCTATAGGAGTCCCCGTTATTTTGGTTCCTCTTTGACCTCTGCACCCGACCGGGTGGTGGTGGGTTTTTGGGATTAACTTGAACCCCCAACGACAGACTACCTACACCCCAAAGATAATATTTGCAAGTTGTTTACTTACCTGCAAAACTGTACTATCTTTTCTTCCCCCAGGAACTGTTGAAAAATGCACTGTGTCCACTTTTAAAATAACTTTTTGCCAGTTTAAGAAAAACTGTAAACATTGTTGATTCTATTCAAAGTCCTGATCATATAATATGCATAGTACCTTTTATTTTATGTACTTACCTGCAAGGTGAATCTTGTGGTTCTAAAAATAAATGGTTCTAGAAATAAATTATAAAATTTATATTTTTCTATATAAAATCCTATTGGTCTGGAGTTAAGTCATTGAGTGTGTTTTTCTTCTATTGCTTGTGTGTGTGTACAACAAATGCTTAACACTACCCTCTGATAAGCCTAACTGCCCGACCACACTACCACAAAGAGCATTGGTATTATCTATTTCAGTCTCTGTCAAGTCTCTGGAGACCCCTGGACTCTGTGCACACTATATTTCTACGATTCCTGCCTTCAACTGGCCCCTGGCAGGAAAGCGTCAGGCCAGGAAGGTGAGGCGGCTGCAACGGGAAGTGTCGTGGACTGAGCATACCGCTGGCTCCCTGATCCACGAAGACGTTGGATCTTACATCTCCAGCCACGCAGAGGTTGGCCAGCATGCGTGGCACAGTGGCTGGAGGGAAAGAGACATGGTTGGGTGCCCCTTCTGTAGCCACAGGAGGGGCGAAAAGCAGACTGATAGGGGCAAGGGGCAGTCGCGAGACCCAAGGACCGAGCCGTAGCCCTGGACACCTTAAGGCGCTTGAGCGCAGAGTCTGCTTTGTCTCCGAAGAGACGGGTGCCATGGAAGGGAAAGTCCATTAGCGCAGCTTAGACATCCCCCAAAAAGCCAGACGTCCTCAACCAAGCGTGGTGCCTCAAGGCCACCGTTGATGCAACTAATCTATCCAGTGAGTCGGACGTATCCAGTCCACAGCGTACTGTGAACTTAGCTGTGTCTCTCCCATCAGCAACAGCTTGAGAGAGAATGGCCCGGGCCTCCTACAGGACCTGTGGCAGCACCTGCGCAACTGTGCCCCATTTGGGATATCAACCCTCATTAAACAGACTAGCTTGAATCCAGTGGATTGGGCATACCCTTCCCACATTTTGAATTTCTCTAATACTTAAAGCAAAACCAATGCTGGAAAACTGTTTACCACCTTAAGGCATGGATCAGCAATTGTGCACTTTCCCCATTCACAGGCTTTGGTTAACAGTGCCCATTTTCTTTTCAAGACTGAATTGTGCCTCAATAAGTGCAACAGTAGCAGCAAGAATGCTAACAAGCATTCTTAACACATTTTCTGTTGTTGCTCAGTTACAGTGGCTGCAGGATAACTACTTTACGATGCATAAAGAAAAACTGTTCATCCTCAGTTTGGACGTTTTAAGCAGTATGATTCACCCCCTCAGATACTTTGCAGAAACTGTCAATCCCTCACCTACATCAGGAGATTGAGTCTTTTCGGTCTTCACTGTGGAACAGTAATTTTTTTCTTAATACATTAATATTTGTTTCCTCAGATCCAACCTGCCTGATCACATCAGTTCCCAACATTAAAAATTCTGGTGCCCCTCAAAGTTCTGGTACAGACACATTCAAAGCCTAGCAGTCACTTCTGGTAGTAGTGTGCTAAACAGGACCATTCAGAACTTAACACAGTGTAATATGACTTTTTGTAGAAAAGCTTCAAAGCTTCTTATGCCGGTTAACAGTGACACTGCATATCGTTCCAAGTAAACATTCTTATACAAGTTTGGGAAAAAAATACTAATCCCCTCTCCAAAAGATGTCAAACAACGAGGCAAAGACTAAGAGAATAAATAATTAATTGAAGAGCCAATAAAAGTTTGAAATAGAACAAGCAAAAAAGTTTGTTACCTCATAAACTTGTCAAGCATTTCTTCCACCCACATGTACATGCGCGGAAAATTGAGCCCGTGATACCAGACCATCTTAATGAGATTGATAATAAACCAACTGCTCTCCTCAAATACAAACTCCTTCCCGTTGTAGATCCCTACTAGGCTGCTGGTAGGTGGGCGAGCAGAGAGACCTAACAAACAAAAACAAAAAAAAAACATTTTTAAGGACACAGAAAAGGAGGTAATATTCTGTGAGTGACCACCTTAACAATTTAACAAATATGCTATTTTCATATCTTTCTTTGTTGTAAATAATAATTGAGGTTTTCCTCAAAATAACATTTTGCCATATCTGTTTCTGTAACAAGTTTGGCTCTTTTCTTTTTCTATAATAAAACATAACGTAAACAAGAAAAATATATTAACTTATACTAATAATCTTTCTGGTGGATAGTTAATTGTCCAAGGTTTCACACTGGACCCAGAAGACTGTTGCCATAATCTTTTTCAACAGCACCAAGTGGAACTACTGTGGTGCTAGCTGTGTATAAGATGCATCAATCATAAGTGAATAAGAAAACCTACAAAAGGTGCCACCCAGAATCAGGTCAGCCTACTATTATACATCCCAAAGTTCAGGTCTAAAAGAACCTATAGTCATAAATCAAAAATTCTGAAGGGGTGTGACCATAATAGCGACTTCTGCCTGAGCTCCGCACAACTGGAGACTTTCTCTCCACAGTCCCTCACCCCAGGAGATTGTGTGCAAGTAATAAGGTACAGAAGGATTATCCAAACCTCCTCTAAGGCCACAGAGCATCTTGGACAGGGACCCATGCCTGCACAATTTATGTTCCTGACAAAACTATGGTAAAATTAAATCATCCCCCTAGTCTGGTCAGAGTACAAAGCAAAATCCATTCTATCATCTTCCAAGGTTGACCAGCCATCAACCACAAGACTTCCAAATTCTGCAGGTCAAACCTCAGGAATCTTAACATAGATGAAGCATTGGTGATTCTTTGCAATACATCAGTTACTCAAAAATCCGCTCCATTCTCGACTCCTACTTCAGTTCTTGTAATGTTACACTCAACCTTCAAGAAATCAGGTGTACTTCGTTTAATTAATAAAAATCCTGGCCTGTGTTAAATGTTCATTTCTGTCCTTTCTGCTGTGTCCAAGCTTGCTGAGAGCGGTGCCCAAATAGCTGACCAATTTCTTTGAGAACTTTCAGTTAAAAAAAAAAAATTATATTCAACAAGCTGCGTTCAGGCCGCACAGAGTTAAGAAACCAGTACCAGAGGTGGGTCTAGATGACCTCAGACAAGTCCACGATTCGTACATGCAGATCCACGATCCTCCTTTAGTAACTGGCATCAAGTGATAATGCCCACTGAGACTGGCAGTCCCATGCTGCGCTTGTCTCACTCCTTAATCACAAAGCACTCCTAAAAAACTTTCATTTCTCGTCCTACAATATGTCCTGCTGTGTTGCTTGGCAACTGGGTGTCACAAACTTTCTTTAATGTCCATATAGCAACTTTCAAAGCCACTTTTTTGGTTTTGGATTTTAAGGTTATGCTGATGACACTCAAAGCCTCTTGCTTCCACCACCTTTACTTTTTTAAAACAAAATCCTCCCCTTTCAAAATTCCTAAGAATCACTCTTAAATTAATGCATTTATTTCATCTTTACTGGATTTCGCTAATACTTTATGCCTGGGTCTCTTACAGGAATGTCAGTCAACGTTTAAATGATCCCACACTTTACTGTTCAATTAGTCTCCATTTTCAATAGTCTTGACCCTGTCACAGCCATAGGGAAAACTCTTTTGCCTAAATTGGTTGAGTTAATGACACTATGTTTAATTCACCAGTGTTTGACGTTGCGGTGCCTCTTTTATGATAGCAGACCTATACTCTGTCCCTCTGCTTGGTCCTTCCTTTCTGAAGCCAAGGTTCTGTTGACCGTATCATTCTTCAAATGCTTCTGCCTGTGTGGCCGCTAGGAAGCTGGCTATCCATGTAGTGTACGAATGTAGGGGTATACTATGCAGATAGTACAGGCACCCCTTATTGGTTGATAAAGGCGTAAAGTAATAATCCTAAATGCTCTCTTTTGTGGTACTGTGGGCGAGCAGTTTAGGTTCATCAGAGGGTAGTGCTAAGCATTTGCTGAACACAGTCAATAAATGAGACACACACAAGAAGAAACTCGAGAGCAATTCAAGAGGAATACACTTTTATAGTATGCTTTGACATCGAAATCTCAAAAGTAAGTGCTGTTGTAGAGGTTTTGCTCACAGTGAGTTAAGTAAAATACACCAATGCGCTTTTACGCGGTAATGACTTTCAATGGTTAAAGTACTTATACAGCTTGTGGGTATTTGCAGAACTATCTTGGAGGTCCCTTTTAGGTCGTAAGGTGCTTAGGGGGCAAGGTCACAAGAAGCACTAGCATTTCAGTTTTACCTGCCCTGGGGAGTCATGGTGCTGAGGTGGTAGACAGGTTGGGTGCCTTGCGCACTGCACAGCTAACAAAGAGGGGGACCACCTGGTAAAGGGGAGGCAGAGGGGGGCCTGGGGACAAATCTGGGAGCTCCCAACAGGCTCAGTTTGTGAGGGTCCCGAGAACAAGGGGGCACAGTCGATAGTCATGAACCACGGAGCTTGGATGCAGAGGGCTTTGGTTTGTTGGTCCTGTGCAACAAGGGGGCTCGCAGTGCTTGGTTAGACCTGCAGAGGGGAAAGAAAAACAGACAGTCGGGCCACTCTTGTGAGCAGGCTCTTGGATTCAGTCGTCCCTTGGGTGCATGTTGTCGTTTGGCAGCAGTGGCATCTGGCTTACACAAAAATAAGCCTTGATGCTTACAACTGTTTTAGTACCTCAGGTATTGGTGCAGGGTGACTCTTTGTGGGTTTGGCGTCTCCAAATTTTCATGGGGAGACGGGTCTGTCCTCCTGGTGGTTAGCAGATCGGTGGACCGGACATAACAGTTGGTGCCTGCAGGTTGCACGGAAGTGGCTCCTACACTCCAAGGGAGATGCCGGCTGGTTCAGAAGTGCTGGCAGCCCTCTGAGGCTTCTGGGAGTTGCGCAGCTGCAGGACAAGGTGGTTTTGGGCAACTGTCAGGACAGCAACAGGTAGGCATGGTTTGGTGCCAAAAGTCCTGCTGGTCCTCAGTTGGTCCTTTTTCTCCATGCAGATGAATCTAATGTCCTGGTGTCAGGGGGTCTCCTAAAAACTGAATTTAGTGGCATTAAGTGTGAACTATGGGCTAATGGGCTACTTTCCCCTGGGGTACTACACCCTCTATGTGACCACTTCCTGTGGGGAGTGGGTATAACCCTGTCCCGTAATTCCTAATTCCACCAAAAACAAGATGGTTGAACCCTTCCTACATGGAGCACATCAGGTCTCCCACCTTAGGGATGTAACTAGCTTGGTAGTACAACAGGACTACTAGCATAACTACTCTCCTGCCTGTCCTGGTGCTAAATGGGCCTCAGGGCAGGAGATAGCATCTACCAGGTCTGGGGGAAGCTAGGATTGCATATCAAAGGCGGCAGGGACTTTGAAGTCCCTGGCCTTGGTATACAGATTCAGTAGCCATCCTGCTGGAGGAGGTGATATCACCCTCCTCCAGAACAGGCATTGTGTTTCTGGCCTCAGAGAGCGGGCTACTGCCTCAAGGAGGTCATAAAATGTCTGTGGTGGCAGGCTTGTTGATACCAGTCAGCCAGCACAGTAGAGGACTCGTAGGTTTTCAGGGGGCACCTCTAAGGTGCCCTGTGGATGCATGTCATAATACATTGAATACTGGCAACAGAGTGGATTTATTAAGGCAAAGTGTTTGATACCAAACACCATAGGTTACAGTGAGGCCATTATGTAGCTGGGTAACTTGAACTGACCAGTGCCCAACACATACATGAGGGCTTCCCTGTTCACTTGCAATATCTAGTAATTGAACTAGACATTACAGGGGGAATACCTGCTCATGCAGATATGTCGTCACATCAAATATAATGCACCCTGCTTCTGGCTCCAAGGCCTGTTGTAGGGGTGACTTGCATGTATTAGAGGCAGTGACTAGGGCATGGCACACAATGTGTGCCATTTCGTGTTTTCACTCATGGTCTGCACCATGACACCCAGTCTGCAATGGCAGGCTGCACACGATCTATAGGAGAGTCCCTTAGAGTGGCATAACACATGCTGCAGCCCATAGAGATCTTCTTTAGCATCCAGGCCCTACGTGCCAGGGGTACCATTTACTAGGGACTAATAGGGGTGCTAAAGTGTGTGCCAATTGTACACAATTAGACCTTTAACCTTGATTTAGGTAAAGAGCACTGGCACAGGGGACCTGGTTAGCAGGAAACCAGTTCACCTACAGTCCACAAACCTCAGAACCAGTGTCAAACAAGAATTTGCAATGTACTGGGTCTTGCGTTACACCAAGTTAGAGCTATTAGCATTGTAAATGCCTAATCAGACTTTTCTTGCCACATTAAATTAAAAACAAAAAAAAACAAGAGTGATAGCGCTGTCTAAAACACAGCGCGATCGCGCTGCGCATTGCAGAGAAAAAGTTGTCCAGAAACCATACGGAAAACATAGAGCCTCGTAGGTTTCCTGTAGTTTACCAGTGCCCTCGAGGAGGGCTAAACACTGGAAAAGGCATGACGTATGCATGCCTTTCACAAATGAAAACAATCGGATTTTAAAAGGCAAGCCCACCAACCATTGTAAGTGACTGACGTAACATGGGCGTGGTTAAAATCCCCCTAAAGGGAGATTAGAAAAGGGACGGAGCGCTTTGCACTCGCCCCTAAGAAGTGGGGACAGCCATGTCACAAGAGGCATTTTCCTACACCACTCTTTCTCGACACCCAAGTAGGGAACTACCCTGCAATTTACTTAATCTCCTGAACACTTAGCATTCAGAATAGTGAACAACACTCTTATTTATTCTCAACACCTCCTGCTCTTTGTTCCAAGCATATTGAGGTTCTTGGGTTTATGTGCTCTCTATAAATATGCTTTCATTTATTCATTGTTTTACTGCTGTGATGATGAGATAAAGCCCTCATGCTTCTTTCGAAGTAGGATTTTAAATGGGCAATGAAAAGAAACGAACCCTAACCAGAGATAGTGGCATTAACTTGGACTTTGATTTCAACAGTTATTGCATGAGGCCGTAAAGAGCTCTGCACTCCTATTGCTGATAATTCTGGAGTACAGGAAGGCCTAAAGGCTGCATGTACCTCCTATAACCTATAAACATAACAAACATGACAAATGTCGATCTACGAAAGATACCTGTCAGCAACAACTTGAACAAGGTCTGAACATTTCAGACAAGCGTTAGATAAGAACAAGTAAATCCAGAGTAAAGACTCAGAGTTCCACATCCTGCCATCAGCGAAGCAAGAAGAAAACAGGTACGGACATCACCCACCTGCGACACATGGCACATTTACGGACCTTCTTTGTCACTCCTAGCTGTGATGTCCACAGATCCATAAGTGGCACTGCAACAGCATCGCCAGGTGAAGCACAATTGCTTAGAAATCTACTGTCTCTAGCCTGAAGCACGGCAAAGCAAAGGTTCACAATAAGGAATCTGTGGGAACGACTACCCACTAAACTAACCAGCTTTGTATAGTACATACTACTAGAATACCACTGTCGTATAGCACTATAATTATAAGTTTACTTTGCCCAGCGCTGACTTGCTGTCTTCTAGGCACTTTACTTCAGTGTGTGGACCTACAGATCAGAACACGACAGTCTAGTGAGTGTTCATGGCAGTCTCTTATGAGTGGCTACTCGTAGATACACATTTTGTATGGTACCAATTCTTTATTGTACAATTTCTCGAAATACAAAAGATAACCAGCTGCAATAATCCTGATAAGCATAAAAGGGCTTCAAACCAGTTTACATGAGAGTGGATCATGAGGTACCTAGCAGTAATAACCAAGTAACCCTGCAGGGTGCAAGATTCAGTCATTCAAAACGAATATTAGGTCAATTGCTAATGGTATCAGCTAAACAGACAAAATTAGGAACAACAAACTTTGAGAGGTTTAGTGCCCTCCAAAGTCGAACAAAAGAAAAGAAAGTCATGCGAGGGTACTGATGGAGTTAGTTTCCATCATCCCACTAGGTTGATGTAAATGTTTATATGAGCATGTGCGCAATAGGCAGAGCCTTCCTTGTGAGGTGGGACCTAAACCAAATTATGATTTTGTGGGCATCAAAATCCACTCTGAATAGGTATAATTATGAGGTTCTTGAACGTGAAGGAGAATTCGCTACTTCCTCGATTTGTAGGTTTAGCACCTAATGCTTCTCACAAATCAACTTGTGATCAAAAAGCTTAGTGTAACTCAATCTTATTGGCCACAAAAGTTTTGAGAACTATGCAGAAATATGATACACCTTTTTTCTTGACCAAGCCTGACCAAGTCAACCCCAAGTGTTTGATCTGAAAGAGTGGTGGAACTTTTCTAAACATCATGAAACCAATGTCTGTGCTTCTGGTCATGCCAGTTTTCAGCTGTGAGACGACAACATCTGGACCCAATTAAACTCAAAGAAGTTTTATTTTCTGTGCTAGGGTAAAGGTTACTCCCAATTCATGGGGCATATCATAGGAGGCGCACTAGGTGGGGACCAATAACTAAAATCACAAGAGTGGAACGGTTTCAGTACAGTTACTACTCATTCATCTCATTCTTAATGAACCATAAGCAGACTGATTCTGTTCAAGTCTGGTTTGTTCAACATTTGGACTTGGACTTGAGTTTATTCTGCATTCATTTTGGGACTGATTGTGATCCAATTCCATTGACCACGGCACAAGCAGATGCATACATAGCAGTGATCATGAGAACCCATGAAAAGAGCATTAGTTACATTATTTAACAGTACTATCAATTCTCATCAGTTTGACTGTTTTTGACAGAAAGAATCAGAAACGCAAAACGGCAGAGCGTTAATACCAGCCAATTTTTATATCTGGTTCATGGAAGGTCTTGCACTTTGCAGTGGCATGAGGGCATATAGGACATTGGGTTGTCTTGTGTAGAGTGACATCAGGTGGTTCTTTTCAAATTCAGCAATGCACTGTTGCGACTTGTGTTGCTGCCATGCTGCGTGCATGTGTACGTACTTTGTATGGGTCTCTGGATATGCCTTCTACAGCGCACAACACATGATGTAGATGGTGCTTTGCAGATGAGCGAGCTTTTATTTGAGAGTTCAGTCTGTAGAGTCAAAGGATAAGCAAGGAAGGATCCTTCTCCTGGTAGTAGCATACTAACTATTTTGACTAAAGCATGTTTATTCCTTTCATGTGGAATTTGTACCTCCGAATAGCCTGCATCCAGATCACAAGGTGACAGCAAGCCAAATTAAAGTGTGCTGTAGGCTTTTTAAGCAGCACGTTGTCATGCCATGTTAGAGGTCTCTGGGAACTGAGCCCTCAGGCAAAGATATATTTATTACCTTCACAATGTGTGTACCTAGACTGAAGTTCACCTGCGCAAAGGAGGAAAGGTCATTCCACTCTACAAAAGAAAGCATGCTGAGGGCTGTGCTTGCATGGTTCTTGCAGCTAAACAGTGAATGCCCTTCCTCCTTACCCGAGACAAAAATCAAATTCTCTCAGTTTTAGTAAGCTGCTCAAAACACATTTTTTTCCAAACCCCCTTTAACCTCAGCGGTTTTATTAACGGTTATTCTCATTCAAGCACCAAGACACCCTCATGGGCAGCAGTTCAAGCTTTACGAATGCTAAGGTAGCAGTACAGGTCAAATGAAAATATTGTTAGGTTGTCCCAGGTGTTTTCAGAAATGTTCTTTACCTTTGCCTTGAAGAAGAAAATATGAGGAGGCTGGTTGATGACATTACCATGCATGCATTTACAATGCATTTCTTTACTATGCACCCTTTACAACGCAATGCCTTTACCATACAAACCCTTACCACGCTTATACCTTTATCACACACATACACCTTTAAAACGCATGGTAAATATATATATATATATATATATATATATATATATATATATATATATATATATATATATATAATGAGTAAAACCTCTCCATACACATATACACACACACATACATACAGATATACACATACATACAAACATGTCTAAACATAAACAGATTCTACACACAACATGCTCATAGGTCACTGCATAGGTATATAAGTTACTTGATTAGATGCTTACGAGTCTGTTTTTATTTTATCCGTCACACTAAGTAAATATTATCTTAACTATTCATCTACAAGCATTTCACTACTGAAATTTTGAGGAAAGACAAAATAATGTTATAAAAGTACACAAATTAACTTCAAATACTGTACCTCCTAAAAGCCTGTGTTTTAACTATACAACTTTAAATCTCAATATATTATATTTCTTAACACTTATTCATTTAATTATGAAACCATGTTGCTATATATTTCCTAGTCTAATCCAACTGTATGAGAAAAAATAATACGCTCTTGAAAGCCTTACTCTGTCTGACCATCATCCTATACCTCTATCAATCTATCCTCTTTCCAGACTCTTCCCTCCTGGCTCACCCCAAACCTCAATTTACAACTATGATCTCCCAAACAACCCTACTAAATTCTCCCTCATGTATCTCTCCTTTAACTCATTCCAAACCCCATTTAACTACTGCTATCTTCCTAATCCCTTTCTACAGACTTTTCCATCCTCCATCTATCCTTCACTTATCCCAAACCTCATCTAACTACTATGATCTCCTAATTACACTTCTGGATTGTTCCCTCACCTATCACTCCATTATTCTATTCAAACCAACTAACAGACTCACATGTCCTCCACTCAAATTAACTCCTACCTCCCTATACAAATATTGTACTCATATTTCCATATACTAATCCTTTTGGGTTCCGGAGTAGTGTGCTACTCACCAAAAAGCACTTTGACGTCTCGCCATACTACAATTACAATAAACATACGTAAATGCATGCACATATATGTGTGTGTGTTTTTTCTCTCTCCCCTCATCCACCCCCCCCAACACCATTGCTGACAAGTGCTAGAGTGCTCTCTGTCTAAATGTTATTGGTGACTGTTTTATCCATGATTGGCATCTCTGATTTAATATTAAGTCCCTAGTAACGTGCAACATGTGTGCACACAGGGGCCTGTAGCTCATAATGCTACTAACGGGCCTACAGCACTGACTGTGCCACCCACATGATTTGCCCTGTAAACATGTCTCAGACTTACCACTGCAGTGCCTGTGTGTGCAGTTTTAACTGGCAGTTTCACCTCGCAAGTGCACCCACTTGCCAGGCACAAGCCTTCCCTTTTACTACATGTAAATCACCATTACGGTAGGCCCAATGAAGCCCCATTGGCAGAGTGCAGTGTATTTGAAAGGTAGGACATGCACTGGTGTGTTTTACATGTCCCGATAGTGAAAAACTGCTAAATTTGTTTTTCACTATTACAAGGCCTATCTCTTCCACAGGGTAACACGAGGATTGTATTGAAATATCTAGATATGAAGTTTGGGGCCTCTGAACTCACAATTGAAAAATTTATCTTTTGGTGAAGTTGGTTGTTAAATTGTAAGTTTGAAAATGCCATTTTTTAGAAAGTGGGCATTTTCATTCTTGCCCATTCTGTGCCTCTGACTGGCTGTGGAATACACATCTGGGTCAGGATGACAGTTCGGCTGTTTGTGACAGTCACCCAAAGGTAGCTGAGACGTGCCCTGCGTCAATTTCTCACCAACCCCGCACCCCAGTAAGGAACTGAGGTTGCATGTCCAGAAACCAACACACTGCGTTTCCTGCAAGGCAAGAACTGATACATCACCTACCCTGCGCAGTAAGGAACTAAAGTATTGCTTTGCTTTTCGATGCCTCACCTCCCCTGCGGCCCGCATCGTCTTTGTTTATGATGCATCTAATGTACTTGGTGCTAAAAAGATACAATAATTGATTCATATGGATTAAGACTTATTTCCACTTTTAGAAAGTGATAGTTACTTGTCAATGTTGGATTTTTTTAGTTTTGGTCTTGTTTAACTCAGATAATATTGGCTATTTTCCTAAACTGGTGCAGAGTCCCTTTGTGGTGTTTCCACTGTTTTACTGTGTGTGTACAAATACTTTACACATTGCCTCTGAGATAAGCCTAACTGCTTGTGCCAAGCTACTAAGCTACCACGCGGGTGATCAAAAGTTCTGTTAACTGTGTGACTTCTTTACTCTGACTAGAGTGAGTGGGTCCCTACTTGGACAGGGTGCAAACCACTGCCAACTAGAGACCCCATTTCTAACATTGCTGATCAGCGGTGAGGATAGGAATTTAAATTGTACTTTACGTACAGTTATTGGTGTACACTTACAAATTGCACAGCATTACACCTCACAATACTTGTTCAATTTTTCTCTTTTTGCAACTTGTGAGTTTGATTCATAATCATTTCTCAGTCTGGTGAGCCATCAGTTGGAGCTGAAGAGTTGGTGTTTGAGCAGGAGAAGTTGGAGACCTGTTTGGTGCCTCAGCTCAAAAAGTTCTGAAAGGAGCTCAAATTTCCCAATAAAGGCCTCACTAAAAAGGATGAGCTGCAAAAGGTGCTGAGGTTATGGCTGGCAGCAAAGGAGGCTGATGAGCACACAGGGGAGGAAAATGCTATTGTGGATGGAGAGAAGCAAAACCTGCAGGAGGATCTGATGGAGAATCAGGCTCTGCCTGGGAGGAGGGCACCTTCCAGGGCAAGCAGCAGTGTTTCCTCAAGAGGCCTGACCCCGGTGGAGCTAGAGGACAGCCGGTAGGGCTAGGAGGCTCCAGCTGGAGATGGAGAAGCTCAAGCTTTAGCATGAGATGGAGCTTCAGTTGAAACTAGCCAGGTTCAAAAGAGGCAGAGAAATTGCGATTGAGGAGAAGAAAATGTTTCTTGTTAAAGAGCTGAGCTTGAAGGAACTGGCTCTAAAGAGCAGGTCCAGCACAGATGGTGGCAGTTGTTCTCTAGTGCGATCTGAGGGGAAGGTACATATACCCAAGCATGTGGTGAAGGACTTTGTAATTGGGGGATGACACAGAGCAGTGGTTTTGGGGCTGGGAGGTGGCCCAGAGGATGCACGGGGTCCCTTAGAAAGACTGGGGGCAGGGCTGTGGAAGTATTTCCCAGGTAGAGGATCAGGATGTACAGTTTGATTGCATGGAAGCACTTGTCTAGTCATCGTTTTCCAGAGCTGCACCAGCACTTGATTGACAGCAAGCTTACTGACCCCAGGAAGCTTGCCAAGAAGTTGGACCGCTGTCCCAGAACCAGGGTCCAAAAAAATTGTATGAGGGAGAATCAGCCAAGGGTGGACAGGGTCCCCAACAGACCAAGGAGGGTGAAGGTCAAGTGAGACACAGACAGTTCCCAGGATAAGGGGGAGAAAAAGGTTCCCATGTCCCTTCTGACAGGAAGTAGGGAGGTTGTGGTGGAGATTGACCAGGGCACACTATTTTCAATCCCGTTGCTTTGAGTGTTCTCAGCTTGGACACAAGAAAACTAGGACTGCCTTTCCTAAGAAAACCCCCACTGGCGACCCCTCCACAGGGGGTGGCCATGGGGGGAGATAATCCCAAGTGGCAGGTCACAGACCACGCATAACCTCTCTTAGTTGGGAGGTGAACCCATGGGGGAGTTGGTGATCCCAGAGGGTGAGTAGTCACTTCCACCATGTGAAAGCAGAGGGGGGTCCCAGTCCCTTCTCTGAGGGGCACCGGGGCTAGCCAGACCATGATTGTGGAAAGGCTAGTTTCCCTAGAGCAATACACTGGCCAGGTGTGTAGAATGACTCGAGCCCATGGGCAGGACTTTTTCCGTCCTATGGTTCTGGGATCCCTAGAGGGGGGTGAGGGGATGACCCAGAAGGGTCATATTTAGCCCCCCTGATGCCCTCAGACTGAATTCTGGGGAATGAGTTGCCTAGGGTGTCAGGGGAACTGGGAATGGCGGCCACCAAGGTGCTTTAACAGTTCGGTTTTCTGCGGGTACCACTTCAAAGCGGAAGGTACAGGACCCTAGCAAGAAGAACAGGAGGAGGGAGAGCCCTCATGTCCTCTGCTCAGCCTGAGGGTACAGACCCTAAATTGAGTGACTAGTCTCAGGATACCATCCCTGAACTGGTGGGAGGTGATGTGGAAAAAGGGTGCAAAGCACCTGGGGCTACTACCCCCCACTTTTCAAAACCACAGAAGCTAGATACCCTGGGATGGCCTAGGGCCTGGCTCTTGGCACTGACACTGACTTAGTGGCCTCTGTTGGTTGTTGTCCTTGTGGTCAGAGGTTTCCCTGGGTTGGGGACTAAAGTAAGATAATCATCAATAAACAGAGGGATGGGGAGGGTTATTGGTCCAGTGTATAGCCTCCCAATAGCTACGTAAGGAAAATGTCACTTACCCACTGTACATCTGTTCGTGGCATTAGTCGCTGCAGATTCACATGCTGTGCACAGTCCGCCGTCTGGTGTTGGGCTCGGAGTGTTACAAGTTGTTTTTCTTCGAAGAAGTCTTTTCGAGTCACAAGACCGAGGGACTCCTCCCCTTTCGGTTCCATTGCGCATGGGCGTCGACTCCATCTTAGATTGTTTTCCCCGCAGAGGGTGAGGTAGGAGTTGTGTATGCTAGTAATAGTGCCCATGCAATGGAATGAATACGTATGTACAAAATGAAGTTAAAGTAGTATATTTACAAATGTACAAATGTTGAAGATCTACTTCTAAACGGCTACAGGCTCCCGGGGAGGCGGGTGGGCGCATGTGAATCTGCAGCGACTAATGCCACGAACAGATGTACACTGGGTAAGTGACATTTTCCGTTCGGTGGCATGTGTAGCTGCAGATACACATGCTGTGCATAGACTAGTAAGCAGTTATCTCCCCAAAAGCGGTGGTTCAGCCTGTAGGAGTTGAAGTAGTTTGAAATAAAGTTCTTAGTACAGCTTGACCTAATGTGGCTTGTTGTGCAGATAACACATCTACACAGTAGTGCTTAGTAAATGTATGAGGCGTAGACCATGTTGCTGCCTTACATATTTCGTTCATTGGAATATTTCCTAGAAAGGCCATAGTAGCACCTTTCTTTCTGGTTGAGTGTGCCTTTGGTGTAATAGGCAGCTCTCTCTTTGCTTTAAGATAGCAGGTTTGAATGCACCTAACTATCCATCTAGCAATGCCTTGTTTTGAAATAAGATTGCCTGTATGAGGTTTGAAAGGCAATAAATAGTTGTTTTGTCTTTCTAATTAGTTTTGTTCTCTCAATGTAGTACATTAGTGCTCTTTTGATGTCTAATGTATGTAGTGCTCTTTCAGCTACGGAATCTGGCTGTGGGAAGAACACTGGTAATTCTACTGTTTGATTTAAGTGGAACGGTGAGATAACCTTTGGTAAGAATTTTGGATTTGTTCTTAGAACTACCTTATTCTTGTGTATTTGAATAAATGGTTCTTGTATGGTAAATGCCTGAATCTCACTCACTCTTCTTAGAGATGTGATGGCAATGAGAAATGCAACTTTCCATGTTAAGTATTGCATTTCACAAGAATGCATGGGTTCGAAAGGTGGACCCATGAGCCTTGTTAAGACAATGTTGAGGTTCCATGAAGGAACAGGTGGTGTCCTTGGTGGTATAATTCTCGTTAGGCCTTCCATAAACGCTTTAATGACAGGTATTCTAAATAGGGAAGTTGAATGAGTAATCTGCAGGTAAGCAGATATTGCGGTGAGATGTATCTTTATGGAAGAGAAAGCTAGATTTGATTTTAGCAAATGTAGTAAATATCCTACTACATCTTTTGGAGATGCGTGCAATGGTTGAATTTGATTATTATGGCAGTAACAAACAAATCTTTTCCATTTATTTGCATAGCAGTGTCTAGTGGAAGGTTTTCTAGCTTGTTTTATGACCTCCATACACTCTTGTGTGAGGTCTAAGTGTCCAAATTCTAGGATTTCAGGAGCCAAATTGCTAGATTCAGCGATGCTGGGTTTGGATGCCTGATCTGTTGTTTGTGTTGTGTTAACAGATCTGGTCTGTTGGGTAGCTTGACATGAGGTACTACTGACAGGCCTAGTAGTGTTGTATACCAAGGTTGTCTTGCCCATGTTGGTGCTATTAGTATGAGTTTGAGTTTGTTTTGACTCAATCTGTTTACTAGATATGGAAGGAGAGGGAGAGGGGGAAAAGCGTACACAAATATCCCTGACCAATTCATCCATAGAGCATTGCCTTGGGATCGCTGGTGTGGGTACCTGGATGCGAAGTTTTGGCATTTTGCGTTTTCTTTTGTTGCAAATAGGCCTATTTGGGGTGTTCCCCAAATTTGAAAGTAAGTGTTCAGTATTTGGGGGTGAATTTCCCATTCATGGATTTGTTGGTGATCCCGAGAGAGATTGTCTGCTAGCTGGTTTTGGATCCCTGGAATAAATTGTGCTATTAGCCGAATGTGGTTGTGAATCGCCCAATGCCATATTTTTTGTGTTAGGAGACACAACTGTGTTGAGTGTGTCCCCCCCTGTTTGTTTAAATAATACATTGTTGTCATGTTGTCTGTTTTGACAAGAATGTATTTATGGGTTATCATGGGCTGAAATGCTTTTAGCGCTAGAAATACTGCTAACAGTTCTAGGTGATTTATGTGAAACTGCCTTTGATGTATGTCCCATTTTCCTTGGATGCTGTGTTGATTGAGGTGTGCTCCCCACCCCGTCATGGAAGCATCTGTTGTTATGACGTATTGTGGCACTGGGTCTTGGAAAGGCCGCCCTTTGTTTAAATTTGTACTGTTCCACCATAGAAGCGAGATGTAGGTTTGGCGGTCTATCAACACCAGATCTAGAAGTTGACCCTGTGCATGTGACCATTGTGATGCTAGGCACTGTTGTAAGGGCCGCATGTGTAACCTTGCATTTGGGACAATGGCTATGCATGAAGACATCATGCCTAGGAGTTTTAATACCATTTTTGCTTGTATCTTTTGTGTTGGATACATGGCCTGTATTACCTTGTGAAATGTTTGAACCCTTTGTGGACTTGGAGTGGCTATCCCTTCTGTTGTGTTGATTGTCGCTCCTAAGTATTGCTGTGTTTGGCACGGCAAAAGGTGTGACTTTGCATAGTTGATGGAGAAACCCAGCTTGTGAAGGGTCTGTATGACATACTTTGTGTGTTCTGAACACTTTGTTAGTGTGTTGGTTTTGATTAACCAGTCGTCTAAGTAAGGGAACACGTGTATTTGCTGCCTTCTGATATGTGCATCTACTACTGCTAGGCATTTTGTAAAGACTCTTGGTGCGGTTGTTATTCCGAATGGCAACACTTTGAATTGGTAATGTATTCCTTTGAATACGAACCTTAGGTATTTCCTGTGTGAAGGATGTATCGGTATATGGAAATACGCATCTTTTAGGTCTAATGTTGTCATGTAGTCTTGCTGTTTGAGCAGTGGGATTAAATCTTGTAATGTGACCATGTGAAAGTGGTCTGATTTGATGTAGGTATTTAGTGTTCTGAGATCTAGTATTGGTCTCAGAGTTTTGTCCTTTTTTGGTATTAGAAAGTACAGTGAGTAAACTCCTGTGTTTTTCTGTAGACTTGGTACTAATTCTATTGCGTCCTTTTGCAGTAATGCTTGAACTTCTAGTCCTAGAAGATCTATATGCTGTTTTGACATAGTGTGTTTTCGGTGGGACGTTTGGAGGGAATTGGAGAAATTCTATGCAATAACCATGCTGGATAATTGCTAAGACCCAAGTGTCTGTTGTTATTTCCTCCCAAGATTTGTAGAACTGGCTTAGTCTTCCCCCCACTGGTGTTGTGTGAAGGGGTTGTGTGACTTGTGAGTCACTGTTTATTTTGAGGGGTTTTTGGACCTTGAAATTTTCCCCGATTTCTTGGGAATTGGCCTCCTCTGTATTGTCCCCGAAAACCTCCCCTTTGATATTGTCCCTGGTAGGTAGGTGGTCTTGTTTGTGAGGTGTTGGTTTCTGTGGGTTGACCTCGAAACCCTCCCCTAAAAGGTGTCTTCCGAAATGTGCCTCTGCTCTGCGGGGAGTACAGTGCGCCCATGGCTTTGCCCGTATCGGTGTCCTTTTTTTGTTTTTCAATGGCAGTGTCCACCTCCGGCCCAAACAATTGCTGTTCGTTAAACGGCATATTGAGCACAGCCTGTTGTATTTCTGGTTTGAACCCAGATGTGCGCAGCCATGCGTGCCTCCTTATTGTGACTGCAGTGTTTATTGTCCTTGCAGCTGTATCCGCTGCATCCATGGAAGACCGTATCTGATTGTTCGAGATACTTTGTCCCTCTTCCACCACCTGTTGCGCTCTTTTTTGAAATCCTTTGGGTAGGTGTTCGATGAGATGTTGCATTTCATCCCAATGAGCCCTGTCGTATCTCGCCAAGAGTGCTTGCGAGTTGGCGATACGCCACTGATTTGCTGCTTGTGCTGCAACCCTTTTTCCCGCTGCATCAAATTTGCGGCTCTCCTTGTCCGGAGGTGGTGCGTCGCCTGATGTATGCGAGTTGGCTCTCTTACGAGCTGCCCCCACAACTACTGAGTCCGGTGTCAGTTGTGTTGTAATAAATATAGGGTCTGTGGGTGGTGCCTTATATTTTTTCTCCACCCTTGGAGTTATGGCTCTGCCTTTAACTGGCTCCTGAAATATTTGTTTCAAGTGCCTTAGCATTCCTGGGAGCATGGGAAGGCTTTGATAATGGCTATGGGTGGAGGACAGAGTGTTAAAGAGGAAGTCATCCTCAATAGGTTCTGAATGTAGTGATACATTGTGGAATTCGGCTGCCCTAGCGACCACCCGTGCATATGATGTACTGTCCTCAGGTGGTGACGGTTTAGTTGGGTACGACTCTGGGCTATTGTCCGATACTGGAGCGTCGTAGAGGTCCCATGCATCTGGATCATCCTGGCTCATTGTGGTATGAGCTGGTGAGTGTGTTAATGGTGGAGTTTGCGCCGGTGGAGAAGGTGGTGGAGTTACTTTCTTTACCACCTTTGCTTGTGGTTGCTTGTCTCATTGTTGGAAGGCAAGTTTCCTTTTCATCTTGATTGGGGGAAGAGTGCTGATCTTCCCTGTATCTTTTTGAATAAAGAGCCGCCTTTGCGTGTGATCTGGCTCTATTGTTTGTAATTCCTCTTCAAATCTGTGTTTTTTCATTTGAGAGGACAGTCCTTGTTCCTCTGAGTAGGAACTAATTCTCGTTTCGGATGCTTCGGCACCAAAACCTTTTCTACTGATTTTTTCGGCTCCGACAAAATCTTTTTTCTTTTCTGCGTCGTGCCCTCTTGGTGCCGACCAACCTCGGTGCCGCTGTCTCGGTGCCGAATCTTTTCTGCGCCACTCTCTCGGGCCCGAGATTGCTGCGTGCCTGTATCTCAACCAGAGTCGGATGACTTCGACACCAGCTCGCCCTTTTTCGGTGCCGATGGACGGTCACCTACTTTTCGGGTTAAGCCATGGCCTGTTGGCGGTGGCGTCCCCTGGGCTTTGTCAGTCTTTTCGTGAGCTTTTTGTTTCGACATCTTACTCACGGTTGACGTTTCTTCGACGTCGAGTTCTTCGGAATCCGACTCGTGGATGGAGAAAGTTTCTTCTTCTTCCTCCTCGAACCGTTGTTGTCCTGTCGGCGTGGACGCCATCTGCAATCTCCTGGCTCTTCGGTCTCTGAGCGTTTTCCTCGACCGAAACGCGCGACAGGCTTCGCACGTATCCTCCTTGTGCTCGGGGGACAGGCACAAGTTACAGACCAAATGTTGATCCGTATAAGGATATTTATTATGGCATTTAGGACCGAATCAGAACGGGGTCCGTTCCATCAGTCTTGAAGTCGCACGCGGTCGGGCCGACCAGGCCCCGACGGGGGATCGAAATTACCCCGAAGGGCCACCGGAGCTCTCCAAGATTCGGTGTCGATTTGTTCTAACTAACCCGATACCGAACAAAACAATACAGACGATTTTTTCCGAGATTCTAACTAATTTTCCGACCCGAAACACGGAGCGAAAAGGAACACGTCCGAACCCGATGGCGGAAAAAAAACAATCTAAGATGGAGTCGACGCCCATGCGCAATGGAACTGAAAGGGGAGGAGTCCCTCGGTCTCGTGACTCGAAAAGACTTCTTCGAAGAAAAACAACTTGTAACACTCCGAGCCCAACACCAGACGGCGGACTGTGCACAGCATGTGTATCTGCAGCTACACATGCCACCGAACATAAAGATAATACACTGTTCCAGTTAAAGAAGGAGAGGATACTCAGGACGGGGTCCTAATCTTTAGGAGCAAAAACCTCACACACCCAAAAGGGTGTCATGCTTCATCATCGGAGTTGCTCCTTGTCAGACTGGCACTGCAATGTCGGACGGGCACCACCCCAAATGGGGTGGGGGGGCTCTTTGCCAGAGATCTTAATAGACGATGATGCCACGACCCTTCACGACAGGGAGGAGATCAAAAGGAAAAGGTTTAAGATTGACTCTCTAAATCTAGAAGGAAGTGATCTATTTAATAGTCTGCACAAGGATCAGAGGCCAAGATTAAAAAATATATAGTCACGAGAGTGAAACAGAGATAATGGTCAATCACTCTATAGTAAAAAAGAGAACAGAGGGCGGGGAATTTCCAAGCCATCCCTCGTCAGGGTCAACATGTTTCGCGTCGCTAGTGGCCCAAATGGGTCTGGTGACGCTTCTTCAGGACCAGTTGGCTATATGTATCTCCTATTCATAAATAACGCAGATAGTTACACACTAAAATTGTCAGTACAAGCGTATCCAGTCACTTACACTAGTGTAGGGAGGAACTACTATTCCTATCTGTCGCCCATCCCCGTTTAAGGAACGCGCTACATGGGACAGCATGGACAAGTCATCAGGTGCAAAACCTTTTAGTTATCGGTGCTCCTGGCTGCGAGCAACCTACCCGGGTCCGCGTCTCCCGTTTATTTACGACTAAAGTAAGACCCCAAGGGGTGGAATGGGCCACATCACACTGTTGGCGATCTTTGAACAAGATAAGGTTAAGAACTGCACAGATGGAGTTTACAGATGGAGAAGGGTTCCCTCCCTGGGTTGGTTCAGTGGGCCCTGAGAGTGTAGCCAGGGGGATCCACCTGGGTTCATAGAGGCATAGAACTGGCAAGAGACCCTGCAGTAGTGGGCCATTGTCTAGCTTGTATCGCCTTAAGCAGGGAAATCCAGCAAGGTACTGATTGGCCTACCCTAGTTTTAGGCTGGAAGGGGGTTGAGTTGGAAATGGCCCTTTCTGAAGGGTTTCCCCTGTCTTTTTGCTTCTGACCTCCAGTTTTTGATCCTGTGCTGGCTTTCGTTTTTGCTGGCTTTAGGACTCTGGGCACTTTACCACTGTTGACCGGTGCTAATGTGCAAATGCTCTCTGTCTAAATGGTATTTGTGCTTGGTTTATCCATGACTGGCATATCTGATTTACTAGTAAGCCCCTAGTAACGTGCACTGTGTGTGCCTAGGGCCTGTAAATCAAATGCTACTATCGGGCCTGCAGCACTGATTGTACCACCCAGATGAGTAGCCCTATAAACATGTCTCGGACCTGCCACTGCAATGTCTGTGTGTGCAGTTTTAACTGCCAGCTCAACCTGGCAAGTGCAACCACTTGCCAGGCACAAACCTTCCCTTTTTCTACATGTACATCAGCCCTGAGGCAGGCCCAAGGCAGCACCATGGGAAGGATGCAGTGTAATTAAAAGGTGGGACTAGTACTGGTGTGTTTTACATATCCTGGTAGTGAAATACTGCTAAATGCGTTGATCACTATTGCAAGGACTAGCTCTCACATAGAGAGATATGGGGATTGCCTTGAAATATCTCTCATGTGTAATTTCCCATTGGGAGCAGATGGAGGTATGGAGTTTGGGGCCTCTGAACTCACAATTGAAAAATACATCTTTTGGTGAAGTTGGTTTTTAAAGTGTAAGTTTGAAAATGCTTCTTTAAGAAAGTGGGCATTTTCTTGCTTAACCATTCTGTGCCTCTGCCTGCCTGCGGAATACATGTCTGGGTCAGGATGGCAGTTGAGCTGTTTGTGTAGTCACTCTAGACAGTCACACAAAGGGAGCGGAGGGGTGCCGTGCATATCATGATGGCTCTTCCTGGGCTAGAGTGGTGGAAGGAGCAGACAGTTGCACATGAATAGGGCTGTGTCTGTCCTTACACAACGCAGTCTCCAACTCCCTGGAGAGTGCCTGGGGCCAGGACAGGGAAAGACAGGGTCTTGTGCACTACAAAGACTTTCCTCTGAAGTTTGCCTACTTCAAAGGCATAAATGAGTATAAGTATTGGACCTCTAAGACCACAACTTTAGAACATTTCTGGACTGAGGACATTCTGCTAGGACGAAGAGCTTGATGCTGTAGGAGGAACTGGCATTACCTATTGCTTTGTTATTCTGGCCTGCATACTGCTGCTTCTGTCCTGGGAGTGAAAGAACTGGACTTTGCTTTCTGTATCCTGCTTTCCAAGGTTCTCCAAGGGCTTGAACTGAGCTTGCCTCCTGTTAGAAGTCTCGGGTCATCAAAGACTTCATCGGTCAGTGCCTGGGCTCTTCTGCTGAGTCTCCTGACTTGCCAAGTGGTGCCAACTCCAGTCCCTGGGCCCTTGGAAGTGTAAACTGGTGACCTATAAAAGAAACTTCACCCACTGAAGTGCTGTGGCCGAAAAATCTACGCAGCGCCTGTCCCACGGCAGAAAAATCGTCACAGCGCCTGTTTCACTGCAGCTCCATCAACACAGCGCGTCTGGATTTTCCACACATGGTCCTTAGGGCATCTATTTCTCATCGAGTCAGCACTGCAGTAAGGAACTGAGGCTGAGTGTCCGGAAACCAACACATCACCTTTCCTGTTAGTAAAGAACTGAGGCATTGCCTCTCCTGCGAGGAAATAATTGACACATCACCTCCCACGTGCAGTAAGAAACCCACGCATTGCTTTTCAGCACCTCACCTCCCCTGCGGCCCGCATTGTCTTTGTTTATGACAGATTCAAGGTACTTTGTGCTAAAAAGATACAATCATTGATTCCTATGGATTAAGACTTATTTCCACTTTTAAAAGGTGATATTTTTACTTGAATATGCAGAATTTTTGTTGTTTTGGTCTTGTTTAATTCAGATAAATATTGGCTATTTTTTTTTTAAACGTGTGTGGTTTGTGTGTGTGTCTGTGTGGAGCGGGTGTGTGGAGCATGTGTGTGTGCGGGTCTGCTCGTGCCTAGTTACCAAGGGGGTGAGCAGGGGTTATCTTAACCGTGTGATTCCCTTACCCTGACTAGAGTGAGGGTCCCTAATTGGACAGGGTGCTAACCACTGCCACATAGAGGCCCTACTTCTAACACTAACACACACACAAAACATATACACACACACACACAAATGATCTATAAATGTATTGTTTTCATTTTAATTTCCCTCAAGCTCTCCATTCTTTTTAATCACTATAAAAATAAATATTTTTTTGGGGAGTATCCTTCAAAAAACCCTTTTTTGGTAACCTTACCACCCAATTCCTTTACCCACCCCTAAGTTCTATAAAACACCCTAACTACCCTATAACTTTACGCACCCTAAACCCACTCTTGGCACAATCCCCTTACCCAACCCTAACACCCTTAAACTTCACCCACCCATAAACCCTCAAAAAGTGCATTTCACCCTAACCCCTTAACCACCCAAAACCCTAAAATCACCCATACCACTATTTCCATCCCTATCTCATTTCAACACCCTTACCACCTAATTCCAATTTCACCCTTAAACCCCAAAACACCCAAACCACCCAATTCCCATTACCAGCCCTAAACCCTACGAACACCCTTACCATCCAATTCCCTTAGCCACCCCTAAACCCTACAAACCACCTTTAACACCCAATTCCTTTACTTAATGTCAATCAGGATTTGTATAGCCCACTAATCACCTGTGGGGGTAGCATGACTACAGGTCCAGGTTTCTCGGGGGCTTCAGTCAAAAAGCCAGGTGTCCTTCTAAACTCCTGGGGGGAGGACGAGGTCCGATGATGGATGGGAAGGCGGTTCCTGGATTTCACAGCAAGGTAGGAGAAGGAAAGACCGCCACTGCTGCTGTAGGGGGTGTGAGCAAGGAGGAGCGTAGGAGTCTGTAGGGTGGGTGGAAGCTCACACAGTGGTTGATGTATGCTGGTCTTTGGTTGTGGAGGGCTTTGTAGGCATGCGTTAGAATCTTCAAATTGGCATCTCTTGCGAATGGGGAGTCAGAGGTGTTTCTTCAGGAGGGAGTGATGTGGGTCTGTCTGGAGAGGTCAATGATGAGTCTGACAGCTGAGTGCTGGATGGTCTTCAGTCTTTTCAGGAGGTGCAACGTGATTCCACATATAGAGCGTTGCCATAGTCCAGGTGGCTGGTGGATGAGGGCATGAGCGACTGTTCATCTGCTGGAGACTGGGAACCACTTGAAGATCTTTCAAAGCGTGTGGAGGGTGAGGAAGGAGGCAGTGGAGACTGCATTAATCTGGCTCTTCATGGTGAGTTTGCCATCTAATATGATGCTGTGGTTCCAGGCTTGGTCCGTGCGGGTAGGTCCCAGGTCAGCGGGCCACCAGGAGTCGTACCACAGTGAGGCGGTGTTCCCAATGATCAGAACTTTCATCTTGTCTGTGTTGAGTCTGAGGCAGTTGTCTTGCATCCAGTTGGTGAAGCTGGTCATGCAGAGGTAGAAGTAGGCCTTTGTCATGGAGGGGTCTTTGGACAGCGAAAGGATGAGCAAAGTGTCGTCCACTTAGGAGCTGATGCTCAGACCGTGGTTTCTATGTTGGCCGGGAGGGGGGGGGGGGGCGTGGAGCTGTTGAACAAGGTGGGGCTGGGGTGAGCCTTGAGGAATGCTGCAGATGATGGTCTTCCATTCTTAGGTGAAAGGAGGAAGGTGGTTTCTCTGAGCTCTTCCGGAGAGGAAGGATGCAATCCAGTTGAGAGGGTCATCTTGGGTGCTGATCTGATTACGTATATTGATCAGGGTGTAGTGGGAGACAATGTGGAAGGCTGTCGAGAGGTCAAGGAGAATCGGGGCAGCCAAATCTCCCCGGTCAAGGATGGTTCTGGTGTAGTCCGTGGCAGCAATCAGGACGGTTCTGGTGCTGTGGTTGGAACGAATCCGGATTGGGATACGTCCAGAAGATGGTTGTTCTCTTGTTATTCTGTGAATTGCTGGCCTTTAAGATTTTAGCAGGGAAGGGGAGCAAGGAGATGGGTTGGTAGTTTTTGAGCTCAGTGGGGGTCGGCGGCTGGTTTCTTGAGGAGAGGTTTGATCTTGGCATGTTTCCAGTATTCCAGGTAGATGGTTGAGGTGATGGATGTGTTTTAGATGTCTGTGAGCTTAGCCACCCCTAAACCCTTCTAACACCCTTTCCACCCATTTCCCTTAGCCAACCCCTAAATGTTACAAACACACTTAAACCCCAATTCCCTTAGCTGTTCCTAAACTCTACAAACACCCTTACCAACCAATTCCCTTAGCCACCCCTAAACCCTAAGATTACCCTTTTCACCCAATTTCCTTAGACAACCTGAAACCCTAAAAACGTCCTTACCACCTTATACCCTTACCCACTCAAACTCTAAAAACATCCTTACCCTAAACACACACACCTTATATATATACTTACCATTTCCTTGTAAAGGTGTGTGTGGTAAAGGCATATGTGTTGTAAAAACATATGTGGTAAAGGCATATGCATGTATTTTTCCCTTTGAGTACATTCCCACAATGCTGCAGCAAAGTGTTTCTAGTTCTATCACTTTGTGGAAACCTCAAAACAGCTCATGGATCCCATCCGGTCTAGTCATGTGGGTGTAATAAGCATTTTCTGCAATCCAAACTGCCTTGAGGCTTCTCCTCATGTTGCTTTGTTCCTATTGGACATATTCAGGGTTAATTTACCATGAAATTCATGCTTGTGTCCCTATCTTTTCACTTTGGCTACATCTTAGCTACACTGCCTTTTATATGATTTATCAACCAGTTTTGTTTTTAGCATTGTCACAGACAGCCTTAGATGTCTTATAGGAGTACTAATGAGATCAATATAGGGCCACAGCACCTTACACATGGTTACACTGTACCACTGACTTTATATTATGCCACTGATGAGGTGGATGACCAATGTAATTTCTACATTTGTTATTTCACAGGAACATCATAATAATGTTATGCCTAATGTGTGTATTAAAGCCATGCATTCCTTTAAATCTTATGTCACATTAGTACAATGGAAGGCAACATTTGAGCTTTGCCGATGTGTGTTTTGATTTACTGTGGTGCCATGTCTGGAGTTTTGGGGATATTTTAACAATGTTTCTAAGTAGGGTATCAAAACCTTCTTGGAAAGTGCTATTGGTGTGTCATTGGAACCTACAGGGAAACAGGACGATTTGACTCTTTTCTTTTGAGCATGTGCAGGCAGAGTGGACTACTAACGGTTATTTGGCCCTTGCCTACATCCATATCTTGAACTCCATACTTGTAAATCACATCCTAAAGAAGAAACAGGAACCATTAAACACTAAGTTGCAATTGCTTTGCTTATTGCCTATCCATCACAGGCTTCGCTACAGGTTTTCACACATCGGCGGATCCTCCTGATGTTCTTATGCACTGAAAGACAGTGAGGGCCTGCTTTGGACGTATGTAGAACGGGTGTCTCCTGGCCTCTCCTTTATCTTCATAACTGGAATTAGTTTGCTCTCCCCTCCAGAGACCCTGGTTTCTCCATGATTTTCCATGTATATAGACTTCATCATACACTGTTACACAGATTTTTTTTTAACTTTTGTCTGGGCTTTCATCTTAATCCTCTCCTCTGTGAATCCATAACGCCCTAAGGGTCGCTTCATCTCGGGTCCTGATGATAATCACATACTGTTAAGAGATTGAAATGCTATAGAATTCTGAGTTTAACAGAACCTAACAGATACAATTTGGGGTCCTATATCAAATAACTGAATTTGGTACAACAATATTCGCATATTTCCATGTGTGGCACACTGGAGCACCAAACATGGATAATTTGTATTTATTGTCTTGGCTTTTATATATTTTATATGATGTTTGCTATTGAAACCTTTTTGTTTCAAATATACCTTTACATTCCGCTTAACCAGGGAACCTTGTTCCTTTGCAGATATGCTTAGGTGTACAGCATTTTGGTACAAGATGGATTCTTTGACTTCTTCCGGCATAATGATGAATCTGAATGTCTATGTTCATTGTTGATGATTATTTTTCCTTGTAAAATATGCTATCTACCTCACGTTTCTTATATGTCCAGGGTACTGACACCTTTTGGTTGAGTACCATTTATGAAAACAACCATTGGTAAAGCTAACAGTTCTCATCTATACAAGTACTTTTGGCGTTATATTTTGCCATGTTGTACACAAGTGTGGCTGCTGTTCAGCATGGCTAAATGTTAGTGGCATGGAGTGTCAGAATTGAGTGGTGGGGTACAGTAGATCAGTTGGAATGTCGTAAAGTGGAGTAGGAGGAGTAGAGTCTTGTTGAGTAAAGTTCAGTGGCAGAGTGTGCCGTGCAGTGGGGTGGGATAGGGTGGATTGAGGTAGTGGGGTGGATTAGATTGGAGCAGAGTGGGGTGGACTGGGTTAGGGTTGAGTGGGAAGGATTGAGTGGAGTGGAGTGGCTTGGAATAAAATGGGATGAGGTGGATGGAACTGGGGTGGATTCAAGTGGGATGGATTAGGGTGAGTGGTTTGAATTGGAGTGATTTTGCTGGGGTTGGGTGGGCTGGACTGGAGTGGGGTGTGCTGGGTTGGATGGATTAAAATGGGGTGGATTGGACAGGGATAGAGTGGGTGGATTTGAGTAGAGTGTGGAGGACTGGAGTGAGTGGGGTACACTGGAATGTGGTGGGGTGTACTGGAGTTGTGGATTGAAATGGGGTGGGGTAAATTGGACTGGGGCGGGTGTGTGGAATTGGATTTGGGTGGATTGGGGTGGACTGGAGTGGGGAGGATTGCACTAAGGGCAGGTGGACTGGAGTGCAGTGGGGTGGACTGACCTGGTGTGGGGTGGGGTGGTTTTAACTGGAATGGGACGAATTGGAGTGGGGTAGGCTGCCTGGATTGGAGTGTGGTGGAACGAACTGGGATAGAGTGCAATTGACTAAACTGGGATAGAGCGGGGTTGGGTTGATTGGACTGAAATGGGGAGGGATCGTGTGAACTGGTGGGGTGGACTGGACTGGCTTGGACTGGACTGGACTGGGGTGGCTTGGACTGGACTGGACTGGAATGGGGTGGCTTGGACTGGACTGGACTGGAATGGGGTGGATTGGACTGGAATGGGGTGAACTGGAGTGGGGTGGATCAGATCTGGGTAGACTGCAGTGGAGTGGATTGTGGAAGACTGGACTGGAGTGGGATGGATTGCATTGGTGTTGGGTGGATTGGATTGCAGTGGGGTCGACCGGATTTGGTGCAGGGTCGACCGGATTTGGTGCAGGGTCGACCGGATTTGGTGCAGGGTCGACCGGATTTGGTGCAGGGTCGACCGGATTTGGTGCAGGGTCGACCAGATTTGGTGCAGGGTCGACCAGATTTGGTGCAGGGTCGACCAGATTTGGTGCAGGGTCGACCAGATTTGGTGCAGGGTCGACCAGATTTGGTGCAGGGTCGACCAGATTTGGTGCAGGGTCGACCAGATTTGGTGCAGGGTCGACCAGATTTGGTGCAGGGTCGACCAGATTTGGTGCAGGGTCGACCAGATTTGGTGCAGGGTCGACCAGATTTGGTGCAGGGTCGTGCAGTGCAGGGTGGACTGGACTGAAGTGGGGCAGATTAAGGTGGTTTGGAGTGGCATGGATTGTACTGGACTGGGGTGGCGTGGTTTTATTGGACTAGAGTAAGGTGGGTTGGACTATGGTAAGGTGGGTTGGACTAGAGTAAGGTGGGTTGGACTAGAGTAAGGTGGGTTGGACTAGAGTAAGGTGGGTTGGACTAGAGTAAGGTGGGTTGGATTGGGGTGAATTGGATTGGACTGGGGTGGGACAGACTAGAGTGGGGTAGGACAGACTAGAGAGGGGTAGGACAGACTAGAGAGGGGTGGGATAGACTAGAGTGGGGTGAGGTGGGATAGACTAGAGTGGGGTGAGGTGGGATAGACTAGAGTGGGGGAGTGGGGTGGACTGGACCAGAGCGGGGCGAGGTGCGTTGGACCAGAGCGGGGCGAGGTGCGTTGGACCAGAGCGGGGCGAGGTGCGTTGGACCAGAGCGGGGCGAGGTGCGTTGGACCAGAGCGGGGCGAGGTGCGTTGGACCAGAGCGGGGCGAGGTGCGTTGGACCAGAGCGGGGCGAGGTGCGTTGGACCAGAGCGGGGCGAGGTGCGTTGGACCAGAGCGGGGCGAGGTGCGTTGGACCAGAGCGGGGCGAGGTGCGTTGGACCAGAGCGGGGCGAGGTGCGTTGGACCAGAGCGGGGCGAGGTGCGTTGGACCAGAGCGGGGCGAGGTGCGTTGGACCAGAGCGGGGCGAGGTGCGTTGGACCAGAGCGGGGCGAGGTGCGTTGGACCAGAGCGGGGCGAGGTGCGTT